>NC_135905.1:12679689-12999466 GCF_964194155.1 Cetorhinus maximus | reverse complement strand
AGAGGGAAGGGGGGAGGGAGAGGAGAGAGGGAAGGGGGATGGAGGAGGAGAAGAGGGAAGAGGGAGGAGAGGAGGGAAGGGGGGATGGAGAGGAGAGAGGGAAGGGGGGATGGAGAGGAGAGAGGGAAGGGGGGAGGGAGGAGGGGAGCGGGTCCGCACAAGTTCCTGATATATATATAACTCGGAATGTTTTCATTTTGCGCGTTTCAGACGAAATTTTGACGAAGTCTGCCCTGTCTGCTCGAAAAAAAATGACGTTCCAGACCACGTGCGCATTTTGGCAAGACTCGAGGGACCTATCGAAGTTACCCACAGAAGACAACGCTGGAAATAATTAGATTAAGGCCAATTATGCGCGAGATTATAAAAGCAAGTTGCTGAGAGGCTGAGCATGTTACAGGCTGATAAAGACATCTGGTCAGTTACACGCCGAGGGCTGGGCGATCTCTGGAGCTGGGAGTCTCCTGCAAAGCCGCATCCATCCTCATTTGTTTGCTCAGCTTCAGTTTAGACACAGGTACGGAGCGCTTTTAGCATTTTGTCTTTGCTCGATGGCAAAAGCAGCGTCTGCCAGATGTGAAACTGAGGTGGCGCGTCTCCCTCCCTCCCTCCCTCTCTCTCTCTCTCTGGCGAGGTAAACTTTAGCGGTGTATCGCGTGAAAAGCAGCTGAAGGTATTCTTCCTTTTTCTTCCCCCCCCACCCCCCGTTCTTCCAGGCACACAGCACATTTCCCCAGCCTCCTGGCGTGGCGGACTCCACGATGTTCTATTTCCACTGTCCTCCGCAGCTAGATGGGGAGTGTTGTCGGACAAATTCGTGTAAGTACGTTTAGATATTAAACCTACGATTTAAACCTCCCAGCGTTATATACACACGGGATCGCTAATATATCGCACGCGTGTCCACACGTGGATAAATACAAACACTAATGCACATCTTCATTAGATTTATAGAAACGAACGACAGCGATGAGTAACCTAGGCGACAAAAGGCGTTCAAGTAAACATACAAAATGCCCCAGAGACTATAATCTGCCTACAGCCTATGTTTAATTTTCAAACATCATTTAAACCCCAAAGTTAAGACAATTGAACTTTTCATATCTCCATATTTCTACACCGTTTCCTCCCGATCTGGAAGTTGCCTGTGTCCTCTGTAAACCGGGACTGGTAACTGTGTGAAACTAGGTACAACTGCATTAGATCAGCAGATATATCCTTCATCTAAGCAAATATTAAATTGGTGAACAATCGCCCGATGTTTGCAGCTTTAAATCAGTTTCTTTTAATACCGTGATCACTTCTCATCTCGGATTTGGTGTTTATGTATTCAAGTCGTCATCTTAAAAGCGTTTTCTTAAATCATTTATGTGTTTTACAGAATTATTGACACACTCTGTAACGTAGTGGCCAAGATATGGGCCCACAGCCCATGTATTTTGCTACCAGCTCTAGTCTGTACAGGAGAGGGCTGGTCCCAGCAGCATTTTGCCACCTGCTTTCCTTCTGTGTGGATACAAAAAAAAACCCTTCATTTTTGCCTGAGGGTTAAAATAGGCTTTTACCATCGCAGATGTTTGGTGTCATGCTTCTAATCAACGCTTTAAAACGTGGTCACGCTCCTCCCTTCGCCAAAAGGTCTGCATGAATCTTTTATGCTGTTTTGCAAACAAATTATAAACACGGGGGAAGAGAGGGAGAAAAACAAATAGATCCAATGGAAATCATCAGCCTACGATGCGTATGTCGACTCTGGCCTGCCAGACGGAGCTGGTAAAGGTGGCGAAGATTCAGCAGGAGGTGGGAGGTGTGGGAGGTGGGGGGGTGGGTCAAATCAAAACGGGCAAGACATTTGAGAGCCTTTTCTGGGTTTGATTCGAAATAATCGGCCGTTTTCTCCCCAGTTACAGGCTCCGGGATGATTTGAACAGGTTGCATTTTGGTGGAACTCTTATCTGAAAACAAATACATTAGACTTAACAGTGAACTGACCCGGCTAAACAGTGAAGTGACCTGGGGCTGCACATAGTCACTGACCTGGACTTGGTGACTTAACCCCATTTATAATGTGCTTCCTGATAGATCAAACTCCGGCTACTTGGAATCTAACGGTTCTAACATCGGAATAAAGCCATTTTTTTTTGTGGAGAAATTACAAGCCTTTGATCCAACAATTCTTCCCCCTCCCCGCCACCCCCACCCCTATTTTCCAAGTCATTAAATATTTCTCTTTGCACCATCTCAGTGAATTCCGGCAGTTTTGGTGGCCACAGTACCAGCGATTTCGACGATGGTTTCCTCCGTAGAAAACAACGCCGGAACAGGACAACTTTCACCCTGCAGCAGGTTAGTCCTGCGCCCACCCCCCCCACCCACCCTCCCTCGCGAACTACCTGTAAAAGTGACATTCAAACTCTGCAATAATGGTGAAGGGTTCCCGCCTCGGCGCTGGGAAGGTTTGCTTACACATTCAAACCCACTTCTGCATCCAGTGAAGTGCTCATTAGCCAGTCGCCGTGTAGCAAGGCGAGCCCTTTGATTGTCTCTTTGGACTAAAAAGCAGTTTGCCTAGAATTAAATATAACTAGCACCAAAAAATCTGGCAATTTGCAAAGTGTGTGTGTGTGTGTGTGTGTGAGAGAGAGAGAGGGGATTTGGCTGCCCCCTGAATGCGGTGAACTGAAAATCACGATTGTTGACGATTTTAGCGATCATTCATTTTAGTTGACGATTCATTTTTTTTTCCTAAAATATAAAAAAGAGATGCATTCTCTCACCCCCTCCCTCTAGTTAGAAGCTCTAGAAGCCGTTTTTGCACAGACGCATTATCCAGACGTATTCACCAGGGAAGAACTCGCAATGAAGATCAATCTTACTGAAGCAAGAGTTCAGGTAAATCATGTTTTTAAAACAGAGCTCGGCGCTAAGACTTTGTGCTGCTGCCAGTGCAAAGTGCATATTTGGCTGAAGATAAAACAAATGAAAGACTATCTGTCATTTATGTGATGCACTTTAATAACGTCAACATAATGTGGAATATTAGATTAGGTTGATTAATCGGTCATTCATAATTAACTAGTGATAATGTTCTACACTAATTTGTCCGTGTCTCTAAGGCACTAAATTACATCAATGCACATCCATTTCCTTGCCTTAGAAAAAAAAAGCTCCAAACCACCTCTTAAAATTTGAGCCCAAACTGATCTTCAACGTTGAGTTGCATATGAGCAGGAAGCTGCACCGCAAATCGAGTTACCAAGTCTCTGGCTACATACATTTTAACACAAAGGCCTGGCGTGTTGATATTTGTACAAAAAAGACCCAATGTTTAATAAGAACTTGCACACACACACACACACACGTATTTTATAAACCCTTTCAGATTTGCTCTCGGTGAGATCTATGAGCGAATATAATTGCAAGCATAATAATAGTTTGACTCCAGTCCCTCTGGGTCATAGTGCTATCGTTTAAAACCCAATAAATGTAAGCGAGATAATGGAATTCATTGCTCTAAATTAGGGATTGTAAACATATTATTCTTCCTTAAACGGATTAAGGGTTGCTGCTTATTAAATCCGGACATGAAGCGGCGTTCACACGGAGACGTGTTATTATTTTCGAATGGAACCCTGTTTTAGATAGAGTTTAAGTGCTCACTCAACGTCGCTTGCACCCCTACTGCCGAAGAAGAGACTGCAAATTAAGATAAATGTAGCAATTAGGGAACATTCAGGGCGGGCAGATCACGACTTTGTGCTGGGAGGGTGCAAGGTTGAGATAGGAAATGGAGACAATTATCCGGTAAACACTTGCAGCATGATCTTTTAAACCGTTCATTTTATTTTATTCTTTTTTTTTTCAGACTGAAAGAAAGCCACCGAGAAACAAAAGCCAAGCACAGCACCCCCACCCCCACCACCCACCCACCCCCCCTGCAAAAAAAAATGCTGTGCGAAATTTGTAGACCACTAAAATATGATTAATGCGTTCGAAAGCCTAGCCTTAATCGAAACTGATGTTGTCAAACAATCACTAAATAGGAAATAAACGACTTCATCATGCACGTTACTCAGTAGCAGACTAACTGTCAGTGAAAGTCATTAAAATATGATAATGAAAAATTGCTCAATTAAATATTGTTATAGCCAACGACCTTCATTCAGTTATGATGCAAGAAGTTGTCTGCATCTGGTCCGCACTTAACTGACCCAAGTTTACATGATTATAAAGTCATTAATATCTTTGTGAAGGTAACTGCATTTTAAGTCGCGCACATGTATGAGGGTGGGGGGAGGGATGAGGTGAGCTCTGTCCTTAGCCGCTTCCCCACCCCGTGGGATCTGGGCAAATTTGTGGAAAACCGATCAAATGCATGCTTATAAATTTGATATGGATTTATTGCTTTTTTGATAGAAGGTGGCTATTTTAACAGGACGGCGTCGGCCTGCTAAACCGCGCTCTAGTAAGTTGTTTTTTTTAAAAAACCCACCATTTCCAAAGCGGGAAACAGTCAGGGGTGGACTGAGTCCAGAAGTGTGTGTGTCAGGTCAGGGGATGGAAAACGGACCAGCAGCGTTGCAGATATCCAAAGGGATGAGTGGGAATGTCAGTAAGGATGCAGAGAGCAGTGAGGTGGTTGCATTTTACACACACACACAGAATCCAACCTGTCATATTGGGAAAATACGCGAAACAACGTGGCCAACAGTGAGTGCGAGGACATGACGCCGCTAGTGCTATTATATTTAAGATAGTTTCAAAGACTAGGCGTTGAATCACTGTTAACACCAGCCACTAGAAAAGGCATTTGTTTCAGAATCAAGCCTTGGTTATTAAGGTGATAACCGGGGAACGCCAGGTTTTGAACTGAAATACACACACACATACACACACATACACACAAATCCAAGTATCCGGTGCGTGAGTGGCAGAGGTTTTGAGTTTGATACTCTTTCGAGTTATCAACAGTCACAGATTGCAACTCTTTCGAGTACAATCACAGTTCTTGGTTTTCCGGGAGTGGGACATGAACCCACAACCCTCTGATTCAAAGGCGAGGGTGCCATGAACTGATGTTGAACATTGACTTGGCAGGTTTGGTTCCAGAACCGAAGGGCGAAATGGAGGAAAACAGAAAGAGGGAATTCGGATCAGGAAACGGGAAAGGAGAGTGCCGCCGATGGATCGCCGCCCATGAGGAACTTAAACTCCCCTTCTCAAATGGAGCCGAGCAGAAACAAAAAGGATTCGTTGGACATGCAACAGAAGTAAGGAGTGGGGTGGGGGAAGGAATTGGAAGTGATCAGAAATGGGATGTGTATGAGTTTGTGTACACGTGGAGGTCAGTGTTTATTTTAACATCCCCCTGTTTGACTTTCAGCCTCAGCCGGACAGTGGGTCCCACCGCTCCCTTCTTCCCGTCCTGCTTGCCCACTACTCTTCTCAACACTGCTACTTACGCACAAGCTCTCACCCAAGTGGCAACGCTGAAAGGTGGGTTTTGCATTCCTTTCATCTTTTTCCCTGCGGTCGATTGCCCGGCAGAAATTGACATGCGCCCCGTTTGGAAAACCAAGGGGGGTGGGTGATATTACATTACAATCGAACGAAACAAACTTTGGGAAACTCTCGAAATTTGAACAAACTCCTTTTTTTCCCTGTTTTTTTTTTCCCTTTAATGACTGAGTCTTGTCTCCAGGTCCAATGTGGTCCAACAGTCTCCCCCCAGCTTAATCAAATCCCCAGTGAACGGTGCTGACAGTCAGCAGCATCCTGGAGTGTGAAAGATGCCTTATTCTTGCCTCCCGCAAGTTTGACCCTCCCGCACTTCGCCCTTGATCTACTAACCTGCCCGAGCAACACATCGAGACAAGCGTTTGAAATAAACATTAAGTTATGTCGAGTTGTCTTGTCGATTAAGTCTGTCAGCCATCATGGGGAGATTTGATATTAACTTTATGACATTAAGTATTTATACACCGGGCCCTGATTTTGTGATGCGATGTGGTTCGCATTTCCCACTTCTTCAGCAGGACATTAATTGCCTCCTCAAAACTGGAGTGGAAGCTCTTCCCAGCTGTTTTAAGGGAAATTTGTGAAAGAGCGCAGGACCAGCATCCAAGGATATCATTAGCTGGGAAAACAGGCAGTGGACCAGCCCGCAGGTTGAGGGAAGAGTTGGTTAGGCTAACCAATTGAAACAGAAACGCTTCATAATTCTGAGGGTTTCTTCCCTCTCCCCCACCCACCACATCTGTTGTTTCCCCCCATTGGAGCCCTGAAATTGTCATCCACTGAGAGTTTTTTTTTAAATCTGTCATCCAATCGTTACTGTTGTGAGAAAACACAATCTGTTCACGGTTACCTCGCAAACAAGCCTGGAACGCGACACTCAGACGCAGTGTCATTTTACAGAGATTGCTCATGCCGCACCGACTATCTGTGATCCCACATTGTCGTTTTGAACATAAAGTGCTTGTAGGGTTAACATATTAAACCAACCCTGAGGGACCCTGACTCATTAAAACAACGTTTGGAGAAGTGATAGTTATACACTGTCGGATACACTGTCCCATGGAAAATGCACCTGGTTGTATTCTAGTTTCATAATAGATCAACAACGTAAGGTTAGTGATAACTAGTATGATTGGGGACAGCGCAAAAACGATAACATTTGTGAATATACATTAGGTTTGTCTCTTAACGGTAGCGTCTCCTAATTAACCATGGACCTTGATAATAAAATAGAACAGAATAGAATTGGTAATCACTTTGTGTAAGGTTTAATTTTACTTTCATCATTTAGACATTGAAATATAGGCGTTAAGGTCTATTAGAAGAGAAGGGTGATTCAAAATGCCAAATCAAAATGATTGATTGTTGCTGAATCAGAATGTTTATAAAGAAACAATAGCACAAGTAGAAATAGATAAGTTTGTTAATCTTGCTATCTTGTCATTCATCACCAATTAGCTGCTGCAGTGTGAATTAAACCACAATATATATTTCTCTTGGTTTGATGTTGGCTTCACATTAACTGCAAGTGACGTGTTTACTGTGTGGAGATACACTGCAGACTCTGAATCCCAAACTACGCTAAAGTACGAACAGATCTATAATCAGTCACAGATGTAGCCACTGGAAAAGTGATATACACATAACATGTGTTTCTCATAACAATGTCATTGTTCTCTCCAGCTCCCCATAGTAGCTAAGGAACAACTTTGTTGCAGTTACATGGTGCTCAAATGTGTGAAGAAGTGATCTGTCTTTGGTGCGCAGACTTTAACAAGGAGAAGTGGGAGTGGGCACAATGCAACTGTTTGCTATTTCTATCTGGGTCATCCTGATAGTGATTGAGTCTTCAGAAGTTTTAAGTGAGCCAAACATAGCAAGGTTCTGATGTCCAGAGCCAAATAATGAACATCTAGTTGACAAAATGGGCAAGATGCCCCCCAAAAAGTTACGTGAATCGAAATAATTATTAGCATTTAAGGTTGTAGGCTGGGTTTTGTACCCAGAAGTGTGACCTGACAAACCACATGGTTAATTTACATGTCAATAAAATATAAATGAAGGCCGTTTTAGGGAGGTGGACCTTTGTAACCAAATAGTGACATTCTACTCCAACACTTGATAATTAGAGCACCCCACTTACTCAAAACAGAGGCTGCTTGTGGTGCCACATCAGTGCCCAAAAGGCCCAAATCTGTCCTTTCAATCTGCAAGGAGTGAACATTGAGTTAACACTGAAAAACCCAAGCAAAGGAACAAGTTCCCTTGTGCACGAGGAGTGAAAGAAGGAGAAAACAGGGTCATAAAATAATGATGTAGGTGACACCAAATATTTAGTGCCAATGTTGAATTATCTGTCAAAAATGAGGCTGAACATTTAATTTAAAATAATCCCTATTCATAACAACCCTATTACTCCCAGATTATATATTTCGACTTTGGAAGCTTTTTTTTTCACTGGAATCTCTAAACATTTGCACTCTGCTATCATGGATTTTATAATGGAAAGTTGAACATGGTTTTGGATCAAGATTCCAGGATTCTTTCAAACCTGACCACATGTAACAGTTTAGCGTCTTCCCCCCTAGGATTTTGAGCTTCAGCCTTAAATGGCCGACTAGGGCAAAACTGGTGAGTTCTTCCCTTCTTTATGGGGTAAAGTTTTTTGAGGTTAGCTGTACATTACCCACACATGCTCCTCAGGTGGGAAAGAATTCAATTGCAAGAAGTCAATACTAATCCTCCATAATTCTCAAATATCCTATTAACTAAGACTATTTGGGAATACATACTTTAACTTGCATATGATTGTGACTCTCATTGTGATTGGTGACACCATTACTACTCTCCCTTGTATCCTTGCCAATCAGCATTATCTAAGTATAACATGAAACCCAATGATCCAGAGGGAGGACACAAATTAATTGGAGAACAAACATGTTTACTTTGGAATGAATCATATAATGATTCCTGGTTAAATATACTGATAAAAGATGTCCTATGAACACAGGAGTGTTGGCCTCCTCTTTGATTGCAGTGTTTTTCAGCATCTCTATTTCAATTCAAAGTTCATTGGTTCGTGCTGAATCATGCATCTGAGTTTGAGTATGTCTCCTGGTAATTACTGTGCATGTTTGTTTACACTGGGTATGGCTGGAGTGTCCAAACTGTGGCCTATGGATCACATACCCCCTTGATGCCCAGGCAACCCATTTCGATTAGTGTTTATAGTTGGCACTTGTTGATTTGTTCTGTTTTAATTTCATGGTTTGGAAAGGGTCATTTTTAGATTGTATCCACCAATGAGGTAACATCAGAACCACAGTGTGGGATAAATGGAAATTTAATGGGAGTATTGGTTTAAACTTTATGTGTGGCTGTCAACCGTCCATGGTGTGTACCCAAGAGGCCCACAGTCACAGGGGCTGAGATACTGCCATTCAAAATACATACAGTGATTAAAACTCTGCATATTGGAGAAAAAATATCACTACTACACACTTTGACAGTGATGCCTGAAATAATTTTACTGTTATTCAATATTTCCCTTCATTGTATTAGAAAGAATGGTCCTATTCTTTATAATACAGCATTACAATGCAAGTTGAAGTGAAGAAAAAATGTTTGCATTGGTTTGGGGTGGTAGGCTTTTTCAAAATGCATCAGCATCTTAACCCAATCTAGAAGCTCAGAATTGGGAAACCATTTTCAGTCGGGTAGCAAGTTAAAAATCTTCCTCAACATACCCAAAAATGCGGTGTCAAAGAGTCACCTTTTTTTTTGGAATGAGTGTTGGTGTGCAGGATATCACTGTTCCCAGAATTATCATTGTAAAACTTTGACTTGTTCTGAAGTTGTCTTGGGTTGACTAACTTGCATAGAAACAGTGGGATATGGCATGGCCAAAGCTGTTGCCCTATACCACAGCTGTTTGCAAATTGGTGTAATCTGATAGAGAACACATTCAAAGTTACGCAAACACATTTTCTTCGAGTAGGTCACGTTTTTGTGCAAGTGTTTACATTTTGTAGAGCTCAACATCCCCATGTCTAAACAAGTGTAATTAAGATGCCTGTGTTTTTTCTTAGGAAATTCCCTATGTTCCTGCTGTGTGCCAGACCCAATGGGTCTCTCCTTTTTGCCACCATATGGCTGCCAGAGCAATCGGACGGCGAGTGTGGCAGCACTGCGCATGAAAGCACGTGAACACTCTGAGGCAGTCCTCCAATCGGCCAACCTGCTTCCTACTGCCAACAGCAGCCCAGCTGTTGGACCAAAACCCTCCTTGGACAGCGACCAGGAGAAGGCCAGCCATCCCAAAGAAAAGATTGAAACTGAACGGAACGTATGAGGAGAAGAAGAGGGAACCGTAACTGTAGAGATAACGCTTAAGATCACTTTAAGACATCATTGTGAATGTTCTCGCAGCTCTAAAGATGTTGGATCAACCATATGATCAAGACATGACTCTATCTGTACAAAAACTAAGATATTCTTACCTGAGTCAAAGCCAAAAAGATGTATATAGATGAATTCTGGATTTTGCAATGCAACAGTTGCCTTCCTTTTTTTTAAACCATGTTTATTCCACTCTTGGCTGCATGGGAAGATAGTCACTCGCTAGAATTGTCTTGCACTAGATTTGGTGCAGCAGGTAATTTAAAAAGGGAATACATAAGACCGACAAACCACTTCACTTCCTTGGACCACACGCAATTTTAGCTATTGCCTGTTTATAGTGCAAGGGGGAGATTATAATCTCATGCAGGTGAGTGAGCATAGACCAAGCGTGAACAATAACAAACAGCAACTGCAGATTTCCACTAAAGTTGCAGATACAAGTGGTTGTTCTGGAAGAGGTGACCTTCTGTGTGCAATAAAGCTGTAAGCTTCTAGGTCATTATGATACAGTAGATTTCTATTAAGTGGATAAACTGTTAACAGGAATTCATTTGAAATATTAATAGCACGATCTCTGGTATACTTTCCACTGCTACAAAAGGATTTATGAATTTAATTTTATGCTGTTAATTTTAACTTGACGTTTTGATGAAATATGAAAATACTGTAACAGATACAAGCAGTGAGACACAACAGTACTGTACTTATTGCAGGCTGTAAATACCATTAAAACATGCAATTTTGGGGAGAGCAAGTATTGTATTCATTTAAGGAGACGTTAATAGTGAAGGGGCAAGAATGGATTGGTCCTAAAACCGAATAGTATCTTCCATCGTTGCTGTTCTATTTTAACAGATATATTCACTAATCAGATATTTTACTCAGAGGTTCAGTGAGCACATTACAGGTCATTTCTGCAATATCTGACACATTATTTCAGTGTTATTCCCTCGAACAACCTCTGTTTTAGACTACTGGCCATATCGTAGGACAATCCTTGCATCCCAATCTGTAATTATTGGGATATTATCTAATTTTTCTCTAAAATATGATTTACTGGCACAAAATTGAACTTTACATGATCTCTGCTCTCGTAGCCTAACTTTCAAGTTTAATTGTTTGATTAAATTTGTATTTCCAACAGAAAGGTACATAAATAAATGAACTGTTGAGCAAATTAAGAATACTTAACAGCGTTGCATCCGAAAAGTAGTTACACTGATTAAATTTTGTGTCCTTGAGGATTTTCAGGAAATTACTTTTGATCGTCAATAACACAATTAAGTAAACTACACGCACATTAGCATGAATAATTGATAAGAAATTATGTATTACCACGAAGTACTGATTTAATAATTCATGATGCGACACTAGTGACTGTTGCAGTACTAGATAACGTGGAATTTTTGCCTGGCGCTCGAGGCAGTGTGCAATTACAAGGGTTGGAAGGTGGAAGGTTGTGTATTTATGATGCATGGTTTAACCTCTTTGTTAAAAAAAAAATAAATTAATAAAGATTAAAAAGTAATTGGGATGGCTCAATTTATTTAACAGGACAATAAGCATATGGTAAAGAATTAAATCACACCATAAATCTGTTCAAATAATCTGTGCTTTTGAAATGTGAAACACACTAATCTATTTTATTAATGGCAATTTTATCCTTGAATATTTCGCTTCTGAAAGTGCGGTGGGACTGTGAATTATATTTTGGAAATGCAAAGCTTTTAAAGTTATTTGCCTCGGCTCTGATCAATTGCCCAATCAATTTTGAACATCCCGGCTGAAAATCGTTAAAATACTCTACTTTTTGTTAAATGTAATGAATCTTGCAGTATCCTGCTACAGTAAATCCTATCTTGCTCATTCAGCAGCATTGTAAAAGCACGGACATTACACCACTCTGCTTTATTGAAATCATTTCCGACTTGTTTGTCAGTCATATTTCATGATTCATCTCTTCTAAGGTTCAGTACTCTTTCAGTGCCAATCACTTTTTATTTAATTATTTAGGCTTTGTTTTGTGGATGCATTGTGACCATTGGATTATAACAGTATAGGTGCACAACCTTTACAAAGTGAATCCCAATTGGTTGAAATTTAAGCTGTCTGCTGTTAAAACCTTTTGGGGAATGGGAAGCCTTATATCATGTAACTGTTTAAAATATAAATCTAAGTTTAAAATCCCTCCCTACCACTCCTCCCAATTTTTTTGAATATACTGATTGCCCATTGGTCTCCCTAAATTCAATTCACCTCCACATATGAAGTTGGCAGTTTGACTTTGGGGATCACTGCAATCCTGTCCTTACCTTTCAGCAAGGGGCTAATCAGGAGTGGGAACCCTGCTGTGCCTTTCTTCATCTACCTTAACCAAACTCTGGCGGAGTTCAGCACAGACAGGGGATTAAAACTGAGATCTTTCTACACTGTATAGCCCAGTTCTTCCATGGGCAATTAAACCACACCAACAAAGCCACAAGTATCTCCTCTTTATGATTATAATATATTTTTCATTGTGCTTGCCACACTGCATTTTAATGCTCGAGATAAAACAGTTGAAAAACTTAGGTCAACACTTTGTGCGATTTCTTCACACTATTAGATAATTCATTGTTTTTAATGAAGTAGTATTAGACAGAGGAGGTCTTGTGGCACAGTGGCAGCATTTCCAACCTCTAGGCTAGAAGCTCTGGGTTCAATTCCCACCCCAGGACTTGATAGCCATGGAAATTGTGTTCATAATGTGGCCAAACAGGTTGAGTCTCAGCTTGTAAATGCTTCCTATACACCTGATGGCAGGTGATGAAGAGCCCCCTGGTCAGCCATACTGCAGAAGGCTTCAGTAATTTGCCATGCATAATCATGGACCAATCCAATGGAAGCCCATGGTTGCTTAGGGCATGGTGTCTGAAGGAGGAAGAATATTGGCCAATTGAAAATCAGCTCCATACAAAAATTAAAGATACAGTCAAAGAGTGGCTTTCTAATTTCATTTTCAAGTAGAGGAAACACCTTTTGTTAAAGATTTGTAAACATTTATTCTTGAAAAATGGGTGTTACTGCGGTGGCCGAAATGCATTATGCAACCCTAGTTGCCCATGAGAAGGTGGTGGGCTGCCTTCTCGAAGGCCCTGTATAGCCACAATGCTTTTAAAGTAGGAAGTTCTATGATTTTGACCCAGCAATGATGAAGGAATAGCAATATATACCAAAGTCAGGATGGTGTGTGACTTGGTGAGGAATTTGAGGTGATGGCGTTTCTATGCTTCTGTTTTTTGAGGCGCTGGAGCTCTCACATTTGGGAGGTGCTGTCAAAGAAGCTTTGGCCAGCTTCTGCCATTCATCATCTAGATATTCCACACTACAACAATGATAGCGTTCCTCTATCAGCTGCCATTGCCGTCCATTTTCCTCCCTTACACCATGTACCATTTTTGTTGCAGAATAAAGATGGGAATTTCAACTTACTCTCATGTCATGTCCTCATGAGACATTGAATAAGACTTAATAAGTAGTAAGCTGTGTATTAAAGTTCTTCTTAGGACATTGGAACAAATAAAGTGAAGGTTAATATATTTATGTTCAGTGCAATGGAAATCCATTATCCCCTAAGTTTAAAAAGGTATATATAGGAAATCATTCAAATATTTCATCTCTTTAAATCACCTCATTGTTTCCAAGGGTTTAAAAGGTAGGTGCTATTCCTGTATGACATCTGGATTTTGATATCCTGAAACATTCAATGTAAGACTCTGAGGCCTGATGTGCTCAGGGTCTCGAAGAATTCACTCTGGTGGGAAAGTAGATATGGTTTACAGTTGAAAGAGTGCTGCTTCCCTCATTAAAGGAAGGATCCTTTTGTGTATTAGCTCAAATCGGATTGGTTGAAAAAGCAGCAACTCAATTTTAACCCTTTTTCCCTCTTTGAACGTGGGAGGGAGGATCATCAGGTCCTCATTCATATAATGAGTATTACAGAGGCATTATACATTGTAGTCAGGGTTACGTATTTAATATTTGATCTCATGGCTCTGAAGTGTGAGACATGGGACTGGATTTTAAGGCTCCCTCACCGGGAATATTTTTGGCAGGGGTGGCATGTAAAATATGTTAGGCGGTTAACCCACCATCTCCCCATCCACCCCTGAACCTTTCCCCATTATATGGGGGTTGGGTAAGGCGCCCACTAGGCCACCTGTCCTTAGGCCTATTGAAGCCCTTAAGTGGCCTATTACTACCCACTTAAGGCCCTCAATCCATCTCCGCTGACATTATACGCTGGGCAGTGGAAGGTGGGCAAGAGTTAGAAGGCCTTTTTTCAACTCAACACGTTAAAATGCTGGAAGGAAGTGGGGGTTACCTCCTTTTGGGATGTCCTGTGCGTATTAGGGGCACTGCCCTAAGATGATATCCCACTTTGTGTCTCCCCATGTGGCCTCCAAAATTCACCTCCCATCCTCCTGCCCCCTTCCATAGGGTGCCCAATACATCGCTGCTCATAAAGCCCGGGTCTTACCTGGATCCAGGATCCATCATCAATCTCTGGGGGTCTCCTTGCAGTCCCAGCAGCGCCCACGGCTGAGTTCTGGTGCTGTTGAGACTGCTAAAGATGCCGGCCAAACCGATTGGCTGGTAGCCCTTCAGGGCGGGACTTCCTCCCACTGAGTGGGGTGAAGTTCAACCCTCACCCCTTTAAGGTCACCCAGTGAGCATTATGGCTGTGGGGCAGCCTTATTTACATAGAAACATGGAAACTAGGAGCAGGAGTAGGCCATTCAGCCCTTCGAGCCTGCTCCGCCATTTATTATGATCATGGCTGATCATCCAACTCAATAGCCTGCTCCCGCTTTCTCCCCATACCCTTTGATCCCTTTCGCCCCGGGAGCTATATCTAACTCCATCTTGAAAGCATACAATGTTTTGGCCTCAGCTACTTTCTGTGGTAATGAATTCCACAGGCTCACGACTCCTTGGGTGAAGAAATTTCTCCTCACCTCAGTCCTAAATGGTCTACCCCATATCCTCAGACTGTGACCCCTGGTTCTGGGCTCCCTCACCATTGGGAACATCCTTCCTGCATCTACCCTGTCTAGTCCTGTTAGAATTTTATAAGTTTCTATGAGATCCCCCCTCATTCTTCTGAACTCCAGCGAATATAATCCTAATCGACTCAATCTCTCCTTATATGTCAGTCCCGCCATCCCAGGAATCAGTTGGGTAAACCTTCGCTGCACTCCCTCTGTAGCAAGTACATCCTTCCTCAGATAAGGAGACCAAAACTGCACACAATATTCCAGGTATGGTCTCACCAAGGCCCTGTACAATTGCAGCAAGACATCCTTGTTCCTGTACTTGAATCCTCTGGCTACGAAGGCCAATATACCATTTTCCTTCTTTACCACCTGCTGCACCTGCATGCTTACCTTCAGCGACTGGTGTACAAGGACACCCAGGTCTCGTTGCACATTCCCCTCTCTCAATTTATAACCATTCAGATAATAATCTGCCTTCCTGTTTTTGCTACCAAAATGGATAACCTCACATTTATCCACATTATACTGCATCTGCCATGCATTTGCCCACTCACTCAGCTTGTCCAAATCACACTGAAGTATCTCTGCATCCTCCTCACAGCTCACCCTCCCACCCAGCTTTGTGTCATCTGCAAATTTGGAGATATTACACTTAATTCCCTCATCTGAATCATTAATATATATTGTGAATTACTGGGGTCCCAGCACCGATCCCTGTGGTACCCCACTAGGCACTGCCTGCCATTTGGAAAAAGACCCGTTTATCCCGACTCTTTGTTTCCTGTCTGCCAACCAGTTTTCTATCCATCTCAATACACTACCCCCAATCCCATGCGCTTTAATTTTACACGCCAATCTCTTATGTGGGGTTTTGTCGAAAGCCTTCTGAAAGTCCAAATAAACCACATCCACTGGCTCCCCATCATCAACTCTACTAGTTACATCCTCGAAAAATTCCAGTAGATTTGTCAAGCATGATTTCCCTTTCATAAATCCATGCTGACTCTGTCCGATTCTGCCACTGTTTTCCACGTGCTCAGCTATTAAATTTAAAGTCAGTCAGTTTGGGACCGATTTTTCTTCTGGGTGTCGGTGTGCGGGGGTGCGGTGGGAGGAGGGTGATGAGTACACCCTCCGGTAAAATTTTGTTCATTCACATGTCTGATTCTTAGAATAGGCAAGCAAAGAGAACTGGAATGTAATTAATAACTTATACACAACAAGAGGGCTGATGCTGTTAATATAATTGGGATAAACGTAGTTGAAAATTAAAGGGATGCTGCTTTTAAATCATGCATGACTTGCTTGATACTCACAATGTGCCCTTTTTATTATACGCCCATTGTTTCTATTTCTTGCACTGTTTTGTGTGTAAAATATCATCTCCTGGGTGATCAGAGGTTGAAATACAAGTTAAAGTAATTCTTTTCAGTTTTGTTTTTGTAATATTCTATCATTCATTTTTCATCTGAATACATTCTGCCCAGCCCACAATGGTTTGAACATTACTACGCCATATGACTACCTTACTCCTTAAAACTGCCTTTTTTTTTCCTTATCAAAGTGGTCACTGTGCTAATGTAGTGAAAATTATGTTGTTCTGAAGACATCATAACATTCTGTACCTGATTTATTAATGCAGTCTTGGTCCGTGTGGTTAATGGACCAGATCCCAGGAACAAAGGAGCTCCTTGAAGGGAGGAAGTGTTCATGTGTTGAAGAGTAATTTGTGAGTCAGAAACGGACCATCAACACACAAACGCTTCTCTCATCATCACATCTCCGGAACTGTTGGCCCAATTGTCCAAACAAGTCCGGAATAAAACATGGCCATTTTATATACAGGATAACCTGAACAACACCTAGTTTCACAATACCACAAGAATTCCAATTAATTTGTGCCCATAATTCTCTCATCGATCACAAGATTGATTCCAGTGAAGAAGGCTTTTGTCCCACATCGTAGTGTCCTTTCTGGAATGCTCCAGAATTCTTTTCTCGTAACACGATTTGAGGACTGTGTCTATAGTTCCACAGAGCCACCTTAACAGAAGATTCAGATTTTACATAGTGCTTCGGTACCAAATAATGGGGCACTTTTGATGTTGAGTGATTACGTAAAGTGGATCCTAGCGAGTCAACAAACATGGAAATAAAATTGTGAGTGATGTAAAACAAGAAGCAACTCACTGTCACGCATTATACGCTATCACACAAAATCAAAATCACCCCTAATAAATCTTATGCTGGATGGATTTATCCATGGAACTGCACACAGATGGAGCAGAATAAACAACTCAAAGACATATCTGTACAAAGATACCTGAAGGATACATCTGTAACCATTTTATAAGATTTTATGAAATTAGACCCTTCTTTAGATGAAGGGGAGCAGCGCTAGGCTTAAATTTACACTGAAATGAAGCTGTGCTCTCATTTAAAAAATATATTATTCATTCATGGGATGTGGGCTTCACTGGCTGGGCCAGCATTTATTGCCCATCCCCAATTATCCTTGAGAAGGTGGTGGTGAGCTGCCATCTTGAACTGCTGCAGCCCATGGTACACCCTCAGTGCTGTTAGGGAGGGAGTTCCAGGATTTTGACCCAGTGACAGGATGGTGAGTGGCTTGGAGGGGAACCTCCAGGTGGTGGTGTTCCCATGTTTTCGCTGCCCTTGTCCTTCTGGATGGTAGTGGTCATGGGTTGGAAGGTGCTATCTAAGGAAAACTGTGCATTTGTGCATTAATATGCAATTTCTAAAATAAGAGACCAGTTTCAAAAAGGCCTGAAACATCTCATGACTATAATTATTTTGCTTTTGGTTATAAATAATATAGGAATGCTTTGTTTTTCATAGAGAATGAAAGACATTAACCAATAATGTGAGTGGTAACCATCATAGTTCATGTATGTGAAAAGGATGAAGACATGGCTTCAGTAGTAGCATATTTACAATGACTATGGCAAGATTTATTACCAAAACATTATCTAAGATACATGTACACAACCTCAGAATGCCCAAGGGACTCCACAGCAAATGATATCTTTTGTTTGAAATGTAGTCACTGTTGTAACTCAGAAGAAACATGACTGCCAATTTGTGCAAGTAAGGTCTGACGAACAGCAATGAGTTGATGATAAGATAACCCCGTTTTAGTGATGTTGATTGAGGGGTAAATGTTGACCAGGGCACCTGTGGTCTCACTAGCCAAGGCAATGGTGCCATAGAACTCCAGTGTAGCAATGAAACCGATGCTGATCCAAGGTGCATTCAGCTAAGTGCTTGAGCTCCTGCTTTCAATATCAGTGGCCATTTCTGGCTTTGCAATCACTTTCCATTCATTCAGGATGATAATGCGGACAAAAGCCCTCACCAACCTCTTGTCATGTGTGCGTGTGTGATGTTAGTGTTCTCCTCCCAGCTGCTTCTCCCTAGTGTTGGTGTCGGGTGTGTGACCCCTTAACCTTCAACCTGTGACGTCTTCCGAGTTTATTGTCTGGCTGCTGGGTTGCAAGGGGAGAAAGTCAGGATCCCTTGGCCCTTATTTGTCAACAAATCTCTTCTTCTGCCTCCATTTTGTGCGCCAGGGTCTGTAGATGTGGTTGGTGCCAGGGCTGGCCAAAAAGGGTTTGCTGCGATGGTTGACACTGGTTTGCAGTCCTGCTTGCAATGCCACTGAAAATATGATAGACAACTTGGGTTGCTTCTGAGGATATTAGTAAGGCATTGCTTTACCTTAATGGACCTGTTGTCCCAGCTTCCTTTGGGAAAGGAGCCTCAGCAAAGCTAGTTGTCTACAAAAGCTTGTCCAGCTCTGCAGATGCTGGTGGTTGGATGGGCGTCGTCCCTCATGTAGTGGAACCTACCATGCATTCTTTTTCTGGTACTCCTTTTCTCCAAAAGAGTTTCCCATTGGTGCCAGTAACAGCGTGGGATACAAAAATAAATAATCTACTATCGACTGCCAATGTTCAAGAGAAGCTGAGCCCTCTCAGGGGTAAACAATGAAACAATAAAAATACACATGCTGAAGAAGTGACTAAAATACACTGGCTTTAATGTTCCTGTGTCCTTTCCATGATGTTCCAAATATTAACTGTGGCCTGGCTGCCCAGACTGATAAGCATGCCAAAGAATGCTGTGTAGCAGGCATGCTGAAGTGTCCACACCGCTGGACCTATCTCCTGAAATTGCACTCTGGTGCAAATTGAATTGAATTCTGGAACCATCACTCATTTCCTGCTGTCACCTATTCCACTTCTAGCGGAAGAAAATCCAATCCCTCATGCCTTTTATTTCGTTGCCCCCCCATGTGACGCCCACCATGACGTTAGTAAGTGACCAGCAAAAATAAAAAATAGCGTCTTGTGTGAATCTACATGTTCATCAAACTGAATGGGAGCTTGCCTGTTTCAAGCATGCATTGTCAAGCACTGTGGTGTGAGGCAGAACACAGTCAGCTGAAGTGCAAAGCTCCACCTGTTCAACAAAGTGCTTTAGCTTCATTTGGAGAAAAACATCTAAACTGCATTAATGTGACACTTCTTTCCTGCGGCTATTATGCTGCAGAAAGCCAGTTGGTGAAGGATGGAACTGGAGCCAATCTTTACACACTTTTATAAGCATTTATTTACTGAGTTACACATTACATGCATGTAGTTCCTAACTCAACAACCAAGGTTTCAGAAATAAAAACAGAAAATGCTGGAAAAAACTCAGCAGGTCTGACAGCTTCTGTGGAGAGAGAAACAGAATTAACATTTTGGGTCCATATGATTCTTCTTCATACGGACTTGAAACGTTAACTCTGGCCAGAATCTTCCATTCGGCATGTGGCTGCACACCTGCTGAACTGTCAAAGGCCTGTTAAGACCATTGATTAACTAATTAAACTGATTGTCAGGGCTGCCCGTCCAACCTTAAGGTCGGCGGGTGGGCAGGCGAAGAGCCCAGGCGGCCTTTGCACTTTTCATGAAACCCCATCCACGGGCGGGATGAGGTTTCATGAAGTGTTTATTAATTAAATAAAATGTCTTCTGAAAATTCATAAACATGTCCCAGCTCATGTGACAATGTCACATGAGGGGACATTTCTGAGTAATTTTATTTTTTTTGCAATTTTTGTTATGAAATTAATCTCCCTGAGGCAGCTCCCCAACTCTCCCTCCTCCCCCCGTCCACACAGTGCTTCTGGGTGCACGTCACGCTGGGTGGGCCTTAATTGGCTTGCCCATGTAAAATGGCAGCTCCGCGCCCACCCGCTCCCGGACAGCCTGCCCGATGGGGAGAAAACTCTCCCCTCTGTTTCTCTCTCCACAGATACTGCCAGATCTGCTGAGTTTTTCTAGCATTTTCTGTTTTGATTTCAGATCTCCAGCATTCATAGTGTTTTGCTTTTAACTAGATTTTCAGTCGGTGTCTGTTTATAGTGGGCTCAGGTGAACCCCCAGTTAGTGCCCGCTATCTGCATACAATTAAACATAATGACAACTAACAATGGTTTCTGAGTGAGATTACCAAATTAGAAACAACCTTTGTGATAACACTGACAGTCCAAACTCATATCATAGAAATTTTACAACTCAAAGCATTTAATAAACTACGATAGATTCAAACTGGGCTCATCTTTCAGTGCTGCCATCTTTCAGATAATAGACCAAACTCAGATTCCAACTGCCCTCTTCTGTGGACGTGAGAGACCCCAGGGCATTATTTTGAAGAAGATCAGAGAAGTTCTCTTGGTGTCTTGGGCAATTTTTATCCCTCAGTCAACATCATTGAAAAATCAGATTATCGGCTCATTAATCTCATTGCTGTTTGTGGGGTCTTACTCTGTGAAAACTGACTGGTGCTTTTCTTTACATTGTGACTGTGGCTATACTTTAAAAAGTATATCATTGGCTGCAAAGTGCTTTAGGACATCTTGAGGTCATGAAAGGTGCTATACAAATGAAAGTTCTTCGTTTCTTTACTGTGCCACTTGGTTCCCCAAAGCTCTTGTTCCTAATTTTATCAGTTATTTTAGAGATAATGATCCAGGAGCAAACAGCTCTTCAAACATCTTCCTTGCACTCCTGGAAGATACACAATCCCAGCCTTTCCCTCCTCTCCATTATATGAATACTACGATCAGCATTCCTCTAAATCTTCCACTCTTGTTCCTCCTTATGTTCAAAATACCATGTCACAGGCCCTCTCTCCTCTTCACATGGTCACTCTTTTGAAAGCAGGACTCATCATATAGTTTCCTACTCTTTCCAGGGACATCAGTGTTGGACGCCCTTTCTCTCACCAAGATTTCTATCAGCTTGCAATCTCCAGCCTTTTAAAACCCAGGCTTTGTATTGCTTAACCATTTATTCCAGCTCTATTTTATCTTATATCCCGATCCTTTTCTTTGATGGTGTTCTCTAGTTAAGTGCATCGACGGACAGAAGGATCTGGGTGTACAGGTCCACAGGTCACTGAAAGTGGCAATGCAGGTGGACAAGGTAGTCAGGAAGGCATATGGCATTGGCAGGGGTATTGAGTATAAAAGCTGGGAAGTCAAGCTGCAGCTGTTTAGAACCTTGGTTAGGCCACACTTGGAATATTGCGTGCAATTCTGGTCGCCACATTACCAGAAGGATATGGAGGCATTAGAGAGGGTGCAGAGGAGGTTTACCAGGATGCTGGCTGGTCTGGAGGTTATTAGCTATGAGGAGAGGTTGGAGAAACTCGTTCTCACTAGAGCGACGGAGATTGAGGGGCGACTTGATAGAAATTTACAAAATTATGAGTGGCATGGACAGTGTAGATAATCAGAAGCTTTTTCCCAGGGCGGAAGAGTCAATTACTAGGGGACATAGATTTAAGGTGAGAGGAGAAAACTTTAGAGGAGATGTGTGGGGGAAGTTTTTTGCGCAGAGGGTAGTGAGTGCCTGGAATTCTTTGCCAGATGAGGTGGTGGAAGCAGGTATGATAGTGGTGTTTAAGAGGCAGCTTGACAAATACATGAATAGGATGCGAATAGAGGGATATGGACCCCGGAAGTGCAAGATGTTTTAGTTTGACGGGCAATATGATCGGCGCAGGCTTGGAGGGCCGAAGGGCCTGTTCCTGTGCTGTACTTTTCTTTTCTTTGTATGGACATTGTTTCCTCGATTAAAAACATATTTGGTGGTCTGTTACAGTTCATTCAGGGAGTCTGAGTTGCTGTGGCATCAGGACATGCACGTTGTAGCCTGGATCTATAGATAGTGATGGTAGAGGCTTAAAGGCTCTTACTATCACATGGCTGACCAGGAATCCCTACTGCTCTTACCTCCTGCCATTGGCATGTGTTGGGAGGATTTACAAGTTGATACTCAACCTGTTTGGCTGTGTTATGAACATACCTTCCTTGGCCATCAAGCCCTGGAGGGTGGGACTTGGACCCAGAGCTGGCTAGCTCAAAGATATGCTGCCCACTGCACCGAAAGACCTCCTGAAAATAAACAGATTTAGGTAACTGCTATTGAACAGAAAAAGGATAACTAGGAAAGAGGAAAAACAAAAGCTGGAAAAGAGTCATCGGATGGCCACTGAGGAATGGATCATGATTATGATGAAGACAACCTGAAGGCAATATTGCCACAGACATTACGTTTACTGATCAGCAGTATTCAAAATGTCATGACATCACCTTTAGTTGCTTTGAAGGCACAAGGCCATAAATACTCAGAGGAAAACAGCAATTAGTTTGTTAAGGAGATAGTTAATTATTAAATCGTTAATTTATTAATATACAATCATAAAGTTTTTACAAATCTTGGAACTAGGACTCCTATCAGTTTGAGTGCTGTGCTTATTGCATGGCTAATGTTTGATAGTGTTGAACCTAGGGCCTCCGTGTCTAATTAAATTGATCTTAGATGCCAGTGCTTGGAAACCAAATTGTGTTGGCAGTTGTCTTTCACTGGAGTACTTCACCTGGGAAATGCAGTCCTTTCACCTGAGTTTCACTAAAGCAAGCTCCCTGGGATCAATATGTGACTTCAACACTGGGTGAAAATTTGAACGATTTGTCCGCCTTTTTTGAACATGGCCGATTTTATTTCTAACAATTCCTTGCTAAGAAGTAGATAAAATAGTGCCACAAAATCATAAGACCTGAAATTAGAAAAAATACGCAGTGCCACTGTATAAAATACAGTTATATTAATTTTGTTCCCTATTCGCTTGGTACATGCTCAAGCTCAGAGGGGTGGATAAACCCAGCTCATAAACCTATATCATAGATTTCAGTGCACCCATAACAAAATTGTTAAGAATCAAATTATCCTGACCAGCTCCTATAAAGTTTACATAAACCGAACAGACAAATGTAAAATATCCCCAAGATTAGTTACAAAAGTAATTTAATAAAAAATAGTTTCATTAACCTATTATGCAATTTTTTTTAGTGACTGTTCTCAAGTGTTAAGGACAAAAAGCACAGCTGACTCAAAGGCTGGTGTAAGAAATGGGTTTTAATGGGGGTCTTATTTGGTACAGAAGTGGAAGGGATAAAGATTTTAGGGGGAGAATTCCAGAGTGTGGCCGGGTCTAGATCACTGAAGGCATTGCTGTCAATGGTAGACCAAAGCGAAAGATGCATAAGAGGCTAGTGTTGGAGGGATGAAAAGTTTGGTGGAGGTTTGAGGGCTGATAGCATTTTGGCGGAGTGAGGCTGTGGAGGATTTAAGTGTGAGAATTTTAGATTTGGGGTGTTACAAGGCATGGAGACAATATAGCTCGTGCCATGGGCGATGGGTGAGAGGGACGTGGGTTGGAACTTAGTTCAGGTGACAGGGGTCTTGCCCACTGGCTGGAGACTGGTGACAGCCCTACATCACTTCCATCAGCATTAACTGGCCAGAGGCAGGCCTTCTCCGGGATTCAGGACCTCCGGGGCAACTGCCAGCAATGCACCCACCAGAGGGCTAAGATCGCCGAGGGACCCAGGCTACAGGTGAGTGAGAGTGGGATGCGGGCTGTGGAGGGATGGGTCTCGCTGGCTAGGAAGGCAGGGGAATGGGAAGAAAGGGCAGGGGACAGTTCTCTGTGGGGCCCCCTTCCTGATGTTGGGTCCCTCAATCAGACACTGAGTGTGCCTTAGAATGAGGAACCCCCTGGATGCCTGCGAGTAAACATGACTGGGTTTGTGTCTTGGGTTTCCTGTGTGGTAATCCTCTATCCGCTGGTGGTTGGATTCCTGTGGTGGCTGAGGCCATTAGGTAGGCATTAATTTCCCTCTTAAGGGCCTCAATTAGCATCCAGGCAGGAAGGTCTGATGGCTGAGCTGCAGTTATACATTATAGAGGTAGCTGGAATAAACTGATGTAACAATATCCATTGGAACTTAGTAGAACAAGAGGTGATATCATTGAAACATGGAAGGTCCTGAGGGGACTTGACAGGGGTGGATGCTGAGACAGTGTTTCCTCTTGTGGGGGAGTGTAGAACTAGATAGCGCAGTTTAAAAATTAGGTGTCCCATTTAAGACTGAGATGAGGAATATTGGAGCAGTATAGGTAAGCCAATTAATATTCGATGAACCTGGTAGGATGTTGAAGAAGGAAGCTGCATTAGGCTATCTATCTGAGATGTCTCTGAGACAGAAAAATGCCCGGATTAAACAATTCATTCAAGGAAGAGAAGACTTTTTGAAAAAGGGTTATGAAGTCTCTATATACAGCTGAATATTTCACAGTGTCTGGTTGAGAGGACAATCAGCAAACAAACTAACTCAGATCTTGAGCAGTTTATAATGGGAACAAATGTTTTTGAAAGGAAATATGAACAGATTGTGGAAACATGATAGAAGATGGGGTATCGGAGTGCTGACCAGAGAGTTACAAACTCCACTGCTCACCCTGACTATAAGTCTCGTATTCCAATCTTAGGTCAATTATTGGACAGGATGCAAAGCTTGGCAGGGGAGTGTTCCATCTCTCCTTTAGTATAGAAAACTCATTGGATCAGCCATATGAGAAATATTTCCCCTTTGTCAAATCAAACATGATGGTGAAGACAAATAAATCTGTGGCCTTAAATTGACTGAAATAAATGAGCTTATCAGCAAGGAAACTAAAAATAGAAGAATGTAAAAACAAACTCCTTAATTGTCTGTTGAAGACTAATTGATAGAGATTGATTGTGATGATTAGTCAACAATTCCATTATCATTGTTTAATGTCACTAGCAGGAAGGTAGAGACAGTTCAGAGCAAGGTCACTCGACTTATCCTGGGGTGAAGGGGTTATCTTATGAAGAAGGATTGAGAAAGTTGGGCTAATACCCATTGGAATTTAGAAGATCAAGAGGTGATATTAATGAAACTTGTAAGGCCCTGGGGGGCCTTGACAGGGTGGATACTGAGAGAGTGTTTCCCCTTGTGGGGGAGTGTAGAACTAGGGAGCACAGTTTAGGGGTCTTCCATTTAAGACTGAGATGAGGAACTTTTTTTCTCTCAGAGGGTCATTAGTCTGTCAAATTCTCTTCCCCGTAGAGCAGTGGATGCTGGATCATTGCATATTTTGATGGCTGAGTTAGATAGGTATTTTATTGACAAGGGAGCCAAGGGTTAAGGGAGGCAGACAGGTAAAAGTGGAGTGAGGCCACAGTCAGATCAGCAATAATCTTATTGAATGGCGGAGCAGGCCGAATGGCCTACTCCTGCTCCTAATCCTTGTGTTTTTTGTGTGTTCTTGTGGTAGGAGGTGAAGTTTTTTTTTGTTCATTCATGGGATGTGGGCATCGCTGGCTAGGCCAGCATTTATTGCCCATCCCTAATTGCCCTTGAGAAGGTGAAGGTGAGCTGCCTTCTTGAACAGCGCTGCAGTCCATGTGGTGTAGACACCCACAGTGCTGTTAGGGAGGGAGTTCCAGGATTTTGATTCCTGGGATGAGAGGATTATCCCATAAGGAGCAATTGAGTATAATGGGCCTATACGCTTTGGAGCTTAGGAGAATGAGTAGTGAAATCATTGAAACATATATGATTCTGAGAGGGCTTGACGGGGAGATGCTGAGCGGCTATTTTCCCTGCTGGAGCATCTAGAACTAGGGGTCATAGTTTCAGGATAAGGGTTTACCAGTTGCAACTGAGATAAGGAGGAATTTCTCCACTCAGAGGGCTGTAAATCTTTGAAATTCTCTACGCCGCAGGGCTGGGGATTTTCAGTCATTGAGTATGTTCAAGGCTGGGATTGATAGATTTATGGATTCAAAGAGAATTAAGGGATATGAGGATAGGAGGTTGACTATCAGCCATGACATTATTAAATGTCAGAAGAGGCTTGCAGGGGCATACCGCCCACTCTTGCTTCTATTTCTTATGTTCTTAGTTCTTAATGAGATGGACCTTGGTCCTTTTTCATCTTGGCCAGGGTATTGCCCTTGTTGGACCGGCTTGGTGGGGGCGAGCAGGAGCAGTCGGGAAGCCAACCACTGCCCGCGATCGGGCTGCGGCTGTGATTTCACGCACTGGGCCAATTAAGGCCCATCTAGCGTGAAACGCGCGCTGCAGCATGGGCGCACGCAGGAAAAGCTCCCTCAGACACCGAGTTGCCTCAAGGAGATGAAGATTTTTGAAAATAAAAAGGAAAGATTTAAAAAATGTTAAAAACATGTCCCCTCACATGACTCTGTCACATGAGCAGGGAAATGCAATGAATGAAATTTAAACATTTTAATTTAATTTTTATTTGCTGTTGGAAACTTCATCCCGCCTGTTGGATGAGGTTTCCTAAAAAATCCAAAGGCCGCTTTGGCCTTTTTGGCTGCCCACCGACCATAAGGTTGGACGGGCAGCAGAAAATTGAACTTAATTATCACTTTAATGGCCTTAATAGGCCTGTTAACCGTTGGCGGGCGCACTGCTGACTCCCATGCATGCCTGCCAACCAAAATATTGCACAAGTGCACGATGACATCGGGACGCTCACCCGATGTCATCGCCTGACATTTTACGCTCGTTCGGGTTGGGTGCCCACCCACCGAGGTGAAAATTCTGGCCCTCGTATTTGCTATGCTCTTAACTTAGCAGGATCTTTTCATTGGCCGACAGATGTAACAGTTGCATATTTGCATTGAGTTTTTTTTATGACCTCCCACTATCTTATTTAACGTTGATTTTCAGATCATTAATGTAGCGCTTATCAGGGTGAGAAGTGTGAAATGAGCACGTTGCTCACCATTGGCAACCATCATCAGCGTCAAATGCTCTCAGGTCCCATATGGCATGCGCTAGGTGCAGAGTAGAGTTCCCTAAACATCGCCACAGCAATGCCAGAGCAGCAACTGTATTCACAGCAATTGCTTCATGTGCAGTTTGTTTGAGAGTAAATGGCAATTTACTGCCTATTTGTTGGCAACACTGGTGCCACAGATATGAACCCATTAGAAGGTAGGTATTAATTCCTGGTAGGGACCCTTATTCCCAAAAGTGAGGGAATGAATTGTAATCAGACCCTAGATTTGAAACGGCACCTAAATTGCCCATAAATTCCCCAGAATTTATTTTTAACACAAATTAACAGTACAAAATTAGCTTCATTTCAGTAACTCCAGATAGGAAAGAAAAGGAAATTATCTTAACACTATTTTTCTTGTCCACTTCATTTTATTATTCCGTAATTACTTGTTAATTGAAACTCCTCGCATGAACAGGTATCAAAGTAATAAATGAAGAAAGGCCATGTGATATATATATATATATATAATGCAACAAATGAACTAAATTCACTTAATGTGTAAAAAAGTGCTTTTTAATAGATACCACAATCCCCTTGGTTTAATTAGGTCTCACAAAATGTTGTTCAGGGTATCACATGTTGTGGATACAAAATAATGCACTGATGTTTTATGGTTCTACTTGAATATTCAAAGGATTTCCACACTGAACAAGATCATCTCTAAGTACAACCCAATCCTTCGAGTGTCACAAAAGAAATTATTAAGATCTACTTGTTGGTTCCAAGGATATTTGCCTTTGGGCCTCCAACGTAATTATTCATTCATATGTGGAATGCCAGTGCTTGAATTAAGTTTTAATATTAGCAGCATTCGCTGATCACTTCATCATGCATGCATTTTAACAACAGGATTTTTATCTGCAGATTCTGCCTTTAATTAAAATGTATTGCCTAGTTTGTTTTCCCATTTTTAAAAGAAAAAAACACGAGTAATGATTCAGAGCACAAGGTGCACTTTTTCTTTGAACCACTCAACTGAGCTACAAATAAGCCATCATTAAAAGTTGACAGGAATAACAATCAAATATGCCTTTTCTATCAGGTGGTATCTTTTCTGGTGTTGGCTTTGGAACAAATCTTAACTTGCAATAAAATCCATGGTCACTCTGTCGGCAATCAGCAGCTAAAACTGGGACATGGCCTTTTAGCATATCTGCTGCAATTTCTACCACTATATTCCAGAAGGTGATGACAAGAGTATTGTTTCATGGGTTGCTAATATTAACTCTACCTCTCCCAAGTGGTCATTGTACTTTGGACATTGGACGTCAAGGGGGCTTTCAGTTAAGCTAATCCAAATTGTGCCTCAGCTGATGTTTACACATGTCCCCTTTCCAGTTGTAGCCAGTAGATAATGATCAGGACCAGGAAACCTTGGATTCTGTCTTTCCCCTTCCTTATTAGGTTGCCTTGATGCCTTTGTTGCCATCCTGGTTGAAATCTGCAATCTCACACAGATTGGCTGTCAGAACCAGGGCTTTCTTGGACCTGTACCATACTGGGCAGTGCTTACATTAATTGAGGCATTCATGACCAGGAGGGCAAAATTACTCTCAATGAGAAGCCTTTAGTCAAGAAGTTTGTAGTCTAGGGGTCTGACACATACAGGGACTGAGTACAGTACCACCCACGCAGTGATGCAAGAAGGCACAGGACCCAGACCCAGGGGTCATTGTTGCATTGAGCAGAGACGTGTAAAGACCTAAACATCGAGATAGCTCGTAGCCTGTACCATTTACTGCACATGTCTAAACAGTTCTAGCAGTGAATAAAGACTTACAGTTAACCTACTGAAGACTACGAAGACGTCTTTAAAAGACACTATTCTGTAACTAACACCCTCACAACAGAATTGTGCATAAATGATTGCTTATGGTTAATACTCTATAACTGAAACTGATCTCAAAAAATCCTGCTATTTGACACAAATTCGAACAGCATTTTTAGCATATAATAGCTTGGTTCAACTGAAATAAAGCAATGGTATTTACTTTATTAATGTAAAAGGCATAACAATCATTTAAATATGTCTAATTTTTATTAATCTGATGATTTTACGTTTGTCCCCTGGTTTTAAAATTAATTTTCATTCATGCAAAATGCATTCTTGTCTTGCTGAAACTTAACTCCAGTTTTAAGATGTAAGGTTAGGTAACACATGGTGTTATTCTTATCTACCTTGGGGATCTTGCACAACACTTATTGAAGTAATACTAATTGTTCATCAGCACTCTGGAACAAGAATGAAATAGTATCGATTTCTGGGCCAAACAGGGGCTACATTAGCATGACTTTGTAGATGATTGATCTGTAGTTAACATTTGCACTGGTTATCTATTGGATGAAGATTGTAACTGTAATGGTATAACATTATGTTCATAAGCATAAAAATCAAGTCAGATCTCCTGTGTATTATGAAAGAATGCAGTGTTGGCTATGTTATTTCTCTTTCAGTTGTGATTTACTTCCAACTTACAAAAAACATTACATCACTTGTAATATCAATAGCAAATGCATAAACCTTTAAACTTCTTGAGTTTAGACACAGATGATGCATAAGAGATTCAATTAGGATAATTTTAACTTAGCTCGCTGGACAGGAAAGCCATGGGATTATGTGGAATATTGGTTTTACTCTCTTTGCCATTGATTTACTAAAGAGTAACAGTGGATAGGGAGTCAGACCAGTATTGCACATGATTCTATCAGATTCCCAAATGCCAGGCTAGGTTAAAATAACCCCCAGTGCATTTGCATCTCGATTGCATTTGAATATTACATGATGCTGCTCCATAGTATCCTTGCATAGCAACATGACAAATATGATAGCATTGCCAATATATGACTGCCAACATGATATATTTGTTACGAAATGAATCCTACCTTTATTTTCTATTGTGGTAAACCATTAAGGCACAATTGATATTTGTATAATGCCTAAGATACCGTGAAAGGGACCAAAATCATGCCAGGATGTCTTGAAGGAACTTTATTTGGGACAAGTCCAATTCTATGCAGCCTCAATATAATGAGCAGTTAATTAATCCCAATTGGTGCCCTATTGAAGGGCAAACACTTGTGCATCTGCAAAAAGGGTTACAGTACAATTAATGAGTGGGTAGTTTGTCATTTACCAGCTGCAACTAAAGCACCTTGTGGCCAAGTGGTTAGGGACCTACTGTAACACTTTTACGTTTGTGTAACAATGCCTTTAATAAACTGATAGAAAGTGCCATGTTCACTGGTGTTGATGCCACGCTTCCTGGAGACAAGTGTTATCTTTTGAAGACCTTCCTTTTACTGCCACTCTGGAGGCAAATGTGACGAACAAGACAACTTGTACCCTGTCAGTAATGATGTGAGAGGTACCGCTGTGTGAAAGCTGTATTATTGTGCTATTACAAGATTGCTGGATATATGTGATGAAATGCAGCAATTTTCTACTGGTCACTGTGCCAAGTTGGAACTCACTGAGAACAAACTGACTTGAAATGCTGTAATTAACTTGATGAAACATGTTACTTTGAGATTAACAATAAGTACAGTTAGCATGGGTGCAATATTTTGTGTTGCGAATATAGTATGTCATAGTCATAGTCGTAGATATTACGGCACAGAAGGAGGACATTCGGCCCATCAAGTCCATGCTGGCTCTCTGTACAGCAATCCAGTCAGTCCCATTCCCCAGCTCTATCCCCATATCCTGACAAGTTTATTGCCCTCAAGTGCCTAATTTCCATTTCAAATTATCGATTGTCTCTCTTTGCAGCACCATTGTAGGCAGTGAGTTCCAGGTCATTGCCACTTGCTGAGTAAAAATGTTCTTCCTCACATTCCCCCTGCATATCTTGCCCAAAACCTTATATCTGTGTCCCCCAGTCCTCGTACCATCAGGTAATGGAACAGCTTTGCTTTGTCTGCCTAACCTAAACCTGTCATAATCTTGTGCACGTCTATCAAATCTCCCCGCAAACTCTTTTTCTCCAAGGACAGCAACCCCAACATCTCCAACCTCACATTGTAGGTAAAATCCCTCATCTCTGGAACCATTATGGTTAAATCTCCTCTGCACCATCTCAAGGACTCCTACATCCTTCATAAAGTGTGGTGACCAGGATTGGACACCTTACTCTAGTTGCACTCTAACCAGAGTTTTATAAAGGCTCCAAGCACCAACCGTTACTAATGTTTTTAGCTCAACTGAATAAGCTTCATCATTTATGACGAGCAACACAATACAATAACACATAAAAATGAAGAGGGCTATTAGTTATAATCTATCGTGACAGCCAAGGCTTGTCTGTAGTAATATTAGTATTCTTATAGAAAATATTGCTAAATTCATGCAGGAAACAAGTTTTCTCTATAGGAATGGTCCACATTGCAACCTCAGGGCCTGTTTTAAATGTACCAAAGAGCAAGTGCAGTTTGAGCAGAAGGTTGTGGGATTAAGCCCCACTATAGAGCTCAAGCACAATTCTAGGCTACTCTGAGGAAATGCTGTATTGTTAGAGGTGCCATCAGACAGATCGGAGAGGTGATGGCATAGTGGTATTGTGGCTGGACTAGTAATCCAGAGACCCAGGGTAATGCTCTGGGGACCTGGAATTGAATCCCGCCATGGCAGATGGTGAAATTTGAATTCAATAAAAATCTGGAATTAAAAGTCTAATGATGACCAATGAAACCATTGTTGATTGTTGTAAAAACCCACCTGGTTCACTGATGTCCTTTAGGGAAGGAAATCTGCCATCCTTACCTGGTCTGTCCTACATGTGACTCCAGACCCACAGCAATGTGGTTGACTCTTAAATGGCCTAGCAAGCCACTCAGTTGTATCAAACCGCTACAAAGACTCAAAAAAGGAATGAAACCGGACGGACCACCCAGCATCGACCTAGGCACCGTAAACGACAATGGCAATCGCAGCCCTGTCGACCCTGCAAAGTCCTCCTTACTAACATCTATGTGCCAAATTTAGGAGAGCTGTTTCACAGACTAGTCAAGCAACAGCCTGATATGGTCGTCCTCACGGAATCATACCTTACAGACAATGTCCCAGACACCACCATCGCCATCCCTGGGTATGTCCTGCCCACCAGCAGAGATGGCATCACAGTGGTATACAGTCGGGAGGGAGTTGCCCTGGGAGTCTTCAACATCGACTCCGGACTCCATGAAGCCTCATGGCATCAGGATGGGCAAGGAAACCTCCTGCTTATTGCCACGTACCACCCTCCCTCAGCTGATGAATCAGTGCTCCTCCATGTTGAACACCACTTGGAGGAAGCACTGAGGGTAGCAATGGTGCAGAATGAGGGACACAGAATGTACTCTGGGTGGGGGACTTCAATGTTCATCACCAAGAGTGGCTCGGTAGAACCACTACTGACCAAGCTGGCCAAGTCCTAAAGAACATAGCTGCTAGACTGGGTCTGCGGCAGGTGGTGAAGGAACCAACAAGAGGGAAAAACACACTTGACCTCATCCTCACCAACCTACCTGCCGCAGATGCATCTGTCCATGACAGTATCAATAGGAGTGACCACTGCACAGTCGTTGTGGGGATGAAGTCCCGCCTTCACATTGAGAATACCCTCCATTGTGTTGTGTGGTACCGCCACCGTGCTAAATAGGATAGATTTCAAACAGATCTAGCAACTCAAGACTGCGCATCCATGAGGCGCTGTCAGCCATCAGCAGCAGCAGAATTGTACTCGAACACAACCTGTAACCTCATGGTCTGGCATATTCCTCACTCTAGCATTACCATCAAGCTAGGGGATCAACCCTGGTTCAATGAAGAGTACAGGAGGGCATGTCAGCAACAGCACCAGGCATTCCTAAAAATGAGGTGTTAACCTGGCGAAGCTATAAAACAGGACTACTTGCATGCCCAATAGCAGCAAGCATTAGACAGAGCTAAGCGATCCCACAACCAATGGATCAGATCTAAGCTCTGCAGTCCTGCCACATCCAGTCATGAATGGTGGTGGACAATTAAACAACTCACTGGAGGAGAAGGCTCCACAAATAATCCCCATCCTCAATGATGGAGGAGCCCAGCACATCAGTGCAAAAGATAAGGCTGAAACATTTGCTACAATCTTCTGCCAGAAGTGCGAGTGGATGATTCATCTCGGCCTCCTCTGGAGGTCCCCAGCATCACAGATGCCAGTCTTCAGCCAATTCAATTCACTCCACGTGATAACAATAAATGGCTGAAGGCATGGATACTGCAAAGGCTATGGGCCCTGACAATATTCCAACAATAGCACTGAGGACTTGTACTCCAGAACTTGCTGCGCACCTAGCCAAGCTGGTCCAGTCCGGCTACAACACTGGCATCTACCCAGCTATGTGGAAAATTGCCCAGGTATGTCCTGTACACAAAAAGCAGGACAAATCCAACCCGGCCAATTACCATCCCATCTCGATCATCAGTAAATTAATGGAAGGGGTCATCAAGAGTGCTATCATGCGGCACTTGCTTAGCAAAAACCTGCTCACTGATGCCCAGTTTGGGTTCCGCCAGGGCCACTCAGCTCCTGACCTCATTACAGCCTTGGTTCAAACATGGACAAGAGAGCTGAACTCCAGAGGTCAGGTGAGAGTGGCATCCCTTGACACCAAGGCAGCAGAGTGTGGCATCAAGGAGCCCTAGCAAAACTGGAGTCAATGGGAATCAGGGGGAAAACTCTCTGCTGGTTGGAGTCATGCCTAGCACAAAGGGAGATGTTGTGGTTGTTGGAGGTCATCTCAGCCACAGGACATCATTGCAGGAGTTCCTCAGGGTAGTGTCCTCGGCTCAACTATCTTCAGTTGCTTCATCAATGACTTTCCTTCCATCATAAGGTCAGATGCGGGGGTGTTCGCACAATGTTCAGCACTATTCACGACTCCTCAGGTACTGAAGCAGTCTATGTCCAAATGCAGCAAGACCTGGACAATATCTAGGCTTAGGTTGACAAGTGGCAAGTAACATTCACATCACACAAACGTCAGGCAATGACCATCCCCAACAAGAGAGAATCCAACCATCGCCCCTTGATGTTCAATGGCATTAACATCACTGAATCCTCTACTATCGACATCCTTGAGGTTACTATTGACCAGGAACTGAACTAGACTAGCCATGTAAATACTGTGGCTACAAGATCCGGTCAGAGGCTAAGAATTGTGTGACAAGTAACCACCTCCTGACTCCCCAAAGCCTGTCCACCATCTACAAGGCACAGGTCAAGAGTGTGATGGAATACTCTCCACTTGCCTGGATGAGTGCAGCTCCTGCAAACTGAAGAAGCTAGACACCATCCAAGACAAAGCAGCCCGCTTGATTGGCACCACATCCACAAACATTTGCTTCCTCCACCACCGATGCACAGTAGCAGCAGCGTGTACCATCTACAAGATGCACTGCAGGAATTCACCATGGCTCCTTAGACAGCACCTTCCAAACCCACAACCACTACCACCTAGACGGACAAGGGCAGCAGATAGATGGGAACACCGCCTCCTGGAGGTTCCCCTCCAAGTAGCTCACCATCCTGACTTGGAAATATATCGGCCGTTCCTTCACTGTCGCTGGGTCAAAATCCTGGAACTCCCTCCCTAACAGCGCTGCGGGCGTACCTACACCACATGGACTGCAGCGGTTCAAGAAGGCAGCTCACCACCACTTTCTCAAGGGCAAGTAGGGATGGGCAATAAATGCTGGTCCAGCCAGCAAAGCCCACTTCCCGTGAATGAATTTTTAAAAAAATGGTAAAATGCAGTCTGTTTCTTTGGTCAATGTATAACAGCCTGTGGAAGTATTTGAAGAAGAGCAGGAAAGTTCTTTTGGTATCGCAGCCAACACTTATCGATCAACCTACCCCACCAAAACAGATTAACAGGCCAGATATCTCAATGCTGTTCGCAGAGCTTTGCTATGTTCAAATTGGCTACTGCTCTGTGTACATAACACCATGAACTGCATTTCAAAAAGTCATTTATCGACTATGAAGTACACTTTGAGATACCCTGAGGATGCAAAGGACACTATATTGATGAAAGTTTGCTTTTTTGTTGTACAAGCATCATATCTATCTTACCACCACACATGTGTATTTTAAAGATTGATTGTTTCCAGGAAGTGGCTATCACCCCGATTTGGTGGATGAAGTCTGTTCGCCTGATGACCAGAGGTATGGTCAGTGTTTAGTCGTCCCCTTTATGGATAAGATTCCAGCTATGCCATGCTGACGATCATAGACGATTACCCTGCCCTATTCTCTCTCTAGATTCAAGCTGCAGGAGTTTCAGTGCAGCCTCTTCAAATATACTTAAGAAAACGTGTGGCTTGCCCTCTATGCAGATTTTCCCGATTCTACTATGTCTTGCCTTACCTTGCAAGCATAGGACTAGTTAGGAGACGTTGGGAGGTTTGAAAAAAACCTTAAAGTGTCCATCCTGCATATCAGGCAGCTGCATTTTGTTGAAGCTTGTTGTGTGGGCTCACTTCCATCAATGTTAGTGCTATTAAAATCCCAGTTTGATGCTTTGGTTAGAAATTGCTTTTCCTACACAGTGTGGGCATGCATACGGAGCTGAAGGGAGCTGTGAGGCTGTCTAAGTGTATTGCAAGTGACCTAAGTTGCATTGTAACAGGTGAAAGGAAACACCTTGTACTTTGCTGATTTCCTGTGTAGTTGGCAGTGCTGGGCCACCTTATAGGGGTTGATATCCTGAGGATGTGAAACTTCTTTCTCACCTGCTGCTGTCTCGATATGGGGTAACCACTCTTATCCGTTGTGCTACTTGATCACCTGCAATTTAAATGACTCACCTGGGGAGGGGGTGCCTTTCAGTGCCAAGCACACCAAGCTTTCTTTAACACCTCTTGAAGGAGTAGACGCACAGCTGCATTATTGAAGGCCACGCCATTGCTTTCCAGGGATTCACTTACTGTCTGTCATCCTCTTGATGTCAAAAAATGACCTTCTGTTTAAGAGCTGCAGTGTTGTTGGATTGCTTTGCTTCCCATTGATTGAGTTCCAGGAGGAAGGCATGATCCAAGCCAACTATATATAATCAGCTTGTGGTCACCCATTCCTAATTCACATGAGGACAAACTTCACAGGGCATCAGTCCACAGCCTGAATGTTGTGCCCCACAATTCCATAACACATTCGGGGTGATTTTTATAAGTCCTCTTGAATTTCTCTTTTGATTTTATAATCATTTGTCTTGTTATCAATAATTCCACATTTAATGAAGTATATTGAAATTGTCTACAGTGAAGGGTGAGCTGATTGTTAGGAATGCCATACTGAAAAATCATGAGGTAGTTATATATTTACATATAATGAAGACTTCTAAGATCTTCAAGAAATGGAATAAAGACAGCTGTCCAGTGCAAATGATCTTCCACATGTATTGACTTTGTGGTTTGAGAGGATCTGATTTAAATTGTCTCCTTATTGGAGATTTGCGAATAGGAATGAATAATGTTCAACATCAGAAACCAGCCCCCCTCCTGACCTCATGATGGAGGCAGCTGAAGATATTTGGACTGAGAATAACACCCTAAGAAACTCAACTGCTGATGTCTTGAGGCTGCAATGAATGGCCACAGACAACCCACAACAGTCTATGTGTCACTGAAAGGGTTTCTCTTTGATCCACATTAACCTTAGTTTTTCAAACACTATTTTGTTCTATACCTGATCAGATGATGAGTTGATGTTGAGAGCAACTACGCTTCATCACTGATCCCCGCTAACGAACTCAATATTTACATCTTTACACTGTGGCTGAACTGGTCTTGCACAAACTCAAACATCGCTTCCTTGATTTTATATTCAATGTGCCTCTGTATAAACTTTGAATCCCATTTGGCAACTCTAACTTTTCTTAACAAAAACAGAATTACCTGGAAAAACTCAGCAAGTCTGGCAGCATCGGCGGAGAAGAAATCAGTTAACGTTTCGAGCCTTCATGGCCCTTCGGCAGAACTGCAGCCTAACTTTTCTTGACTGCCTTTAATGATCTTTGTTTCTGGTCACTATCTCTCTGTTGCTCCATTTTGTTAAGTATCTTTATTTAGATTCTTCACTTTTTTTTCCCCAAAGGGACTTAGCTACCACTCAGTAAACCAGTCTATGGCATTCTGCAAACTTCTGCATTCTTCCTCACATTTTGTCATGCTCCCTATCGATAATATATTATCCCTTCTGTGCCTTTGACCAAATCATTTATATAATGAAGTTTCAGTCAACTGCTAAAACCATTATCCATGTCCACCTAAGGTGAGAAAATTCCAGTCAGTTGACCCTTAGTCATCTGTCTAGCCAAATAGCTACTTTCCCTTCAATGCTATGTGCCTGAATTTTAATAACACATTTCTTGTAAGAAATAGGAGCAGAAGTAGAACAAATGGCCCCTTGCACCCGCTCCATCATTCATTAAATTCCACCATGGCTAGTCTTCTCCCTCAACTGCACTTTCCCGCCCATTCCCCATATCCATTGATTCCCTGAGAGATCTCAGCCTTGAATATACTCAACGATAGAGCATCACAATCCTCTGAGGTAGAGAATTCCAATGATTCACAACCCGCGGCGTGAAGAAATTTCTCTTCATCTCAGTCCAGAATGATTGACATCCTTTATTCTGAGGCTGCGCCCCCATGTTTTAGATTTCCCAGGCAAGGGAAGCAACATTTTATCATCTTCCCTGTGCCCAATGTGGTACCTTATTAAATGCCTGCCGAAAATCTACATATGCTTCTTTTATACATGCACTCAAAAAAATTCCAAAAATATTCAGTTGTTAGCCTAGTCTGGACTGTGCTCAAGTATTTCTCTTAAACAAATAAAACTATTTACATGCCTGTGTGCGTCTACATTTTGCAAAAAAACACATAACTGGTAAAGTAAGGTGTGAAGGAAAGAATCTAAGGAGCTCAAGCTACATTGACAAATGCCATCCAACTCAATTCTTATTCAAAAATTATTTTAATGTTTAATAAATACATTGATCTGAGCAAAATAACTGACCTAGGCACTCCTGTGGGTGACAAATGTACTGCCAAGTTTTTGATTGAATCTTGTAACACCTCATGCCAGATACAGCGGTCTCCCACAGTTTTAATGTGGGAAAAATAAGTGTTTCCTTTGATGCTGGAGGACTGGTATAGTGATTGTCTGACTGTATGAATTTTCGCTCATGTCCCGGGCTCAGATTGGATGTTTTTCATAGTTGAGGCGCTGACCTTATCGGATAGTTGCAGAAGTGGGGCAATCAACTGCTTCTCAGGCACCATGGCATTTCTTCACACTATTCTGACCCACTTAGGGTCAATCCTGACACCTCCCCTGCTTACCCAGACTTGTTTCTCCTCTCCTTTCCTGGCCCTGGGACCTCTATCACTCATCACTCATCCTTCTCCTATTGATTGCTCTCATACTCAAACCTGACCTCTTTCTTGGTCTCCTCCTTGCACACAGGCCAGTGCAGCCCAGCTCATGAGCAACGATGCAGATGTACCAACCATTCTTGCTTAAAAAGGAACGTTAATGAAGGAATGGATTAAGAATCATCAAAGGGCAGGCGCGCTAAAATGTTTGACACATTTATGTTTAATACTGTGCTTCTCAGACAAGCTGTTGAAAACACCACCAACAATTTGCATTTACATAGTGCCTGAGACATGGTAAAACAACCCAAGGCACTTCACAGGAGTGCTATCAAACAAACTTTGACATCGAGCCACATAAGGAGATACTGGGACAATTGGCCAAAGGCTTGGTGAAAGGAGTAGGTTTTAACAGTTGCCTTAAAAAAGGGAGAGGGAGGTAGAGAGGTACAGAGGTTTCAGGAGGTAATGCCAAAGTTTAGGGCCCAGGCAGCGAAATGCGCTGCTGCCAATTGCAGAGCAAGGAAAATCAGGGATATGCAAGAGGCCAGAATTGGAGAAGTGGAGAAATCTCAGAGGGTTGTTAGGGCTGGAGGAGGTTAACAACAATAGGGAGGGATGAGGTCACTGAGCATCGCCAGACTGGGAGCAGAGTTTTAGATCAGCTGAAGTTCGTGGAGTGTCCGAGCTGGAAGTCTGGTTCAAACGGCATTGGAATGGTTGAATCTAAAGGCAACAAAGGCAGAGATGAGGGTTTCAACATCAGATGAGCTGAGGCACAGGCAGAAATGAGGGACCTCATGGAGGTGGAAGTAGGCAGTCTTGTTGGTGTGAATATGTAGGCAAGAGCTCAACTCAGGGTAAAATTGCTAATGCTGCAAATGCTCTGGTTTGGCTTTACACAGAGGCCAGAGAGGGGATGGACTGGGTGTGGCAGGGATCATAGACAATGGCCTCAATCTTCCCAATATCTAGAAGAACAGGCCAGGAAGAGAATTAGGCGACAAGTTCAAACATCAAAAGCAACATAACACAATGAAGTTGTTTTGTGCTAGTGACCATAAACCAAACAAGAAATAAAATATTTTTGCAGCATGCATCCCTTCAGTGACGATGTCCATTAGGCCATAAGACGTAGGAGCAGAAGTAGGCCATTCAGCCCATCAAGTCTGCTCCGCCATTCAAAAACATCATGGCAGATCTGATAATCCTCAACTCCACTTTCCTGCCTTTTCCCCATAACCTTTGATTCCCTTACTGATTAAAAATCTGTCTCTCTCAGCCTTGAATATACTTAATGATCCAACCTCTACAGCCCTCTGTGGTAAAGAATTCTACAGATTGACTACCCTCTGAGAAAAGAAATTCCTCCTCATCTCTGTCTTACTCTGAGATTATTCCCCCTGGTCCTAGACTCTCCCACAGGGAAATCAACCTCTCAGCATCTACCCTGTCAAGCCCTCTAAGAATCTTATATGTTTCAATAAGGTCGCCTCTTATTCTTCTAAAGTCCAATGAGCCCAGGCTCAACCTACTCAACCTCTCCTCATAAGAAAGTCCCTCCATACCTGGGATCAGCCTAGTGAACCTTCTCTGGATTGCCTCCAATGCCAGTATATCTTTCCTTAGATAAGGGGATCAAAACTGTTCATAGTATTCTAGGTGTGGTCTAACTAGTGTCTTGTATAGTTTTAGCAAGACTTCCCTAATTTTGTACTCCATTCCCTTTGAAATAAAGGCCAACATTCCATTTGCCTTCCCTATTACCTGTTGACCTTGTATGCTAGCTTTTTGGGATTCATGAACAAGGACTCCCAAATCCCTCTGTGCTGCAGCTTTCTGCAGTCTTTCTCCATTTAAATACTCTTTGTGTCATACTCACCCCTTGCCTTCCCACCTATTTTTGTGTCATCTGCAAATTGGCGATAGTACATTCATTTCCCTCATCCAAGCCATTAATATATATTGTAAATAATTGTGGCCCCTGCACTGATCCCTGTGGCACTCCACTACAGTTACAGGTTGCCACCCTGAAAAATGCCCCTCTTATCCCAACTCTCTGTCTCCTATTGATTAGCCAATCCTCTATCCATGCTAACATACTACCTCCAACACCATGGGCTCTTATTTTATTAAGTAGCCTTATTTGCGGTACCTTATCAAACGCCTTTTGGAAATCCAAATATATTACATCTACTGGTTCCCCTTTATCTACCCTGCTTGTTACCTCCTCAAAGAATTCTAATAAATTTGTCAGGCATGATTTCCCCTTCATGAAGCTGACTCTGCTTGATTATATTATGCATTTCTAAATGCTCTGATACTACATCTTTTATAATAGACTCCAATGTTTTTCCAATGGCAGATGTTAAGCTAACTGGCCTATATTTACCTGTTTTTTGTCCCCCTCCCTTTTTGAGTTAAGGTGTTACATTGGCAGTTTTCCAATCCTCTGGGGCTTTTCCAGCATCTAAGGGTTCTTGGAAGATTACGACCAGTGCATCCACTATCTCTGCAGTTACTTCCTTTAATATCCTAATACCATCAGGTCCAGGGCACTTCTCAGCCTTTAGCCCCATTAGTTTCCTTAGCACTCTTTCTCTAGTGATAGTTATTGCGTTTATTTCCTCTACCTCCCCTTCCCACCCACCTTTTGCTCCTTGATTATTTAGTATTTTTGGAATGCTATTAGTGTTTTCTACCATGAAGACTGATACAAAATGTTTATTCAACTCCTCTGCCATTTCCTGGTTCCCCATTATTATTTCCCCAGCCTCATTCTCTAAGGGTATCATCCCCTAATGATATCTGCGGCCTCTGTAATGTAGGATTTCAGCCCAGTAATACTACCGTGTTATCTTTAACAGTGAATTATAGAAAATGCAAATATGTAAGGGTTAAGTAAAGCATTTCAACTAACCTCCCTATATTTAAGTGACAACAGGAGAAGAGAAGTGAGTAGCTGGTGAGTCTTTATTTTCTTAAGTATTTAGTTTTCGAATCTAGTAGAGGAATGGCAGGATGCTCTGACCTCTGGAGTGCCCATCCTGTTTCATGTGGGAACTCCAGGTCATCTCCTATGTCCTGTTGGCAGCTTCGACCACCTAGCTTAGAAGCTGAAGCAGCATCTGGCGTCACTGTGGCACACACATGAGATTGAGAGCGTCACGGGTAGCACATTTATAGATTTGGTCACCCTCCAGCTTAAGAGTTTGCAGGGAGAGAGGGAGTGGACGGCCACCAGGCAGTCAAGAAGCAGGAGGCAGATAGTGCGGGAGTCCCCTCAGTGCATCTCACTCTCCAACAGTATTCAGTTCTGAATACTGATGAAAGTGATGGTTCAGCTAGGAAGCACAGCCAGAGCCTAGTCTACAGCAGCTTGGTTGGCTCAGCTGTATAAGGGAGGGGGCGGCAGGAAGAAATTTGGAAGGGCAATAGTAATAAGAGAATTGATAATTAAGGGGGCAGGCAGGCGTGTCTGAGGCCACAGATGTGAATAGAGAATAATATGTTGCCTCCCTGGTGTCAGGGTCAAGGATGTCACTAAACAGCTGCTGAGCACCCTGAGGGCGGAGGGTGTATAGCCACTGATCATAGTCCACATAAGTACCAATGACATAAGTCATATGACATAAAATGTGGTTCTGCAGTCAGCATTTAGGGAGCTAAGTAGGAAATTAGCAAGCAGAACCTCAAAAATAGTAATCGCCAGATTACTCCCGATACCAAGTGAGTATAGAAATAGGGGGTTAGATCAGATAAATGCATGACTGAAGGGATGTAGCAGGAGGGAGGGCTTTAGGTTCTTGAGACATTGGGACCAGAACTAGGGATGATGGGACCTGTGCAGGCCAGATGTGTTGCACCCAAACAGAACCAATTTCCTTGCAAGAAATTTGCTGGTGGCATTGGTGAAGGTTTAAGCTAACTTGACAGGGGTGTGGTAACCAGGAGGTAATACTAGAGAGGGATACCAAGGTGCACAGAATATTGGGAGAGACAAATAGTACAAGGGTAGGAAATAAGGTATTAGGTGGAGATAGAGGATGTCTTAGACAGGTCAAGGGCAGAATCTATTTGGCTGGAGTTAAAGAACAAAAAAGGTTAAACTACATTGCTTGGTGTAGTTTATAGGCCACCAACTAGTGGGAAAGATGTAGAGGAATAAATTTGCAGAGAAATTACAGAGAGTGCAAGAATTATAGGGTAGTTATAATAGCAGACTTTAATTATCTGGGTTTAGGCTAGGAAAATAGTCATATAAAGGGCAAAGAGGGGCAAGGGTTCCTAGAGTGTGTTCAGGAGAATTTACTACAGTAGTATGTGTACAGTCCAATGAGAAAGGAGGAATAGCTAGACCTGATTCTTGGAAATGAGGTGGGCCAAATCGAATAAGTGTCAGTAGGGGAACATTTAGGGGACTGTGATCATTATTATTTCATAAGATGTAGTTTGGCTAATAAAGGAAAATAATAAGCCAGAGTAAGAATAATTAATGGTGGAAAATTAACCTCAAAATGGGGTAAGAATGGATCTCGCCCAGGTAAATTGGAATCAAAGGTTGGCAGGCAAACCTGTAACTGAACAATTTGCTGCTTTTAAATAAGAGATAGCTTGAGTGCAGTTAAGGTATATTTCCATGAATGGGAAAGCTTGGGGAAAATCCAGAGCTCCCTGGATGATGACAGAGTTGGGAGATTAAGATGAAGCAGAAAAAGGTGCTTATGACAGATGTCAGGTGGATAGCACAGTTGAGAACCAGTCCAAATATAGAGGGCTCAGAGGGGAAGTGAAAAAGCAAATAAGAGAAGCAAAGAAAGAGTATGAGAAGAGACTGGCAGCTAACATAAAAGGGAATCCAAAAGTCTTCTATAGGCATATAAATAGTATAGGGGTGGTAAAAGGATGAGTGGGGCTGATTTGGGACCAAAAAGGAGATTTATGTATGGAGGCAAAGGGCATGGCTGAGGTATTAAATGGATATTTTTTATCCATATTTACCAAGGAATAAGATGCTACCCAGGTCATGGTGAGAGTGTAGTTCAGTCACTTAAAGAGTTTAACATTGATAAGGAGGAGCTATTGGATAGGCTGTCTGTACTTAAAATTTATAAGGCACCTGGACCAGATGAGATGGATGCGAGGATACTGAGAGAGTGGAAATTACGGAGGCACTAGCTATGATTTTCCAATCTTCCTTAGACTCAGGGGTGATGCCAGAGGTCTGGAGAATTGTACATGTTACATGAGGAGCTTCAGTTACATAGAGAGGTTGGAGAGGTCGGGGCTGTTCTCCCTGGAGAAGAGAAGGTTGAGGGGAGATTTGATAGAGGTATTCAAAATCATGAGGGGTCTGACAGAGTAGCTAGGGAGAAACCGTTCCCATTGGTGAAAAGATCGAGAACCAAAGGGCACAGATTTAAGGTAAGTGGCAAAAGAAGCAATGGCGACATGAGGAAAACTTTTTCACGCAGCGAGTGTTTGGGATCTGGAATGCACTGCCTGAGAGTGTAGTGGAGGCAGGATCCAATCGAGGCTTTCAAAAGGGAATTGGATCTTTATCTGAAAAGGAAAAATATGCAGGGTTTGTGGGGTGAAGGCAGAGGAATGGCACTGGGTGAATTACTCCAGCACAGACAAGATGGACCAGGTGGTCTCCTTTAGTGCTGTAACCATTCTGTGATGCCATACTATAATATTCTCAGTGCTTCAGGACTCGCAGTGGCAGAGGTTAGCACCACAGAAGGCTTTTCAGTAACTGGTATAAGTGAAAAGATATTTCATCAGAAGGACTGCTTATGGAAGGGGTTTTACATATGAGAAGTCACCATGCCATTTGCAGCATGAGGTTGAACCTTGATTACTGATTATCCTCTGCAACTTTCACACTCCAAATAATTTCAACTATTTCAAGCACAAAACGACTTCCTGTGATACTAAAGATCGGGAAACAACATTAATGGACTATTTGAAACCTTTAGCGCTTTTTAAAAAATTGCACTTTTCCTCCTCTTGTTTGTAGTTCTACAGGAAACACCAGCCTTCTGATACCTAATCCAAGTGAACATTCCTCAGGGTGCACCAACTCCTGTTCACCCAGCACCCGTGTGCTTGCTGACCTACATGGTTTCTTGTTCACCAATGACTCCAACTTAAAACTCTCATCCTTGTGTTCAAATGGCCCCTCCTCTCCTTAAGCTCTTTGAGCCCTGCTACCCTCTGAGCATTCTGCTTTCCTCCAGCTCAGGCCTCACCATTGGTCACCGTACCTTCAGCCAGTTAGGCCATAAACTCTGTATTCCCTCTCTAAACTTCTTTGCTTTTCTACCTCTCTCTTCTCCTCGAACAAGTTTCCTAAAACCTACCACCTCGATCAAGCTTTTGGCCACCTGTCCTAGTATGTCCTTCTTTGGATCAGTGTTGATTTTTGCCTGATTGTTGACTTGTGAAACGCTATTGGATACCGTATTAAGTTAAAGGCGCTATATAAATGCAAACGGTTGCTGTTGAACATTGACTGCCAGCGAGTCATTTAATTGTAGAGGACATAACAGTGAAGCACATATTTTGCCCTCACTCAGTGTCCACCACGTGTAGCAGGAGTTTCTGCATAAAGGACAGAGATGGCTCTTGCTCCCGTTCCAAGTCCAATGAGACCAATTACAACCTCTTCCCCTCTACACCACTATGCCAGCTGAGATCAGTGGAGCCAGCAGAGGCCTGAAACTCAATAGGCAGAACCTTCGGGTTGGAGAGCGAGGACAGGCCCCGCTCGCCAATGCGCAAAATGACGCGTGGTGATGTCAGGCGTATGTCACAACGTCACTGAGCGTCATTCAGATATTCAATTCGCCCAGCACGCACTGGAGTTGGCTGCATGCCCGCCGAACTGTCAAAGGGCTATTAAGGCCATTTAAATTCCAATTAAACTAATTAACTGAGCTGCCCGTCCAACCTTAAGGTTGGCGGGGGGGGGGGGGGGGGGGCGCGCAGGTGAAGAGCCCAGGCGGCCTTCGCATTTATCATGAAACCTCATCCATGGGCGGGATGAGGTTTCATGGAGGTTTTAAAACATTAATAGAAATATTTAATAAAATTGATAGGCTTGTCCCAGCTCATGTGACACTGTCACATGAGGGAACATGTCTTTAACATTTTTTTTTCCTTTATTATAATTTTTAAAAATCAAAGTAATCTCCCTGAGGCAGCTCTGTGCAGGCCTGGGCGTACAGGCCCCGACTCAGCCTCCTCTCCTCCGCCCGCACAGGGAGCGCTCAGCGCTTCCGGGTGTGCATCACACTGGGCGGGCCTTAATTGGCCCACCCATGTAAAATGGCTGCGTGCCCGCCCGCATCTGCTCTCGCCCAACACCCCCCCACAACCCGGACGGGGAGAAAATTCTTCCCAACAGAATTTCACCCAGCTCCCCAACGTAATCCTGGGAAATATTTGGATCCTTTACAAGAAACAGCATAAAGAGCTGAAACAACTGCTTTTTAAAAAATGTATTCATTCACTGGATGTGGGCTTCGCTGGCTAGGCCAGCATTTATTGCCCATCCCCAATTGCCCTTGAGAAGGTGGTGGTGAGCTGCCTTCTTGAACCACTGCAGCCCATGTGGTGTAGGTACATCCACAATGCTGTTAGGAAGGGAGTTCCAAGATTTTGACCCAGCGACAGTGAAGGAACGGCGATATATTTCCAAGTCAGGATGGTGTGTGACTTTGAGGGGAACTTGCAGGCGGTGGTCTGCTGCCCTTGTCCTTCTAGATGGTAGAGTTTGTGGGTTTGGAAGGTGCTGTCGAAGGAGCCTTGGTGAGTTGCTGCAGTGCATCATGTAGATGGTACACACTGCTGCCGCTGTGCATTGGTGGTGGAGGGAGTGAACATTTGAGGTGGTGGATGAGACGCCAATCAAGTGGGCTGCTTTGCCCTGGATGGTGTCAAGCTTCTTCAGTGTTGTGGGAGCTGCACTCATCCAGGCAAGTGGAGAGTATTCCATCGCACTCCTGACTTGTGCCTTGTAAATGGTATGAAATCTGAAGCTCCAAGGGGAGACAGGGAAAAACTCCCTTGTAATTCTACAGCTCAGAGATCAAGCCTGGGACCTCACTGGCATTTACGGCTCAAATCTGCATCACATGATTCATTTACCAACACCCAGCACACCCCCCGCACCCATCTGGAAGGGGGAGGGGAACTAGCCTATAATTCCAGTTATGCTTCAAATGAACTGAGAAATTACAATTTTAGTTATTATTTTTGGTGCAAGTGCATTCTGAAAAATATATGGGATAAAATTGCACCATGTTCAAAGCATTGTGTAGTGGAGATACATGCAACAGGAATTTGGAGCTGCAGAACGTTATCAATTAGGAGTTATACAGGTCAGCTCCCAAGATGAGTATTTGAGAGCTACATGTGCATTTCAGTCGACACAAATCTAAGCAGTTTTTAAGTTACGTTCCAAATTTAAGATGTCCTGATTGGGTGATGATTTGGTGAATAAATGTTGACATGTCTTGGAGAAGGTGCTGAAATTTGTCACGTTGGGATTGCGTTTTGGTGCAAGGCTTATCGAATGGTGCCAACACTTGGCAACAGACAACATGGGACTACATTACGATCAACATGGCACTCCTTATTTAATAAGATCAAACCAAATTTTAAAAATAATGTCATCTCTTGCTTTAGCCGAGACCATCCTCAATTTGTCAAAACCACATATGTTAATGTCACTTCATGTAAACCTTGAGGTAAAGCTAAAATAATGGGGGGGGAAAAAATCACAGAATGCAAATTCCCCTCTGAAGCGTGAGATATATTGTGTGCTTTAGTCACCTAACTGATGAAGCCCCACCCATTTTGCGCTTGTTAACTCACTTCCTTTGTCATTAAGAAATGATACATATTTTATATACATTTGCTTCTTTATTAGATTTTCCAATTTCTGATGCCACATCTAGTTTAACACCTGAATTATTATAAACCAGCTTACAAAGCAGTAACATGTATGAACCACTCCAGATGTCGTTTCTGAGTTATTCTACGGACATGGATGTATTCTTTAAAATGCTGAGATTCCTTCAGTATGGAATTGTCACAGCCTGCGTTACCTTTTGCTAATTGTTTTCAATGGCAATATCCTCCAGATCCCCCAAGACAATTAACTCCAAATTATGGCCTCCTGGTTGTAGCTGACTGCTCATTGCACTGCACTGAGTCTCATCTTCAATACCTGCCCTGCACCCAGTATGAGGATCAAAAAGTGTCTCAATATATGGTTCCCCTGTGCATCTCAAGTCAGTGTTAGTCCATTCATTTAAAGGTTCCTCCTTTTCCTGTACGTCCAGGAGAATTGCTGGTGCTGACATTTGAGAAGGTGGCCTGATGGCTGATACTGAAGTTAAAGGAAAGGACAGAAACCCAGGATATAACACATAGGAATTATTAAAAAAATCTAGTGATGCATTTTGACCTGTTGAGGGTATGGACACCTGGAAGTACTTGCCAGTTTCTGGATCATACAATGTCTTTGTCTGTACTTGGACAGGGATATCTACAAAAAAGTACTGTCCAGATTCAGGATCTTGAAGCAATTTTCGCTGGCTTAATGGAAATGAGTGTACGGATGCAATCGGCCGTGTACTATTTAACGCCATGATGTTGGGTACAGCTGGAATAACACACGAATCGGTTGGCAGTGTAGGTACCGGAGAACAAACAATAGGCATTTGTGATATGGGTACACGTGGGGGAGACGCTGGCGCATTTGAGATAGCCATATTGGTTTCCGTGTCATCATCACTTTGCCTTTTCTGCTTGCTATCAGTCCTTTTTCTCCTGGTGGCCAACTTTTTGGCTCGGCGTAATGCTTTTTCAGATTTCGGAGGAACAACGGGAGGTTTCCCTGCTGCTTTTGTATCTATACTGCATGTTGAGTCTGGCCGAAGATTCATCGCTGCCACCCTGCCCGGCGCCATCTCCTCAGGGTCAAGTTTGTCACATTCTGGGTTTCCTTCTGGCACAAACATGTTTGGTGCTTCCTTTAAAGTATTCACATCCCCACCCTCAGGTGCTGATTTGGGCATAGCTGGCTTTGTACTTTTAGTTACTGGGGATGTTTTCAACATGTTGTCTTTGATTTTAATCATAGTAGGCCTTGGCGACTTGGTGATATTATTTCCTGGTCCTCGTACTTCTTGCTTTGAAAAAATGCTGTAGAATTTTTCTTCACACAACATGTCCAAGGGGCTATTGTCTTTTGCTCTATGTCCTGTTGAATCTCTTGGCATTTTCTCTCGGGGATGACTCTGAAACTCCATAGGTAGGTTTTGATTCTCGTCTTTCCTCTCAAAATTTGCAGCTGGGTCACTCAATGCATAATATTGCAACTCATTCTTTTCAACATCTTTCAGCGCCTCAGCTGAAGGATAACTATTCAAAAAACTCCTTTTGGCATTGCCGGCCGTGCACCTCTCAGCTGAGTGGTCAACCATCACACGTTCTGCATCCTGTTGGCAATCATCGCCTAAGGCAAAATAGGACTGGTTGGGTGACTTAAAGTCCTGCATAACTTTGCCTTCTTTGGCAGAATGAGAAGATATCTCATTGCTTGACACATTCGTTTCCAACATTGGTCGACAAGTGTCTTCTGCTCTTTGTAATGCCAACTTGTCACCTTGCTTTCTGAAATTATTTTCATTTGGGCAGTTGGCTTTGTGCATGTGGCTGAGCAAGGGACATTCAGGTTTTCTGTTGCGATGGAATCGATGTTGTTTCTCTTCTGCTTTTTCTTGCACTGCCTCTGGGCTATTTCTTGCCAACACTGATTTTTCCTGTAAAGTTGTAGAAGGGCAATCTGTTTCCCTCTTTTGATTGAGTTTGTTCAGCTGATATGCAGCCTTGCTGTCCAAGCCCCCCTCCGCATGAATTTCCGTTGCTATCATTGCAGATTGAGGCCTCGCCTTTTTGGTTCGCCAAGCGGGGTAAGTACCTGCTTCTTTAACTGTTTGTGGGGACCTTAAGTTGAGATAGTCATCATTTTCCCATGTGTCTGGCTCAGCTTTATGGATTATTGCAACTTTACTGAGACACCCAGCACTAGGTGTTGTATTTTTGGCATTGGGCATTTTGTCAGGTTTTTCCTGTTCACTGGAGTCACCCATATAGTGTTCCTGATTGTCCAGCCTTAAAGGTGCAGAAGCCGTTCTTTCATTGGCTCGATGTATGTTTTGCAAAACGTGGTCCTTGTTTTTGCCTTGCTCAGAAAGGTTCTGTGGAGTGACAGCAGATGAGTAGGTGGATTTTACTCGTTTCCTGACATCTTTGAGGTTATACAGCAGGCTTGAAGCCTTGGATTTATAACTATCACGCGATTGGTAATCAGTACGTCCTTTAAGCTCATTCCCCTGTGTCACAGGAAGTTGAATCAGGGGAGGTGTCAGTACAATTGGCTGGTTTGTTGACATGCCTGTTCCATTTGCATTGTGGACAATACTTGGTGTTAGGAGTTTTGAAATACTGAAAGTCGGACTCTCCTCTCGAGGAAGTTGTTCAATCAATGTTGGAGCTTCTTTAAGGTCAACTGCAAGGTGGCATTCTGTGGATGCAACTTCCCCACTCGCAATTTCTGAATCCGTTTGCTTTTTAAATTGTGGATTTCTTGAGTTTCTCCACAGCTGGAAACCTTTTTCCTCGTCCCCATTTTCTATTGCACCGCCACTATTCTTTTCAGGGCTAACTACCTGCAAACTATTGCCTTGCTCAGCATTTTCTTTGACACCATAATTATTTTCTTCAGGCGTAAATGGGCGAAAATCTGAATCCTTGCTACTGGGCGAACAGTTAACCGGCTTCTGTGTTGTGTTAGTTCTGAGTTCATTTGGGGACTGCACTTGTACCAGTGAATGCGCCCTTCTGCAACTGATAATATCATCACACAAGTTCTGCATCTGTATACTGGACTGAAGACTGACACCTTCAGTGTGGTCATCCTCCTCAAACAGAAACTTACTGTGATCTTGCCAGGATTTGAACGCGCTGCACTCACTGTGAAGGAAATTGCTTTTTAAATCCGGTTTCTTCACCTTGCTGGCTTTTTCAGATGGGCTTTCATCTGATTTTTTACTAGAATGTTGAAGAATTGTCAAGTCAGTGGGGTGACCTAGCTTTCTGTGCTGTGCACTTTTTGTGTAGCTGAAAATATTGGCTTTTCTGCCTTTTCTTGGTGAAAGTTGCTTCTTGTTAACCCAATAATTTTCTTGGCAAGCAGCCGAAAAGCTTGATTTCTCTTTGTGCATGTTGATGACAGCTGATGTGTCCCATTGTGCAATGTTTTTAACGTCACTTTCCTCTGCTAATTCAGAGTGTCCACTCACAGCTTGTTTTGCAGTCAAGGTGAGGTCTCCTGTGAAATCATTATCGCTTTGATCAAATGCTTCAATCAAAGAGGAAACTTTTGACTTGTGTTTGCACGGTTTCTGACTTGATCCAACTGTTTCCTTTGGGAAACCATTTCCTGTGCTACCTTTGGCGTCGTTTTCTTCGACAGAACACTGTACTGTTGATTCCTGGAATGTGTCAGGTAATTCTTTTGGTTGTTTTTGGATTAGTTTCGATGACTTATTGCAGTTCTTCAATTCGCCCGTAGAGAGCTTGCTCCTGTCTGAACTTGGGAAGTCACTTGCCTGATTCACACTGACAGCTGATGGACAACTGGATATATCCAAATCATTACAGATGCCTTCTTCTGCAACACACAAGCTCTTAAAAGCACGCTCCGTGAGTCTACTTACTTCTCTATCCGCCTCATCCAAAATGCTTCCAGCACTCGACGTATCACTAAAACCATCCACGTGTTTTGGACGTCCCTGCATGATCCTTGGTTTTTCTGCACACCACTTATCCAAAGAGTTCATAATCCTGGTAGGCTCACCAGAATCTGTTTTATTGGCATGCACACGTTCAATTCTACTCCCCGTTGGGTTTCTAAAACATTTGGCTTCGCACTTAATATTTCTGGAGCTTCTTCATTCTTCATCCATTCAGATACCAAGTCATGAAACAAGGGCTTCTTTCCTGTGTAAAGAAAAAAGACTGTTATTTCCTTTTGAAAGATTTATCTTGTGGTCGTTATAACAGTGAATTAAGGCTGAACATTTGTCACCGTGATTTAATATTTGTGCTCTAATTAAGCCAAACTACCAGCTTCCGACGCGTTCAAATTTTGAGTTAAAGGAAAATTGAGACTGGAGGTAAAACCAAAATACTTTGGATGTTGGAAACCTGAGACACAATTGAAAATATTGGAAACATGCAGGTCAGGTAGCTTTTGTTGACAGGACACAAGTCAATATTTCAGTGTAGAACCCTTCCTTAGAGCTAAAATATATGAACAGCATTTAAAATTGAACAGAACAAAAGAAATGGGGAAGGCTGGGGAGAAGAAGGACACGCAATGTTCACATATACAGCGAAATAAATAGAATGGCCTGAAAAGGTTGGGTCTGAAACATTTTGCTCTTTTTGAATAGCCCACCAACTGATTCAACGTTAGGGTGAAAAATTAACTTGTTGGAAACTTCAATTTCTTTCATAAAAGCATAAGCTGGAGAAATTCTTTCTCTCAGAGGGTTCTCCGACTTTGGAACTCTCTCCCTCAGAAGGTGGTGTAGGCGGGGTCATTGAATATTTTTAAAGCAAGGGTGGATAACTTTTTGTTAGGCAAGGGAATCAAATGTTATTGGGGGTAGATGGGAATGCGGAACTTGCAACACAAACAGATCAACCATGATCTTATTGAATGGCAGAGCAAGCTCGAGGGGCCAAATAGCCTACTTCTGCTCCTATTTCATATTTTTGTATGTTTGTATGAATAATAAAAGGCCTTTGGCCTTTCCAGACCATTTCAACTAAGCAGAAGAGACACTATGACGAAATATAAACCTATACACATCTACTTGTGTTCACCAGGAACACATTCAGCTTTGACTGATGTTTCAACATATTCTGTACTCCGTTCAAGAACACATCTAAACAAAGAAATTTAACCTTAACTCATGGTTTCTTGACCGTACCAGTTTCTATTCCCTTCATCTAAATCATTCCTAACCCTAACCTTCTCATCCATTTTCTCCCCTCCCCTTCTCCATCTTCCCTGGGCGCTGCTGTGCTGAGGAGTCAGCCTGCCCAAACTGGCCAATGGCACAGCCCAAGTCATCTTGTTAACTTTCACTCCCTATCCCTCCTTGAACTGGAGGCATGTTGGATGAGGATAGGCCAAATCTATTGTAAGAACATTTGAAGAAATATGCTACATTCAGAAAGGAAACAGAGAAATGTGCCAGGAATGATGGATGCCTTGAGTTCAGAAGCCTGACTGAGCTCTCTTCAGCTCCCTCCCCGACCACCCCCACCACTGTTGGCCGTGTTGCTCATTTGTCACATGTATAAATTATTACAGTTGTAAATTTATCTGTAATTGTAAAATATAAATTGAATTCTAATCACAGAGAGGGAGGGGAATCTGAAGTAGGGGGCAACCTTGAAATGTTAGATAAATTTATAAAGTTGGTGTTATTATCTATTTTCTATTATCAGATGTTGACACTTACATTGCCATAATTTTTTTGTTTGTTTATTTGTTCACAGGGTGTGGGCTTCGTTGGCTGGGCCAGCATTTATTGCCCATCCCTAATTGCCCTTGAGAAGGTGGTGGTGAGCTGCCTTCTTGAACCGCTGCAGCCCCTGTGGTGTAGGTACACCCACAGTGCTGTTAGGGAGGGAGTTCCAGGATTTTGACCCAGCGACAGTGAAGGAATGGCGATATATTTCCAAATCAGGATGGTGAGTGGCTTGGAGGGGAACTTGCAGGTGGTGGTGTCCCCATGTGCCTGCTGCCCTTGTCCTTCTAGATGGTAGTGGTCGTGGGTTTGGAAGGTGCTGTTGAAGGAGCCTTGGTGAGTTGCTGCAGTGCATCTTGTAAATGGTAAAGTTAAAAATATATTTTTTTATAATGTGCAATAAAAATGTTTTATATTTTTTGCCAAACTCTTATGAATGGAAATATTTATGATGTTAATTCCAAGATCACCAACCTTTTCTGAAGTAACAGGAAGCATGTTTTAATTTTTCATTTATTTTTATATTAATAGGGTAGTTAATCTGTCTTTGCTCATTTGATTCATAAAAAGGCATGAACAAGAGAAGGATAGTAGAGAGTTCAATCCGTGGTTAGCTCGGGTTCAAATTTAGATCTACAAAATAAGACATGAAATAATATCTTACCTCAGAAAACGTAAGTAAAGCTAAAAATTCACATTTTATTGACTGGAAATGGATTAGTCCATGGGTCAGGTGAAGATATAATAGATTTGATTTTATCTTAAAATCAAGATCAGAATATTTGATCTTAATCTCAGACTGGCTTCTTACAACTCCCGAGAGTTAATTCTATGCTTCCCATGGAGAGTCACATCTCCGGGAAGCACAGGCAGGAGGCTGGGGCTACAATGTTGCAGATCTACCTCCAACCTCATGGCCCCCTTAAGAACAGCTTCCTCACTGTGAGTACTGAGTTAGCCCATATTTTCTTTGTGTTCGGAGAAGGTCCCATCTAATCCTAGGATGTAGTTCCAAAGGTGCTGGTTACCCTCCAGTATCTAACTCGAGGGGCTGCTGTGAAGCTTAACAATAAGCGTTGAGTTAGATAACCTTGGGGAGGATGGTGGGTGGGTATGCGAATCCAGCCTTATTCCATTCCAGCCAGACATCGACAACCGTATGTGTTCCACCAGGAATGATTAGACATATGAACTTTAAAAACAGAAAGTGAGAGATGCTCAAACGATCAAATTGACAGTGCAAATTATCACCCTCCCTACCATCAGTAAGACAAATGGTGGATGGAGTGGCCAAATTCAATGAAACCCACTCGTAAATTTTTCCCTGACTCCTTAAGGCAATGAAACAAGCTTTGAAGGTCATATTAAACCACGGTACATTATTAAATAAATGAGAAAGAAAGGCTTGCATTTAATACTGTGCTTTTCACATCCTCAGGCCTTCTAAAGACTCTTCAGAACCAACAAATTACTCTTAAAGTGCACTCATTGTTCTTGTGTAGCCAAAACAACATCCAATTTGTGCACGGCAACAGTGAACAGCTAACCTGTTTTTGATGTTCGTTGATTGAGGGAGGAATATTGGCTATGTCACTGGAATAACTTCCCTACTCTTCTTTGAACCATACCATGGGATCCATCATGTCCAATTGAATAGGTAGATGGAGCCTCAGATGCTATAAATCTCAATTTTCTTAGGAACACAGGGTAGGACTAATCTCAAAGGTAATCAGAGCCAAAAAGCGTACGGAATCTGGCTGATTTTCTGCTCTCCCTAGCCCTAGAGTACTGTGGCCAATAGTAACATTCCTTTTTGTGTCTCAACTAATATCCACTAACTTTGCACTTAACAAAATATATCAGATTGAACTGGGACTATCCCAATGTGTATGGTTCAGTACCATACTGGGGCATGTATTTACCAATAAGCTAACTTTATCCCAATCTTAAAATGTTTTGGTACTGCTCTAACTATAGACTGGGTAGCACAGTGAGTTACGCAGAGTTTTTCATCTCTGGAACTCTGGAACTGATAGGCTGCAAGAGCCCCATCTGAAAAGTGGAGTCTCAATCCAGTTTACCAGGCTCACCAAATCAAGCTGTCTGTGATTGGCAAATCGTGAGAGTAGTGGAAAAAATGTTACAGGGGGTCTTGGGCTACTCAGGGCTGAGATATGTTGGTGGGCCAGAGTAGAGGGTGATTTGCTTTACTGTAATAAAGTAAACTGCAATACCTGACTTGGGTGTGCTTGATACTTAGATGGTTCTATTCTGTAGTAGGTTGGGCCTGTACTCATTGGAGTTTAGAAGAATGAGAGGCGACCTTATTGAAATATATAAGATTTTTAGGGGGTTTGAGAGGATAGATGCTGAAAGGCTGTTTCCCCTTGTGGAAGATCTAGGACCAGAGGACATAATCTCAGAGTAAGGGGTCACCCATTTAAGACAGAGGTGAGGAGGAATTTCTTCTCTCAGAGGGTAGTGGATCTGCGGAATTCTTTACCGCAGAGGGCTGTAGAGGCTGGGCTGTTAAGTATATTCAAGGCTGAGATAGACAGGCTTTTAATCAGTAAGGGAATCAAGGGTTATGAGGAAAAGGCAGGAAAGTGGACTTGAGGATTATCAGATCAGCCATGATCTAATTGAATGGCGAGCAGACTTGATGGGCCAAATGGCCTACTTCTGCTCCTACGTATTATGGTCTTATGGTCAACTTCCCTCACCTTAGTGTGCATAAATTCCAGAGGCAACGTAGACTGAAACAATGTGTTTCAATGCATTCGCTAAACGAGAACTTGAAACCAAGAGGAAGGATTATTTAAAAATACCCTTTTTACTTTATAAGATGAATGCTCTATGCAACTGAACAGATTTGAATTATTCTTAAACATAGATATTAGCAATATAAAATAAGCACAATTTGAACAGTAATTACTGTACCATTTGGCTAATGCAATTCAGTATAAACATACTTATTTGATGTACACTTCCGCTTGAATAAATATTAGTTTTAGAATAAAGAATACATCTTTTCAAGTTACTTATGAACAGTTTATATTTAATGTACAATTCACGGAAGCACCCAATCAAATACTTTTATGTCAAATATATCTGACTCTTACAAAATAAGCTTGGGTTTTATGTCGTTGAATGTCTGCTTCCCTATTTTTCTCCAATAAGTGAGATATATCCACTGCATGAATTAGTTGAGGAGTTTGAATTTAAAAATCTTTAGCAGGAATTGTCTGCTGATAACTGCCCTACCAGTAGAAGGCAGAGTGGTCCATGAAGTACAGCATCTCCTTACTGACTGCTACTTACTGGAGTGTCGAAGTACAAGACCAGCTGAAAAAGTTTTGAGAGAAAACAGCCTGACACTGAATCTGCCTGCCCTTGATTGGCGACGCGGATACATTGCATGTAATTAAAACAGCCCATAACAGGTGTCACAGGATCTCCATGCAGTCTCCTTTGGCCGTGACGGCTTAGGACACCAGAATCCTCCACAGATAGGTCAGTGGTTTAAGTCATTCTGTAAATGTGGGTCCTGCAAACGATTTTCCCCATATGCTGCGGGCCACCCTCCAGTGGTCCCAGTGAGATTGCAGTCTTGTTGCTGCTTGAGCCAAGAGCTCAGGTAAAATGTTCTTGTGGCTTCATAGATTAACTAGAATTCACCGTACCTGTATTTTTCCCTTCGTGCCTCCGTCCACAATGATTCCATTTGGTGACAAAAAAAGGTGCAATTGTAACGAGAAGTATTTGGAGAAAGTGTACTGGTGAGTCAATCATCCGTTCCTCGTGGCTTGATGCATACTTTAGAAACGTCACATGGGCAAGCGATGATTATGTCCCCTTGCCTTCCTCTGAGGTGAAAGGTCAGCACGGCCCAGTCGATATCCACGATTGTTGCCATTGTCATTTCATGGACAACCAACAGGAGATTTCAGAAGTTGCTGAAGCTCAGCTGAGTTAAGCCATGTAGATGTCAAAGTCAGACTTTGCGCCTGGAACAACTGCATTTTGCAATGCACAAGAACTGAGACCGTAAATTTTTCAGATTTATCAAGTAATTTTTCAATTGTAAAAGAAAATATATGCCTTTCATAATAATGCCCTAAAATGTAGTGGACACTTTTAAACGGATGAGTAATTTGTGTTTCAATTCCAGTTGAACAATAAATAATACACACTTATACACAACAGAGGAAAAGCATTGTCCTTAAACATACCTGCTGTGTCAGCTGAAGTAGCAGGGCTTGTGTGCATTCCGACCAGGTTCCTGTACGTTTATAGACTGCTGTCCCACCTTCATTTGGTCTCATTGCTGCCCATCTATAGCGAGAAGTTAAATTTAGTGCAATGAACTAGATCCTTTGCTAGTAAAACTTTGATTAAGCATAGCTGTGACCTTCAGCAATTTTGACATTCCTTGAACTCTCGATTGATGGAAAGAGACCAAGCCCATTATTAACATCAGAAATGCTGAGTGTAAACCAATATACTGGGCAAAATGGATCACGTAGAATCATAAACTGCTAATCATTCATACTCATAATAAAGTATTCTAAACATATTAGTTTGTGATTGATCCATTCGTTGATTCGATGTTGGTGCAGTTTCAAAATGGGGTCTCTTTGGAGAAGACACGGAAGAACTTTGTCTTTGATAAAAGTAAGTTACGCTTTTCTTCCCTCTTGTGTGTCCTGTTTTTTTTCTATGCCCTCCTAAAAGCCAGTTCTCATACATAGCCAAAGCAGTGAGTGTAGGCTGCATATTTGACAAAGAATTCCATTGTAGTCAAGCTCAGTCCCCGTCCTCACCTGATGATTCCATCCATGCACTTTTTTGGCAGGGCGCCAATGTGAATGGGGTGTGCAGCCTGATTGTTTCTTCCTGCTGGACCCAAGGCTGACCTTCCTGAGCTCAGCTAATCCTCCACAGATCAAGGTTGAAACCTGGGACTGTGCTGATCCCTATGGCTCCACTGTAGGGACATAGTGGCAATGCAGCTAAAACCTGGCTGTTGCTAAGATAGCAGCATCAATGTTAGGTAGTATATTATTGCATCTAGTTCATACAGTGTTAAAACTGTCATTTGCCATGGCTTGTGCTGCTTTCCCTAGTCCTGAGAAATTGATAACTGGAGTGTGGAGATGAAGTGAACATATTTCACAGAATCACAGAATCACAGTGCAGAAGAGGCCCTTCGGTCCATCGAGTCTGCACCGACACATGAGAAACACCTGACCTACCTACCTAATCCCATTTACCAGCACTTGGCCCATAGCCTTGAATGTTATGACGTGCCAAGTGCTCATCCAGGTACTTTTTAAAGGATGTGAGGCAACCCGCCTCCACCACCCTCCCAGGCAGTGCATTCCAGACCGTCACCACCCTCTGGGTAAAAAAGTTTTTCCTCACATCCCCCATAAACCTCCTGCCCCTCACCTTGAACTTATGCCCCCTTGTGACTGACCCTTCAACTAAGGAGAACTGCTGCTCCCTATCCACCCTGTCCATGCCCCTCATAATCTTGTACACCTCGATCAGGTCGCCCCCTCAGTCTTCTCTGCTCCAACGAAAACAACCCAAGTCTATCCAACCTCTCTTCATAACTTAAATGTTTCATCCTAGGCCACATCCTGGTGAATCTCCTCTGCACCCCCTCCAGTGCAATCACATCCTTCCTATAATGTGGTGACCAGAACTGCACACAGTGCTCCAGCTGTGGCCTCACCAAGGTTCTATACAACTCCAACATGACCTCCCTACTTTTGTAATCTATGCTACAATTGATAAAGGCAAGTGTCCCGTATGCCTTTTTCACCACCCCACTAACATGCCCCTCCACCTCCAGAGATTATGGACACACACGCCAAGGTCCCTTTGTTCCTCAGAGCATCCTAGTGTCATGCCGTTCATTGAATACTTCCTTGTCAAATTACTCCTTCCAAAGTGTATCACCTCATACTTTTCAGGATTAGATTCCATCTGCCACTTACCTGCCCAACTGACCATCCCGTCTATAGGGAGGGGGAGGTCAGCCACACCATTTTGAATTCCAATTGGATTGGGAATCCCACATGTCTATGCAATACAATTTGAGGTCCGATCATACAAAAATGTTAAATAGATGGAAAATCTGACTGCAGCTGGACTACGCCGATATCCTATTGCTGTTGGCTCTCTAATTGATGAGGATATTAAAACGTTTTTTGTTCGAGCGCTTTCACAATGATGGGTTGTCATGCAACCCATTCTAGTTCCCTTTACAAGAAAGGGCATTACCAGCACACCAAGGTCCAATTTTCCTGACTACATAGTGTAAAGGGAGATGCAATAAAATGTGACGGGGATCTCCTGGTTCCACAGCTCCCTCAGATAAAGGGAATTTTTCTGCACACCGTGACTGTTTGCCTTCCACAACTCCAGCATGGCAATAGACAATAGGTACGTTAATGTTCCCCTACCCTCTTATACCTCTGAAGGTTAGCCCAAAGTGTTCCTGCTTCCTCTACTCTTCAGCACTGTCAAAGGAGAGGGCATCATCACATTCCTAACCTGGAGCTCAGCTCCTCCAACGAGAGGATGTGACATACTATGGTGCTGCTTCCCTGAAACTCAGATGCACGCTTTTAGATTGTGTGTTCTATGAAGCTACACACTCATAGATTTGCATTCAATGGACTGAAATTCCATAGAAGAAGGGTTGTAGGGATCTGTTACTGGAACAGTTAGTTCTGCTGGAGTATGTGCCTAAAATCTACGTAATCTTGTAGACTGATTGAAGCCAAGTACACCTTGCTTCCTCAGTTTCTAATGACTTTACATTTAAAGAGTAATTAGCACCAAACATAATAATAAAAGCAAAATGCTGCAGAAGATGCTGGAAAAACTCAGCAGGTCTGGCAGCATCTGTGGAGAGAGAAACAGAGTTAACGTTTCGAGTCCGTATGACTCTTTTTCAGAGCTCAAGAGAGGTAGTAATGTGATAGATTTTATACTGCTGAGGAGAGGGGGAGGTGGCCAAAAAAGCAGGTCAGGGATAGGTGGGAGCTCAGAAAAGATTTGACAAAGATGTCATGGACACAAGACAAAGGGAGTGTTAATAGCAGTGTTAAGGACTATAAAAGGTGCTAATAGCGGCATAAAGGTAAGAAAGCAGAACATGTTAAAAAGCAGAGCAAGGGTCAGTGCTTTGTGAAAACAAAGCATAAGAACAAATTACAGGTGGCCCTGTAGGGTGAGGTGGTTGGGAAAAAAAATTAAAAAGATCAAAATGAAGGACAGAGTTCATGGTCTGAAGGTGTTGAACTCAATATTAAGTCCTGAAGGCTGTAAAGTGCCTAATCAGAAGGTGTGGTGCTGCTCCTCCAGTTTGCATTGGGCTTCGCTGGAACATTGCAGCAGGCCAAGGACAAAAATATGGGCACGAGAACAAGATATTGGGCATAACTTCCAACTGGCGTCAGAAAAAGATTGCCCAGGGGAATTAGGAGAAATAAATATGTGCTCACCAGCCCTTGAAAATTACGCTGACATTTCCGTTCGCCGGAGTGGCTTGGGGCCTACATTGAAAGCGTCCATGCAGGCCCCAGCGGAGTGCAGGCTCTGGTGGATTTGAGGATGCCGCTCCCCCTTTTATACAGCACTGTCGGGGGGGGGTCGGAGGTTGGGGGTGGCAGTGTCAGAGGTTGGGGGGTGGCGGTGTCGGAGGTCAGATTGGTTGGGGGTGTAGGGGGAGTCCTTTGGGGTCAGTCTGGCTGTTTACAATAGTTACTGAGAAGTTAGAAGAGGTTGTAATTCTTCTAACTTTTTCTGAGTAACAATTGCTGTGACCCGAAGTTTGCAATTTAAACCGCATTTTTTGGATGGTTCCCAGCACAGGGCAATTGTCCAGAGGAAGTGTGCACTTCTGGGCAATTGCCATGCAAACCCTTACCTGGGAGCCTCTGAGAGGGATTCCTCAGCGCATCTTTGAGGTATCCCCCCCAAATCCGACGTTGGGAAGCCTGGGGGTTATGGCCCGATGAATTGAAATGGCAAGTGACAGGAAGGTTGGGGGTAATGATTGGGGACTGAGCGAAGGAGTTCCATAGTGGTCACCCAGTCTGTGTTTAGTCTCCCCAATGTTGCACCAAACATGCTTGCTTTTAATTACTTGCCTGCAATCTTTACCGCTGATAACACCTTTCATCCTTCCAATCTCACCTCCTTCTCCATCCACTCCTGGAAAAAAAACTCCCTTGGGTCACTCACAGCAGCACTTTGGTATTCTGGACAGCCAAGCCTCTTGCCTTCCATTTGCCATGTACTTCAACAGCAACCGATCTGTTCAGTCACCTACTCTCCTCCATTTTGGATGCCTTTGTTCCAGGTAAGACCCTTACTCTTTCCCATTTTGGACATTCCCCTCAGTTAGGCCACCACCTTTGCTTTCTTATATCCAAAGGACAAAGGCTTACAAGTTTATGCAGACAACTGCTTTAGCCATTCGCCAGCAGATTTGGCTAGACTATGTAAAGCATATTGGATCCTGCTCTCCTCTGTCCAAACTGCTCACTGCTCCAGGCCATCCGTCAATGAAAAGCTAATCTTTTCTCCACAATTAGGCTTCTTATTGACCCCTCCTCTGTCCCTTCCACCTTTCCCTCCAACAAAAAGTGTGAGCATCTCATGGACATCTTTACCACTGAGATCGAGACCCTTGTTTATCTGCCTCTGCCGCATCTCTCCCTTCCCCTAGCCCATCAAACCAAACTCTTCCCTGTCCTCGCCCTGAACTTATATCATTCCAAAATTCCCCTTGTGCCCTCTATAGCTTTTCTTGTCCATGAGACCCAATTCCTGCACTTTCCACCTTATTCCCACCAAACTGTTAACCATCAACTTCCCTTCCTGCTCCCCATTGTTAATTGTTCTCTCCTCTCCGGTACTTTCCTCCTCCATTTCAAATCTGGCACCATCACTTTCCTTCTCAGAAAAATACCATTGAATCTCTTGTCATAAGAACATAAGAAATAGGAGCAGGAGAAGGTCACATGACCTTGGTCCACTATTCAATAATATCATGGCCGATATTGGGCTTCAACTCTATTTCCCCACCTGCTCTCAATATACCCTGATTGCCTGAGAGACCAAACATCAGTCCATCTTAGGCTTGAATTAATGATGAAGCATCCACAAGCCTCTCGGGTAGAGACTTCCAAAGATTCACAACTTTGTTCTAAATTTGATTTACATCAATGACTTAGATGAGGGGAGTGAAGACATGGTAGCTAAATTTGCAGATGACACAAAGATAGGTAGGAAAGTACGTTGTGAAGAGGACATGAGAATGCTGCAGATGGATATAGACAGGTTGAGTGAGTGGGCAAAGATCTGGCAAATGGAGTTTAATGTGGGAAAATGTGAAGTTGTTCACTTTGGCAGGAAGAACAAAAAAGCAGAGTATTACTTAAATGGAGAACGGCTGCATAATTCTGAGATGCAGAGGGATCTAGGTGTTCTAGTACGAGTCACAAAAAGTTAGTATGCAGGTACAGCAAGTAATTAAGAGGGCTAATGGAATGCCATCCTTTATTATGAGAGGGATTGAACATAAGAGTAAGGATGTTATGCTTCAGTTATACAGGGCATTGGTGAGACCACACCTCGAATACTGTGTACAGTTTTGGTCTCCTTATTTAAGGAAGGGTGTAAATGCATTGAAGGCAGTTCAGAGAAGGTTTACTAGATTGATACCTAGAAAGAGTGGGTTTTCTTATGAGGAAAGGTTGGACAGACTGGGCTTGTTTCCACTGGAGTTTAGAAGAGTGAGGGGTGATTTATTGAAGTATACAAGATCCTGAACGGCCTTGACAAGGTGGATGTCGAAAGGATGTTTCCACTTCTGGGTGAATCCAGAACTAGGGGGCACAGTTTTAAAATTAGGTGTCATCCTTTTAGGACAGAGTTGAGGAGAAATTTTTTCTCTCAGTGTGTTGTGCGATTTTGGAATGCTCTGCTTCAGAAGGTGGTCATTGAATAATTTTAAGGCAGAGGTAGGTAGATTCTTGTTAGGCAAGGGAATCAAAGGTTATCGGATTTAGATGGGAATGTGGAAATCAAAATACAAGAAGATCAGCCATGATCTTATTGAATGGCAGAGCAAGCTCGAGGGGCCGAATGGTCTATTCTTGTTCCTATTTCTTATGTTCTTATCTACTAAAGTTCTTAAAAGTTTGGCCCCTTATTGTGAAACTGTGTGCCCCTGTTCTAGATTCCCCAGCCAGGAGAAACAACGTCTCAGTATCTATCCTGTCAAGCCCCTTCATAATCATAATGTTTCAATGAGGTCACCTCTCATTCATCTGAACTCCAGAGGATATAGATCCAATTTACTCAGTCCCTCATCATAGGACAACTCTTTCATTCCAGGGACCAATCAAGTGAACCTTCGCTGTACTGCCACCAATGCAAGTATATCCTTCTTTAAATATGGAGACCAAAATTGCAAACAATATTCTAGGTGTGGTCTCACCAAAGCCCCATGCAATTTTTTGGATCTAGGAAATGTATAAAAGACTTCATAGTAAAGGGCCCTCTAGGTAAGAGTGATCATAACATGATGGAATTCCACATTCAGTTTGAAAGTGCGAATTGTGGATCCATATCTAGTGTTTTAAGCTTAAATAAAGGTAATTACAGGGGTGTGAAGACAGAGTTAGCAAAAGTGGACTGGGTAGATAGGCTAAAAGGTAAAATGGTAAAGAAGCAGTAACAGACATTGAAGGAGATATTTCAGAACACTAAACAAGATATATTCCATTGAGGAAGAAAGACTCTAGTGAAAGGATTTGCTATCTGTGGCTAACCAAGGAAGTTCAGGGTATCAAATTGAAAGAAAATGTGTACAATACTGTGAAGATTAGTGGTAGACCAGAAGATTGAGAAAGTTTTAGAAGCCAGCAAGTGAAGACCAAAAATAATAAAGAGGGAGAAATTGGAGTGTGAGAGAAAACTAGCAAGAAATATAAAAATAGGCAGTAAAAGTTTCTGCAAGTATATAAAAAGGAAAAGAGTTGCTAAAGTGAGCGTTGGTCCCTTTGAGTGTGAGAATGGGGAATTGATAATGGGAAATGAGGACATGGCAGAGGCTTTGAACACCCATCTTCACAGTAGAAGATACAAAAACTACCCCAAAATAATAGAAAATCAAGAGCCAAACGGGAGGGCGGAACTTAAAACAATCACTATGACTAGAGAACAAGTAATGTGAGAACTAATGGATCTTAAAGCTGCAAAGGCCTCTGGGCCTGATGGTCTGCATCCGAGAGTCTTCAAAAAGTGGCTGCAGTGATAGTGGATGCATTGGTTGTAATCTCCCAAAATTCCCTAGATTCTGCAAAGGTCCCAATGGTTTGAAAAACCACAAATGTAACACTTCTGTTCAAGAAAGGAGGGAGACAGAAAGCAGGAACCTATAGGCCAGTTAGCCTAACATCTATCATTGGGAAAATGCTAGAATCTATTATTAAAGAGGTAGCAGCAGGACATTTAGAAAATCTTAAGGCTATCAGGCAGAGTGAACATGGTTTTGCTAAAGGAAATCATATTTTACAAATTTATTGGAGTTCTTTGAGGATGTAATAACCAGGGTGGATAAAGGGGAACCAGTAGATGTAGTGTATTTAAATTTCCAAAAGACATTTGATGAGGTGCCACATAAAAGGTCACTGTATAAGATAAGAGCTTTTGACATTGGGGATGATATATCAGCATGGATAGAAGTTGTGCTAACTAGCAGGAAACAGAGTTGGGATAAATGAGTTATTTGCAGGATGGCGAATTATAACTAGTGGAGTGCCACAGGAATCAGGGGCCTCAACTATTTACAGTCTATAGTCATGACTTACATGAAGGGACCAGCTGTATTGTAGCAAAATTTACTGACATTACGAAGGTAGGAAGGAAAGCAAGTTGTGAGGAGGATACAGTCTGCAAAGGGATATGGATAGGTTAAGTGAGTGGGCAAAACTTTGGTGGGTGGAGTATAATGTGGGGAAATGTGAAGTTATGCACTTTAGTCAGAAAAAGAGAAAAGCAGAATATTGAGATAAAAGCAAAGAATTGCGGATGCTGGAAATCCAAAACAAAAACAAAAGACAGAAATACTTGGAAAAACTCAGCAGGTCTGGCAGCATCGGTGGAGAAGAGACAGTTGACGTTTCGAGTCCTCATGACCCTTCAACAGAACTAAGTAAAAATAGGAAAGGGGTGAAATATAAGCTGGTTTAAGGGTGGGGGGAGGTGTTGGGACAAGAAGAGCTAGGTAAAGAGCCAGTGATAGGTGGAGATAACCAAAAGATGTCACAGACAAAAGGGCAAAGAGGTGTTGAAGGTGGTGATATTATCTAAAGGAATGTGGTAATTAAGGGTAGAAAGCAGGACAAACAAGGTATAGATAGCTCTAGTGGGGGTGGGGTGGGGTGAAGGAATACTAAAAAGGCTAAAAGGTAGAGATAAAACAATGGGTGGAAATACATTTAAACATAATGGAAATAAGTGGGAAAAGAAAAATCTATATAAATTATTGGAAAAAACAAAAAGGAGGGGGAAGAAACAGAAAGGGGGTGGGGATGGAGGAGAGAGTTCATGGTCTAAAATTGTTGAACTCAATATTCAGTCCGGAAGGCTATAAAGTGCCTAGTCGGAAGATGAGGTGCTGTTCCTCCAGTTTGCGTTGAGCTTCACTAGAACAATGCAGCAAGCCAAGGACAGACATGTGGGCATGAGAGCAGGGTGGAGTGTTGAAATGGCAAGCGTCAGGGAGGTCTGGGTAATGCTTGCGGACAGACCGAAGGTGTTCTGCAAAGTGGTCACCCAGTCTGCGTTTGGTCTCTCCAATGTAGAGGAAACCGCATTGGGAGCAACGAATGCAATAGACTAAGTTGAGGGAAGTGCAATGCTTCACTTGAAAGGAGTGTTTGGGCCCTTGGACGATGAGGAGAGGGGAAGCAAAGAGGCAGGTGTTGCACCTTCTGCGGTTGCATGGGAACCACAGAAGATGCAACGCCTGCCCCTTCACTTCCCTACGCCCTTTCCGTTTCTTCCCCCTCCTTTTTGTTTTTTCCAATAATTTATATAGATTTTTCTTTTCCCACCTATTTCCATTATTTTTAAATGTATTTCCACCCATTGTTTTATCTCTACCTTTTAGCCTTTTTAGTATTCCTTCACCCCACCCCAACCCCACTAGGGCTATCTGTACCTTGTTTGTCCTGCTTTCTACCCTTAATTAGCACATTCCTTTAGATAATATCACCACCTTCAACACCTCTTTGTCCTTTTGTCTGTGACATCTTTTGGTTATCTCCACCTATCACTGGCTCTTTACCTAGCTCTTCTTGTCCCAACACCGCCCCCCCCCCCCCTTAAACCAGCTTATATTTCACCCTTTTCCTATTTTTACTTAGTTCTGTTGAAGGGTCATGAGGACTCGAAACGTCAACTGTGCTCTTCTCCGCCGATGCTGCCAGACCTGCCGAGTTTTTCCAGGTATTTCTGTCTTTTGTTTTTGTTGTGAAAGCAGAATATTATTTGAATGGAGAGTGACTACAGAGCACTGCGATACAGAGGGATCTGGGTGTCCTTGTCCATGAATAACAAAAAGGTCAGAATTCAGATAAATCAAGTAATTAGGAAGACAAATGGAATGTTGGCTCTTACTGCAAGGGGGATAGAGTATAAAAGTCGGGAAGTCTTGCTACAACTGTACAGGTCATTGGTGAGATTACACCCAGAGTACTGTGTACAGTTTTGTTCACCTTACTTAAGGGGGAAGATATTTGGATTGGAAGCAGTTCAGAAGAGGTTCACTAGACTTGTTCTTGGGATGAGGGGTTTGCCTTATGAGGAAAGGTTGAGCAGGTTGGGCCTATACTTATTGGAGTTTAGAAGGGCGAGAGGTGATCTTATTGAAACTTTTCAGATTCTGAGGGAGCTTGAGTTGAGAGGATGTTTCCTCTCATGGGAGAATCTGGAACTAGGGGTCAGAGTTTCAAAATGAGGTGTTTCCTGTTTAAGATGGAGGTGAGGAGGAATTTCTTCTCTCAGAGGGTTGTTAATCTTTGGAATTCTCTTCCCCCAGTGAGAGGCTGGTCATTGAATATATTCAAGGCTGAGTTAGACAGGTTTTTGGTTGCCAAGGGAGCCAAGGGTTATGGGGAAGTGGTGGTGGGTAGGAAGGAAAGTGAAGTTAAGGCCACAATCAGGTCAGCAATGGTGGGGCAGGCTTGAGGGGCCGCCTGCCTTTGGAAACTAACTTCTGCCAGTGGTAAACACTAATGACAACAGCCAGCAGCTCTCTTTGTCAGGCCACCATGTATCAGCTCAGTCCTATAAGCCAACAGTCTGATTTTAACATTACTGGCCAGTGCACAGCTCCCAGTGACCCTGGTGAGCCCAAAGTCAGAGTCATTAAAGCCCTAACTCTTGTGCAATGCAGTCATTGGAGTGATGCCATGATCTTAACTTCACCTTGCAGTATAAGTAGCATTGCCAACTCTGGTTGGATGTAATCCTAGAGGCTTTGTCACATGACCTCCCAGCTCCCAAGCCCAAGTTCAAAGAGCCTTTATTTCCCCATCTCTAATGTTTTTACAGCTAATAAACACAAGTGTTCAAAGAAAATGAAGAAGACGCACAATGGTTTCAATGCCACTGTGATGTTTCTCCTGGGTGTTGCCTACCACAAGTGGTAATCTTTAATTCCTAGAAACTCCAGGGCAATCCTGGAGAGTTGGCAACCCGAAGTTTAAGTAGAGTAAACTCTGAACGTAGGGGAGATCCCACTATTTTGTGGCAGCATTTCCACTGCGAGTGGTTCAGCAACACAGGATGGGCAATTAAGCTGCAGATAAAAAAAATGCCAGTTCCTACCTCTTGATATTGTTCATCTCATGGGGCAGTTTAATACTTGCTTAGTCATCACCAACCAGACTTTCGTAACTGTTCGATTTACACTGTGCAGCATCCTAAACTGTTCTTGGCTAAAAATAAAAGAGCACCTTTATAAACATGTTGAGTTTGAGTTTTGATGGAACTAAGTCTGAGCTATAATGAGTTTGATGGAAATTTGGAAAAACCATTGCTGATTTGAAGTCCATTATTTATATAAAAGCAAAAAACTGCGGATGCTGGAAATCCAAAACAAAAGCAAAAATACCTGGAAAAACTCAGCAGGTCTGGCAGCATCTGCGGAGAGGAACACAGTTAACGTTTCGAGTCCGAATGACCCTTCAACAGAACTAAGTAAAAATAGAATAGAGGTGAAATATAAGCTAGTTTAAGAAGGGGTGGGACAAGTAGAGCTGGATAGAGGGCCAGTGATAGGTGGAGATAACCAAAAGATGTCACAGACAAAAGGGCAAAGAGGTGTTGAAGGTGGTGATATTATCTAAGGAATGTGCTAATTAAGGGTAGAAAGCAAGACAAGCAAGGTACAGATAGCTCGAGTGGGAGTGGGATGGGGTGAAGGAATCAAAAAAGGCTAAAAGGTAGAGATAAAACAATGGATGGAAATACATTTAAAAATAATGGAAGTAGGTGGGAAAAGAAAAATCTATATAAATTATTGGAAAAAAAGGGGGGGGAATCGGAAAGAGGGTGGAGATGGAGGAGAGAGTTCATGATCTAAAATTGTTGAACCCAATGTTCAGTCTGGAAGGCTGTAAAGTGCCTAGTCGGATGATGAGGTGCTGTTCCTCCAGTTTGCGTTGAGCTTCACTGGAACAATGCAGCAAGCCAAGGTGGGACATGTGGGCATGAGAGCAGGGTGGAGTGTTGAAATGGCAAGCGACAGGGAGGTCTGGGTAATGCTTGCGGACAGACTGAAGGTGTTCTGCAAAGCGGTCACCCAGTCTGCGTTTGGTCTCTCCAATGTAGAGGAAACCGCATTGGGAGCAACGAATGCAGTAGACTAAATTGAGGGAAGTGCAAGTGAAATGCTGCTTCACTTGAAAGGAGTGTTTGGGCCCTTGGACGGTGAGGAGAGGGGAAGTAAAGGGGCAGGTGTTGCACCTTCTGTGGTTGCATGGGAAGTTGCCGTGGGAGGGGGTTGAGGAGTAGGGGGTGATGGATGAGTGGACCAGGGTGTCCCGGAGGGAACGATCCCTGCGGAATGCCGCCAGGAGGGGTGAAGGGAAGATGTGTTTGGTGGTGGCATCATGCTGGAGTTGGCAGAAATGGCGGAGGATGATCCTTTGAATGCGGAGGCTGGTGGGGTGATAAGTGAGGACAAGGGGGACCCTATCATGTTTCTGGGAGGGAGAAGAAGGTGTGAGGGCGGATGCGCGGGAGATGGGCCAGACACGGTTGAGGGCCCTGTCAACGACTGTGGGTGGAAAAGCTCGATTAAGGAAGAAGGAGGACGTGTCAGAGGAACTGTTTTTGAAAGTGGCATCATCAGAACAGATGCGATGGAGGCGAAGGAACTGAGAGAATGGGATGGAGTCCTTACAGGAAGCGGGGTGTGAGGAGCTGTAGTCGAGGTAGCTGTGGGAGTCGGTAGGCATGACATTGGCGTGTTCAAAGCAAAACTTGATACCGAGTCACTGGCTGTTGATGTGAGCCCTAGGAAAGATGTGGAAAAGCCCTGGATGTACATCTTCTCTCAAACCTGGTCTCCAAATTCATGGATTTCTCTGGACATCAAGACCACCCTTCTGTCGGGGACTACATTGACTACACTGTAAGAATCAGCTTCTGTCTGTGATCTGTTGCACCTTTTTTGCATTGTGAGCTCCGAAAAGGATTTAGAGTCAGAGGAAGCCAGGAGAAAAGAGGAGAAAGGGTGAAGGATGGTAGCGGATGGTGATAGGATAGGCATACATCGTGAGGAGCTCCCTAGGGAGCTGACTGTCCAGGAGCCATCTTGGATGCACTGGCATTTGTGATCCAGGTCTGTTCCACATCTTTTCCAGAGCTCACAAAGGCATCAAGTCATATGAATAACCAACACTTTGACAACATTAGGCAGAGATGTGAATGAACAAATGGACTTTTATTTTTTAAAACAGGTGTGTAGTTTACATTCTGGATGGATGGCAGCTTGACTGCAGAAGAACCTTCTACGAACTTACACACAGCAGTTTACAGCAGAAATTATACAGATAAAGATGTGACAGAAGCTCTATTCCCCTTATATGTCTCTCACCTACAAATATTAATAATGATATGCTGGTTCTGATAAGTTTTTTCCTTTAAGAGGACAACACCTCACCAGTTCTGGAATGGAGCCTAGATTTTTTAAAGGATGATCATGACTGTCATTTCAGTGCAATGACATGTCAGTCTTCACTCAAAGCTATGACTGCAGGAGATGTTGAAAGTGCTGGGATGTGTCACATGACTGAGTCTGCTGACTACTAGGGTCAGCAGATACCGCTAGGCTTGTAAAATGCAAGAACATTTTGATTGAATCTATGCTGTTCCAGGTATTGAGGCAGACCATTGTCCTCAGATTAACTTGTTATAGTTGGAGTGTTAACCTTGTCTGTAGCTGAATCGTCCTCCAGTAATCAATGTGTGGTTTTGAATTCTGGTTTGGTTTGTGATAGAGGAACTGAAGCTAAAGATGAAGATGAAGAAGGACTTGCATTTACATAACTTCTTGAGTGTAGTCAAACATCCCAAGGCACTTCACAGGAGTGTAATCAGACAAAAAGTCACATCCAGCCACATAAGGATATATTAGAATGCCACCTTTTGAGGAAGAGAGTTCCAAAGACTCATAACCCAAAAGAGCCAAACAGAGAATGGCAGAGCCAAACAGAGCCTGGCAGAGCCAAACAGAGCCAAACAGAGCCTGGCAGAGCCAAACAGAGCCTGGCAGAGCCAAACAGAGCCAAACAGAGCCTGGCAGAGCCAAACAGAGTCAAACAGGAGAAAAATTTTCTCCTCATCTCTGTCTTAAATGAGCGATCCCTTATTTTTAAACAGTGACCCCTAGTTCTAGATTCTCCCACAAGAGGAAACATCCTCCCCACATCCACCCTGTCAAGACCCTTCAGGATCTTAAAGGTTTCAATTAAGTCGCCTCCAACTCTTCTAAATTCCAGTGGATACAGGCCCAACCTGTCCAGCCTTTCCTCATAAGACAACCCACCCCATTCCTGCTATTGGTCTATAAACTTTCTCTGAACTGCTTCTAACACATTTACATCTTTCTTTAAATAAGGAGACCATTATTGTACACAATGGTCCAGGTGTGGTCTCACCAGTACCCTGTGCAACTGAAGCATAACCTCCCTACTTTTGTAATCAATTCCCCTGCATATTAACTTTTTGTAATTCATGCACTAGGACACCCAGATCCCTCTGAATCTCAGAGCTCTGCAATCTCTCACCATTTAGATAATGTGCCTCTTTTATTCTTCCTGCTAAAATGAACAATTTCACATTTGCCCACATTATACTCTATTTGCCAGATCTTTGCCCACTCACTTAACCTATGTATGTCACTTTGTAGCTTCCTTATCTCCTCTTAACAATTTACTTGTCTACTTATCTTCGGGTCATCAGCAAATTTAGCCACCATTCCTTCAACTTATGTTCATTTATATAAATTGTAAAAAGTTGAGGCCCCAGCACTGATCCCTGTGGCACGCCACTTGTCACATCCTGCCAATCAGAAAAAGACCCATTTATGCCAACTCTCTACTTCCTGTTAGCTAGTCAATCTTCTAACCATGCCAATTTGTTACCCCCTACACCATGAGCTTTTATTTTCTGCAATAACCTTTGATGTGGCACTTTATCAAATGCCTTCTGGAAATCTAAATACAGTGCATCCGTTGGTTCCCCTTTATCTACAGCACATGTGACTTCTTCAAATAACTCCAATAAATTGGTTAAACATGATTTCCCTTTCACAAAACCATGTTGACTCTGCCTGATTGCCTTGAATTTTTTCGAAGTGTCATGCTATAACATCTTCAATAATAGTTTCTAACATTTTCCCAATGACAGATGTGAAGCTAACTTATAGAGAATTACATAGAATTTGTAGCACAGAATTCTAGGGGCAACCTTCTGGCATTTACTACTTAACAGCACTATGGGAGTTATTTCACCACATGAATTTCAGGGGTTCAGGAAGGTAGCTCATCATCACCTTCTCAGGATCAACTGAGGATAGGCAACAAATGTTAGCCTTGAAAGTGGTGTCCACGTTAACTGGCTGAACACCCATCTGGCAAAGGAAGAAACTGGAGCCAGTCTGACTTCAACATCACAGCACTTGCAACATTAATATCCATATCCCGAGAATGAATTGAAAAGAATGTGATATACATTATCTATGTTACCTTCTTGAAAATGGGCACCCATGTTATACTTCCAATACTGCATTGCTTCCTGACCATTGGGAAACAGGGTTCTGACCATCTGTGTTCAGTTATGTTTTAATATAAATAAAGAGCCAACCAAAGAGTCAGCTTTCTGGTAGGTCAAGGTTACTGCATTTACTTGGTTGTAAGATTAGGAATTTATGGTTTCAGTTTGGAGCTTAAACAGGTCAAATCCTCTTTCCCATTTCCTTGCTGGCTGGCTTAATTCCCAAATATGAAATTCCAACAAATCTGGGGGATCTAACTGAATCTTCAGATGGGACAGCAGCCAAAATGGAGGACCATTCATGCATCTGCAGGTAAGGACCTCCACCTCAAAGATGCTCAGATCCCTTGCCCTTCAAGGGCAAAGGGCAATTAGTGGAAAACATGAATTAACATTGACTCTTCCATCTGCGATCGAGGCCATTTTATTTTGGCCAGGAGTTTCCAACCCATCCATGTGAGTCAGAAAAGAAAATGACATCCTGCCTATATGCACCTTTGACATCGTGGAAGCCTCACATTTATAATTGCAGGACCCTGAACACAGCCTGCATGTTGTTCTGTTGCTGCTGTCCATCCTCAAATAGGCTTTGTCAAATATATAAACAGGAAAAGTTGGGAATAGGGGCAACAGCATTTTTGGCCCAAAGTAGAGAATGGAATCGACTGTGAAAGCACCTAGAGGCATCCCAGAACAACATGAAAACGTGAATATGTGAAAAAATCTAAAATGATGCTGGCACACAAGAGAAACCTGTTCATATTTCTTGAAATAGGTTCCTGCACCAAAGTTGAATTTATATGTAGTGTGTTTATACAGACAGATTTTGGGCACCATTTGTTTTAATTTATTTGACACTGTGCTATGAAATAGCTTTAAAACGCAGACCACTGCAAGATATTTGTGCCATTGTGGAGATATGGATAAATATTTCTTCTCTAATCGGTCTTTCAGATGTTTGGCTTTTAGGGATGGATACATTTTATGTGACACTGAGAAGTGGGTCTGGTTAAGTGGATATTATTGGTGGAGGAAACCCTCCAATTTATCCTGGATCTGATTTGTTGGAGTTAAGTAAGAATATAGAGGTCATAAGGCCGTTCTTTTTGCTTGTTCCAAATCCAGGCCGTGCCATGGAGCAGCTGTAGGTGGGGCTGGGCCAAGGGTAGTGGGGTGGGGAGTGGGGGGTTGGGGGTGGGGAGGGGCATTAGGAATCAGACTGAGGCTTAACTTCTGACGTTTGCCTCACAGATAATAAAATGACACCGTGAACCTCAGCGTCAAAACCTCCCGGTCAAAATTCATCAAGGAAGCTGGGTAAAAATGGAAGCTCAATAATATAAAAGCAAAATACTGCAGACGCTGGAAATCTGAAATAAAAACAGAAAGTGCTGGAAATACTTAACAGGTCAGGCAGCATCTGCGAAGAGGGAAACAGTTAACATTTTGAACAAAAACAAAACTAAAAATACCTGGAAAAACTCAGCAGGTCTGTCAGCATCTGCGGAGAGGAACACAGTTGAAAATTAACTGTGTTCCTCTCCGCAGATGCTGTCAGACCTGCTGAGTTTTTCCAGGTGTTTTTATTTTTGTTTTTGTTTTGGATTTCCAGCATCGGCAGTTTTTTTGCTTTTATCTTAGTTAACGTTTTGAGTTGAATATAACTTCTTCAGAACTGAAGGATGGTGATGATTTTATGCAGTAGGAAAGGGGAATGGGAGGAAGAAGTAAAGGGGAAGGTCTGAGATCGGGTAGAGAGCAAGAAATTAAATAACAAAGATGTCATGGAACAAAAGGCAAAGGGCATGGTAAAGGTTGTACTAAGGAAATAAAGCATTTGCCCAGAGTGAGTGTGAATGACAGAATAATGAACAGTTCTGCCCAAAAGCAAAATACATGAACATCAAGATTCAGACTGGAACATGGCAAAAAAAAAGAGAATCAAAATGGGGGAATGGAGTTCATGACCTGAAACTGTTGAACTCAATGTTGAGTCAAGAAGGCTGCAAGGTGCCTAATTGGAAGATGAGGTGCTGTTCCTCAAGCTGGTGTTGAGCTTCACTGGAACAGTGCAGCAGGCCAAGGACAGGAATGTGAGTGTGAGAACAAGGCGTTGGATTAAAATGGCAAGTAACGGATGCTCGGGGTCATGCTTGCAGGCTGAGTGGAGGTGTTCTGCAAAGCAGTCACCCAATCTACATTTGGCCTCCCCATGTAGGGAAGACTGCATTATGAGCAGTGAAAACAGTAGACTAAGTTGAAATAAGTACTTGTAAATTGTTGCTTCACCTGGAAGGAGTGTTTGGGGCCTTGGGTGGTGAGGAGAGAGGAGGTGTTACATCTCCTGTGATTGGATGGGAAGGTGTTGTAGGAAGGGGATGAGGTGCTGGGGGTGATTGAAGAGTGGACTAGGGAGTTGCAGGGAGAACAGTCCCTTCGGAATGCTGACAGGCAGCGGAGGGAAGGCGAGGGGAAGGTGTGTTTGCTGGTGGCATCGTGCTGGAGGTGGTATAAATGGTGGAGAATGATTCTTTGTGGGGGGTGGTGGAAAGTGAGGACAAGGGGAATGCTACCATGGTTCTGGGAGGGAGGGGAAAGGGTGAGAGCAGAAGTGCAGGAAATGGGTGGGGCCTGATTGAGGGCCCTGTGAACATTTGGGGAAGAATTCTCGGTTGAGGAAAAAGGAAGACATATTAGAAGTGTTGTTGTGGAAGGTTGCATCATCAGAACAGATGCAACGGAGACAGAGAAACTGGGAGAATGAAATGGAGTCCTTACAGGGGGAAGGGTGTGAGGAAATGTATTTGAAGTACCGTTCTGATTTGATGGGCTTATAATGCATATTAATAGACAGCCTATCCCTAGAAATAGGGACAGAGAAGTCAAGGAAGGGAAGAGTTGGAGATGGTCCATGTGAAGGTGAAAGCAAGATAGAAATTGGAAGCAAATTGGTGAAGTTTACCAGTTCGGTCAAGAGAAAGAAATGGATAAAAATTGATGTGTGTTTTGTAATAGAGGCTCCACATGTTACCAATGTCAGACAAGCCACTCAAAAAAACAAGTGATAACTCTACAGTTGGACAATATTGGTAGGACAGATGACACATACCACCTAAGATACCTGGTGAGGACATAACCCTGACTAATACAGTTTTTCCCACTCTTGGCTATTGATTCAAGCATTGTGAAGCGTGTAAGACCATAAGCCATAAGACATCGGAGCAGAAATGAGGCCAATCGGCCCATCGAGTCTGCTCCGCCATTCAATTATGGCTGATAAGTTTCTCAACTCCATTCTCCTGCCTTCTCCCCGTAACCTTTGATCCCCTTATCAATCAAGAACCTATCTATCTCGGTCTTAAATACACTCAATGACCTGGCCTCCACAGCCTTCTGTGGCAATGAGTTCCATAGATTCACCACTCTCTGGCTAAAGAAGTTTCTCCTCATCTCTGTTCTAAAAGGTCTTCCCTTTACTCTGAGGCTGTGCCCTCGGGTCCTAATCTCTCCTACTAATGGAAACATCTTCCCCACGTCCACTCTATCCAGGCCTTTCAGTATTCTATAAGTTTCAATCAGATCCCCCCTCATCCTTCTAAGTTTATATATGTACAAAAAGTAGGTACAGCAGAGAACTCCTAGTGCCAGAATGATCTCCTGAACTAGTTTCAATCAGCTAAGGGGTCTGGGGAGGAATTTCCTACATTCCAAGCCCCTCCACCTCCCACCCAAAAAATGGCATGGTATTTTATCTGGCTTTTTGCCTCTCTCAAATGGGGTAAGGACTATTTATTGTGGCACACAATACAAGCTGGAAGGACCAGGAAGTCTTTTCTTGTCCCTTATTTTTCATACACATTGTGCATACAGGAGTTCAATCTCAGCCACACAATAGGCAGAAAATAGCAACATGATTTCATACCTTGGGAGACCAAAACTCTATGAAAATGATCTGAACAAGTAATTTATTTAGTTCTTGTCACAACCAAAGAGGTAGGCCAATTGTCCAATACCTGGTGGGGAAGGAATCAGGAATAGGACAGAGTCATCGGTTGCCAAGTGTCATGCCACTAGAATGTATGGAAACGTGAGATTGGTCGTATAGATTCATACATTAAATCGATGCTGCACAAAGAGTTATAAAGGAGTGTGTCATGGTGTTAATAAATATAAATCACATATCATCAGACTCAATCTCTTGCAAAGGGAAAGACTCTCACACGTGTATGATCAACCTCTCACACTTAGAGCACTGAATATTGCCTATAATTTCTAAACACAGACGCAATTATCTCAATTATTAGTTCACTGGTATATTTTCTACCAAATCAAATGAACAAAATACTTGTTAACTTTTGGACTCTTAGTGCTGGCACAGTTGACAATACAAATCCCTGACTGCTCATGAGCAGAGGCACAAGTGGGGATGGGGGAAGGGTGGGTGGGTGTGGAGCGTTGCTGTTAACCTTACCTGTGCAAAGGGTTCAGTTTGGGGATTGGAACCACTCAGGGATCTCTGGCTGTACAATCACATGGGTTGCTCAGCCAAATGCTGACATATGCACTCAATTTTTGGAATTAAGCAAAATCCAAGCAAATTTAGACAAAAGGTCATTGAGCTGAAATATCAACTCTATTTCTCTCTCCACAGATGCTGGCTGACCTGCTGAGTGTGTCCTAACATTTTCTGCTTCTATTCCCAAAATCAATTTACATCATCGGAGCAAAGCGACAATCACAATGGCTTCACAAAGCCGAAGTTGCATGCATTACCCTTGCTTCTTTGCAGCCTTTAATTGTGTGGAAACACCTCGATAGGCTTTTGTGTTGCACAATCAGCTGCTGCTGCTGCCAGCAGTATCGCTCAATGGGAGCAGAGCGAGCTCTCAGCCCAATGTACTGCGTTTCCAGAGAGCCAGTCTGTGCGAAACATCCCATATTGCAGCCAAGGTTGGGTGACAGGGATGGCTTGTACAAACCGACTGCCCAGTTGCAGAATATGTCAGGTGACTGGATCTACCCGTGAGCCCCATGGGGCAATTGGGACACAGCCGCTGGCACACGTTTGCTCATTGTTTTGCAGCACTTTGCTGAGTGCTCGCCTACAAAACAATTTTCAGAATTAATTGTCTGTAAATATGTGACAGGACTTTCAGGTAGAATTAAGCTCTAGTCAGCAAGCTATTTACCTCAGGCAATAAGTGTAGGACTAGGGGCTTTCTGGTTTGGTTGACTGTTTAATTGTTCCCTGGGCCAAATATAAAGTTGTAATCAAATCATGTTAATTTGAATTTAAATTAAGGTCTTAACACGCATATTTAAATCTAAGTTTTCCAAGTACGACTGGCAAGGAAAGTTGCTCATCTTCCCGGTGCATCAAAAAGTGCCAAGCTCTCTGCAATTTTCCAACCCATAATACTCTTGTAAAGGCAGCTCACCTACAGGATTTGTCCTTTTGGATATCATGGTAACTGAACTGAGAACATTTGTAAGCCTTCAGGCTTATGAAGTTCAAACAAGAGCTAAAAATAAAAGTTTAGGTAGAATAAGTCGGCAGAGCTGCTACTGGTAACCAGTCAGAAGGTGGCTCCTGGTATCCCTGAAGTAGGCTTTTAATGCTTCATTTACTTTCTTGCAGTAGTGTCCATGATGCCTCCCATCAGCTAAAATCAGTCTGTGGGCTTGTTCCCTAAGTTGCCTGTTCTCTTTATCGTCTGCCTGAGTATTTACCTGTTGCAGTTTAAGATGGCCACACAACCTTTTCTTGAACCTTTCCTCTCCCTGAGCCACTTTTGCAGAGACTCATTTAAGGCCGCCTCCAATACAAAAGCTTGTCCCGCTTCAGTCACCCCTTGCTTCAGTCCCTTTAGTGCACAGATATTGTTTTTATATTCAAATCTGGGTGCAGGAAGCTTTTTCCTTACCCAATTTATTTTATTTTATGTAACCAATCTCTCCAATTACAATATTTTATGTTGATAATTTGTGTTCAATATTGTAGTTCATCCGTGCAGTTTATATTGAAAAAAGTTGGTCGTTCTAGCTAATTATCATAGCTTCACATCTTCATCAATGGCAAGATCCAATTTTCTGAATTAACGCCCTATGATTGCTTCACCCACTTAGGCCATTGCAGAATAGCACCAGTGGGCTCAGTGTCTTTGGTGTAATCACAGGAATCATATGTACTGTTTAAATTATTTAATTGTGGAGGTTGGTTAGCTCAGTGGGCTAGATGGCTAGAGTGTGATGCAGAATGACTCCTGCAGAGTGGGTTTGATTCCTGTACCAGCTGTGTGGTTCATGGAGGCCTGCCTCCTCACCTTACCCCATGCTTGCAGAGTTTTGTCACTCCAGCTACAGACAATCAGTTGTCTCTCTCGCCCTTTCTCTCATGGAGAGAGATGCCTATGGCCCTGTGTGTGGACTATGGTTAATTACTTACTTATATTAGGTGCCATAGTGGCATCAGATACATCAGTGTCTGGTGTCACCCGTGCAAACTAATTAAAAAGTTATATTTATCCAGTGGATGTAGGTTCCCAGCCTTAATCTACCATCCAAATGTGACTTTTTCAATATGTAATTCAGATCGTTAATCCTATGAGTTGCGAATGTAGTTATCAGTGATTACAATGTCCCTATTTACATGGAGCTACGATCCAAGTGGTAAGTCAGAAGTAGCACTGGGATTACAGGCTGGTTGAGGAATCAAAGGTTAAAGGCCTTTGATTTCGATAGTGTTCAGACAACTCTAACAGAAGGGATGGTGTTGAGAGGGGGGTACCCTGTTCCATCTAATGAACTAACCAGACAGATATAAAAATAGTCTTGAATGAAAGAACAGACAAAATCTCCTGCCTTTCATAACTGCCCGAGGCATCTCACAGCCATTAATTGCCTTTGAAGTGTAATCATCGTTGCAATAGAGGGGAGTGCAGCAGGCAATTTGCACACAGCAAGCTCCCCAAAATAGCAAGGAGATAAATGACTAATTAAACAGTGAGGGATAAATATTGACCAGGACACTGGGGAGCGTTTCCTTGGTCTTTCAGTATTACCGTGGTATGCCTCGAGTCACCTGAGAGGACAGACAGGAGCCCCCTCAGCTATGCTCGCAGTAATATAACCCAATTAATTTGCGAACAGGGTTGTGGAATAAACTTGACCATGGAGTACCCACCAGGAAGCACAATGGTCTAATTTATGATGATCGGTGCCAGTATCGCCACAGCAGCGAATTGCAGGGGCATGAGCCTGCTTGGTAGTTACACCTTTACAACTGGAGTACTGGGGATTAACAATGATTGGATTGGCACCTTTCATGGAGAGGTTGTGCTGGTGTTCTTTCTCCTGCCTCAAGGAAGGACTAAAGGGAGCACTAAACCCAGCCTAGAGTTATTTCACACTCCATGCTGCTACATTTAGCTTCAAAAGCAAGCACAGGAACAATATCACCATTTGTTCCTAATGCACAACTGACGCAGCCCTTGTTAGTTGCCATTGATACGTCTTGTCAAAGTCATGCGAGCTAAGTAAACCATCCTCCAAACTGGAATTCACAATTAGGAACACAGGAAATTGGAACAGGAGTAGGCCATACAACTCCTCAAGCCTGCTCTTTCATTTAATGAGATCAAAGCTGATCTTCAACTCAACACCAATTTCCGGCACTACCCCCCATATCCCTTGGATGTCTTTGCTATCTAGAAATCTATCAATATCTGCCTTGGACATACTCAATGATCGAGCCTCCACAGCCCTCTGGGTAGAGAATTCCAAAGATTCACCACCCTCTGTTGTGAAGATTATTCCCTCTGAGTGAAGAAATTCCTCCTCATCACAATGTTAAATGGCCTACCTCTTATCCAGAGACTGTGTCCCCTGGTTCTAGCCAGCCACGACCCCCCTGTCCCTTCACCCCCATCCCACCATCCCACCAGCCAGGGGAAACATCCTTCCTGTCGAGCCCTGTAAGAATATTCTTTGTTTCTATAAGATCGCCTCTCATTCTTCTGAACTCTAGAGAATACAGGCCCAGTCTCCTCAATCTCTCCTCACGGACAATCCTGTCATCCCAGGGATCAGTCTGGTGAACCTTCATTACACTCCCTCTATAACAAGTATACCCTTCCTGGGTAAGGAGACTAAAACTATACACAATACTCCTGGTGCAGTCTCACCAAGGGTCTATACAATTGCAGCGAGACATTTTTACTTTTGTACGCAAATCCCTTTGCAATAAAGGTCAACATACTGTTTGCCTTCCTACTTGTTTGCTGCACCCACATGTCAGCTTTTAGTGACTTATGAACAAGGACACCCAAGTCTCTTTGAACATCAACATTTCCCAATCTCTCACCATTTAAAAAATGCTCCGCATTTCTGTTTTTCCTACCCAAGTGGATAGCTTCACAGTTCCCGCATTATATTCCATCTGCCATGTTCTTGCTCACTCACCCAGCCTGCCTAAATCCACTTGAAAGCTCTTTGCATCCTCCACACGGCTCCCATTCCTACATTTAAAAAAAAAATCATTCACGGGACATGAGCATCGCTAGCTAGGCCAGCATTTATTGCCCATCCCTTGAGAAACTGAGTGAGTCGACCACATGGTCTGGAATCACATGTAGACCAGACCAGGTAAGGACACCACCAGAATGGTTTTTACTACAATTGACAATGGTTTCATGGTCCATCATTAGGCTTCAAATCCAGATTTTTATTGAAGTCAAATTTCACCATCTGCCATGACAGGATTCAAACCCAGGTCCCCAGAGCATTACCCTGGGTCTCTGTATTACTAGCCCAACAACAATACCATTACACCACCACCTCCCCTTGAGTTTTGTGTCATTAGCAAACTTGGAAATATTATATTTGGTCCCCACATCCAAATCATTGATATAGATTGTGAATAGCTGGGGCCCAAGAACTGATGCTTGTGGTGCTCCACTAATCACAGCCTGCAATCCTGAGAAAGGCCTGCTTATTCCTACTGCCTGTTTTCCATTCGTTAACCAATCCTCAGTCCATGCCAGTATATTACACCCAATCCCATGTGATCTAATTTTGTTTACTAACCACTCGTGTGGAAACTTATCGAAAACCTTCTGAAAATCCAAATATACCACATCGACTGGATTCCCCCTGATCTATCCTGCTAGTTACACCCGCAAAAAACTCCAACAGGTTTGTCAAACATGAGGGAGAATTTTCACGTTGGCGAGTGGGGGGGCGGGTCCCACGTGCCAATGTGTAAAATGATGCGCGGTGACGTGGGGCATGCGTCCTGAAGTCACCGTGTGTCATTCTGATCTTCCGTTCAGCGGGAACGTGCCGGAGGCGGCTGTGCACCCACCGAATTGTCAAAGGCCTGTTAAAGCCATTAATAAACCAATTAAACTAATTCTCAACGCTGCCCGTCCAATCTTAAGGTGGGCGGTGGGGGCAGGCGAAGAGCCCAGGCGGCCTTCGCGTTTTTCATGAAACCTCATCCACGGGCGGGATGAGGTTTCCTGAAGGTTTTATTCAAGTAGTAGATACATTTTGCTCATTTCATAAACATGTCCCAGCTGATGTGACACTGTCACGTGAGGGGACATGTGTAAATGATTTTTCAATTTCTTTATGAAAAATTCTCAATATGAACTTCATCTCCCTGAAGCAGCTCCGTGCCTCAGGGTGATTTCAGCCCAGGCCCTGACCCAGCCTACTCTCCCCGCCTGCACAGGGAGCGCTCAGCGCTTCCAGGTGCGCGTCACGCTGGGCGGCCTTTAATTGGCCCGCCCACATAAAATGGCAGCGTCCAGCCAATCACGGATGGCGATCGGCTCTGCGCCCGCCCCTGCCTGCTCCCAACCGGCTGCTCGACAGGGAGAAAATTCTCCCTATGATTTCCCTTTCACAAATCCATGTTGACTCTGCCCAATCTTACCATGATGTTCTAGGTGTCCAGTTATCACACCCTTTATAATAGATTCTAGCATTTTCCCCACTAGAATCTGTTATAAAGGTTAGAAGTATCTCCACATTCATCATAAGAAACCCAGTGAGTCAGGCAAGACCAGAGAAAAGTGTTTTCTGAGCGTATAAAATTGCCAGACCACTGCCATGTTCCATACTCAAGTGTGGTCTATTTTAAATTGTCACTGCTCCAAGATATCTCTATACTTTTCTAGTTTTGGAATGGCACCACTAATGGTTTTACAAGCAGTCTATAAGTGTTGCACTGGCTTCACATTTTACAGGGATTTTAAACTCAGCCAAGCTGACTCAGTTATCTAAAATATGTGAGAAAAACAGTGTGTCGAATATGTACATTCGACTTTTCATCTCCCTTGTTTAAACTGTTTTCCTCAGGTTTTCTTCCTCACCCCTGAGGGTGCAGATTCATGTTGCAGTATACTGGTCTGGTGTTGTAGTATGCTGGTCTGGTGTTGTAGTATGCTGTACTGGTGTTGTAGTATGCTGTACTGGTGTTGTAGTATGTTGTACTGGTGTTGTAGTATGCTGTACTGGTGTTGTAGTATGCTGTACTGGTGTTGTAGTATGTTGTACTGGTGTTGTAGTATGCTGTACTGGTGTTGTAGTATGTTGTACTGGTGTTGTAGTATGCTGTACTGGTGTTGTAGTATGTTGTACTGGTGTTGTAGTATGCTGTACTGGTGTTGTAGTATGCTGGTCTGGTGTTGTAGTATGCTGTACTGGTGTTGTAGTATGTTGTACTGGTGTTGTAGTATGCTGTACTGGTGTTGTAGTATGCTGGTCTGGTGTTGTAGTATGCTGTACTGGTGTTGTAGTATGTTGTACTGGTGTTGTAGTATGCTGTACTGGTGTTGTAGTATGCTGGTCTGGTGTTGTAGTATGCTGTACTGGTGTTGTAGTATGCTGTACTGGTGTTGTAGTATGCTGTACTGGTGTTGTAGTATGCTGTACTGGTGTTGTACTATGCTGTACTGGTGTTGTAGTATGCTGGTCTGGTGTTGTAGTATGCTGTACTGGTGTTGTAGTATGTTGTACTGGTGTTGTAGTATGCTGTACTGGTGTTGTAATATGCTGGTCTGGTGTTGTAGTATGCTGGTCTGGTGTTGTAATATGCTGGTCTGGTGTTGTAAAATGTTGGTCTGGTGTTGTAATATGCTGGTCTGGTGTTGTAGTATGTTGGTCTGGTGTTGTAGTATACTGTACTGGTGTTGTAATATGCTGGTCTGGTGTTGTAGTATGCTGTACTGGTGTTGTAGTATGTTGTACTGGTGTTGTAGTATACTGTACTGGTGTTGTAATATGCTGGTCTGGTGTTGTAATATGCTGGTCTGGTGTTGTAATATGCTGGTCTGGTGTTGTAGTATGCTAGCTCGGTGCTGTAGTATACTGGCCTGGTGCTGCAGCAAGGTAAATTGGCATTGTGGTAGGGTAGACTGGTGTTGTAGTATAGTAGACTTTTGTTGTAATAGAGTAAATTAGTGCTGTAGTATGATAGACTAGTGCTGTACCACTGCACCAGCCCACCCTACAACACTAGTCTATCAAACCACAGCATAGCCTGCCCTACTACAGCATCAGTATAATAGCACTAGTCTACCCAATTACAATAAGAGTTTACTGTACTACAGCACCATTGTAATGTGGTAGGCTGGTGCTGTAGTAAGTTAAACCAGTGCTGTAGTAGGGTAGACTGGTGATATAGCATAGTAGGCTCTTATTGTAATAGGGTAGGCTGGTGCTGTAGTATGGTGGTCTAAGGCTGTACACATAAGAGCACAAGAATTAGGAGCAGGAATAGGCCATTCAGCTCCTCAAACCTGCTCCACCATTCGATAAGATCATTGCTAATCTGATTGTGGCCTCAACTCCACCTTCCAGTCTGCCTCCCTCCCCATGTAACCCCCAACCCCCATAGCCCTCGACTCCTTTGTCTATCAAAATTCTGTCTCATTCAGCCGTGAATATATTCAGTGACCCAGCCTCCACTGCTCTCTGGGGTAGAGAATTCCACAGACTAATGGCCCTCTGAGAGAAAAAAATTCTCCTTTCTTATCTCAGTCTTCAATGGGAGATCTTTAATTTTTAAACTGTGTCCCACAGTTATAGACTTCCCCACAAGGAGAAACACCCTCTAAGCATCCACCTATGAAGTCCCCTCAGGATCTTATATGTTTCAATAAGATCACCTCTCATTCTTCTAATCTCCAGTGGGTATAATCCCAGCCTGCTCAACCTTTCCCCATAAGATAGCCCCTTCATCCCAGGAATCAGTCTTCACTGCACAGTTTTTAATGCAATTATATCCTTTCTTAAGTTAGGAGGCTAAAACTGTCCATAGAACTCCAGATGTGGTCTCACCAACACCCTGTACAACATTTCCCCACTCTTATACTTGATTCCCATTTGCATTAAATGACAACATTCCATTTGCCTTCTTAATCACTTGCTACACCTGCATACCAGCTTTTTGTGATTCATGTACCTGGACACCCAGATCCCTCTGTACCATACGGTTCTGCAATTTCTCTCCATTTAAATAGTATACTGCTTTTCTATTATTTCAGCCAAAGTGCACAAGTTCACATTTTCCCACATTATACTTAATTATAGTTGACTCCATTACAGTAGTCTCCTGTTGTAAAGGGGTAGTCTGGTAGACAGGTGCTGTATCAAGATAGACTGGTGCTGTGGTATAGTAGACTCATGTTGTGGTATGGTAGACTGATGCTGTAGTACAATAGGCTGGTGCTGTAGTATAGTAGACTCATGTTGTGGTATGGTAGACACATGTTGTGGTATGGTAGGCTGAGGCTGTAGTACAATAGGCTGGTGCTGTAGTATAGTAGACTCATGTTGTGGTATGGTAAACTAGTGCTGTAATAAGGGAGACTGGGGTCAGCTGCCCATTGGAGTCTCACAGAGATGACCACTAATCCAGTGTCAGTCCAGAGCATGAGTGGTGGCAGGTTATTTGACTACAGGGATTAACAGATCCAAAGCTGATCCTGGTCATCCGCTGCACTTTCCCGCATAGGTCACTAAATAGCATTCTTCCCTGATGTTTTCCCCTCCCAACCTAGAGTTGCTGTGGCCACTTATAGTCCCCATACTAGCCCAGGCATGTTGTGACTAGTTGTAATGTCAGGAGTAAAATGAAAGGTTTTAAAAGGGGGACTAAGAAGGTAACTGAAGGCATGGCCATCAATAGCGGAGCAATGAAAATTGCGGATGACCAGGAGGTCAAGATTGGAGAAGCACAGGTATCTCTGAGGTTCATAGGCTTGGAGGAGGTTAGAGATAGGGAGGCTTGAGGCCATAGAGGGGTTTGAAAACAAGGATGAGAATTTTAATATCAAGGCATGGCCAGATGAAGAGCCAATGTAGATCAGTGAGCAGGGGAGCAATGGGTGAATGAGACTTGGTGCTAGTTAGGATGCAAGCAGCTGAGTGATGGATGAGGTCAAATCCATGCTAAACTGCACACGTTATTACCAGCAAGAACCTTTTGCTTATGAAGACAAACATGACACTCAGTATATTAGATGGTTTCAACATTCCTATTTTCTATCTGTGTTAGGAGAATGCTAAATCAATTAAAACAGGAGAAAAAGTTTTCCAGGAAATATCTGACAGCAGTTAGAAATATATGTTGTGATATTTTACTACTTTCTTTTCTACATTTACCTTATGGCCTGATTGAGATTGAAGGTCACTTTGTCAGGGATGAACTGCTGGCTTACAGCATGACATCCAGTTAGTACATTGTTACCAGTGACAGGTAGATACAGATGAGGAAACCATTGGGCCAGTTCATCCAAAGAGAATCTCCAGTTCCCTTTCATTGTAGTACCACAGATCCTCAAACACCTAGACTGTCTTCCACCTCTACGGCCAAAGAAAACCCGAACAAAACCCCAGGGAAACCAAATCTGTGATGTCAGCTTATTTCATGTCAACATTTCTAGATAATTAGATAGGCAGTTAAAGGAAAGGAAGAGTGAAGGGATATGGGAACAAAATGCACACATGGGATTAGACTGTTGCTCATGTAGAGTAAACACCAGCACACCCAAACAACCGTATTTTATAATTTCTGTATAATTCTATGTTCCGTTCTCTCCACAAATGCCAACCAGTCCACTGAGTTTTTCTGCTGTTATATGTTTTCTTTTCAGAATTCTATCATCTGTGGCCACGTGCTCTTTGTGTAGATATTTTGCTCAGCAACATTGACTTCATTGCTTCACAGTTCAAGTGCCACACAGAAAGAAAAAGCTCATATTTAAACTGCACCTTACCATATCTCTCTAAGCATCCAAATGTGTTTCACATGCAACAAGTTGTTGCTGAAGCATAGTTACTGTTGCAAACAAAGCAGCCACTTTTACAACCGGAGCATGTTCCAATAAAAGACCATTTCAGTTTTTATTTGGTGGGGTTTGAGAAAGGATTGCTGGCCAGAACAGTAAGACTTGCTCTTTTAAAAATGCTGCAATGTGTATTCTAGCAGATCGGGCTTCCGGTAAACATCTCATCCAAAGGACGGCACCTCCAACAGTGTAGCGCCTACTGCAGTAAAGTATCACCCTAAATTATGTGCTCAAACTCTACAGTGGGGTTTCATTATTCAATTTTCTGGCTCAGAGGGAGGTGGTAACAACTACCTAAAGCTGATACTGAAAAAGCTATATGAGCATAAAGTCTTGGGGAGGGAATTTTGACTTTGGGTGGCTGTGTTATAGGGTGATATCGAGTCAGCTGCCTGTTATAGACCTCTATGAAATTTCATTCCCTTTCACTTCAATGAAAATTGGGAGAGATGTGTTGTATTTTATGCCTTGGAGATACGGAGAGATGATACAGGAGTTTATTCAATGCTTTAAAGTGTCTGCTCTCTCATGTTGACAGCTGCTTGCCTACAGTTTCCCTGTCTCAGTCACCACACCCAGGTTTAACAAACCCACACAGAGAACAGAGAACAGATACCAGACATGCATAATCAAACACCAAGCAATTGAATGCTGCAAGATGTTTAACAGACATTTAACAGGCAAGTTGATATCAACCATTTTACACAATCTCCCAAAGTTCCAATTACTACCCAGTTGTTCTCTATTTTCCTACAAAAATAGGGTTGTATTAAGCATAAAATGAATCATTTTACAATAAAACTAGGTAAACAAAGTCACCATCAGAATATTAAGAGGAGCAACCTTTTGCAATATTATGATGAAACACTGAAGGATAATAGATGTTTGCAAATATTCATATTGGATTTGACAAAATCAATGGGGAAATTTATTGTTAGATAGCATTAATATTCATAATGTATATAAACCGGATTGGTCCAGTGTTTACACAATTTGATTAACAAACCACCAAAGTATGTTTGATAATCCTCCTGTGAAGTGCCTTGAGAGGTTAAAAGCGCTTAAATGCAAGTTGTGTGTTCGATATGATCAATCACATTGAATTTAGAAAGTGTCTCAAAGTAAGGCTGAGAGTTTATTTATGTTCTGAGGCCCAGTTCAGGACTTGCACAGTTTGAATCTGATTTCCCAAACTGGTAGCATCAGACTAATGAGCACTTCAGATGAAGAGCCCACTACATGGCTTAAGCAATGGGCTTTCAAACCAAAATTGGAACCATCATCACTCAGACCTGTGAAGAAAATTCTGCTCAAAAGGGCGTCTAGTCGCTCAAGCATGACCCGGGCAGACCAGAGAGTCCATCAGCTCCAAGTATCTTATAATAATAGTTCAAAGATCATTCACTGAGGATAGGTGGGAACAGTACCACCTAAAGAACTATAAGTTCTGTTTCTGAGTGAAGGCATGAACAAACAGATCTGATGCACTAGGAGCAGGGAAGCATGAGATGATAAATCCAGACAGAGAACATGATTTCATAATTGCTATTTGTAGCATCTCTAATGCAGCACTTTTAGCATCTGTTTTATGAATTGAGAACACAAGGTGAAGAGCCAAAGCCCATAACGTAGGAGACCAGTGAGCTTAATTAGATTAAGAGAGAAGATAAGATAAATCAGGACTATGTGAATGATGCCAAGCTCCAGCTTTAAACATCTACTGTAGAATGACGGGAAGGGAGAAGGGAGTAAAGAGTTCCATAATTTCAGCAAAACTTTGGATATAGTGCCCCATGGCTGGAAACTATGGAAACAGGTGGAGTGCCGCTGAAGGGGATCAAAAATTGACTGAAGCAGAGGAAGCAAAAGTTTTATGTGGATCAGGCCATCATACAAGGCAGTAACTAGTGGGCCATGTACCCAGTCACTGTTGGGGCTATCGCTGTTTACAATGCAGATAAATGGCTTGAAAGTGTAGAGAGAAATAAAACTCTAAGCGTATGGTGTATGGGTGGGGGCTGGGGGGGGGTGGTAATGGTGTAGAGGTGAACCAACTGAGGCTGATCAAATAGCAAAGGACTTGGACAAATTGGAGAGTTGAGCTGATAAGTAGAAAATTTCATTTAGCAAGTAAAAGTATGAAGCTATGAGAGTGGGAACAGAACAATATAAGCTAAGCAGTGGCATTGTACTGGAGATAACACAGGAGAGGGATCAAGAGTGTGGGAGGTTGGTGGATGTGAAGGTATTGATGAACAGATCACAGAAAGTATCAGCAAAGTAGGAGCAGTAAAGAGAACAAAGAGAATCCTACACTCAACAGGGCACCCATCTCAGGGAGTGATCTTAGGTTTATCTTAGATATGGCCATAGTTGGATTGTACTGTGTGCAATTCTGATAACTGAATTATGAGAAAGACATCCAGACATTAGAGGAGTGCAGCAAAGACCAATGTAATTGATAGCTGGGATTAGACACTTGAGTCACGAGGAGAAGCCACAGAAACTAGAATTGTTCACAACAGAAAAGACTTGATTGTGGACACGTTGAAGATTCTAAAATGTGAGAGGTATGATCAGTCACCATTGGCTGCCTGTTGATTCAAGGATTCGAGGCTGTCGGTTGATTCGAGGATGATGTCAACTCAGGGTCGTGAGTTTCTGTCTTGGTCCTTCACGGGTGATTCTTGACCCACAGATCTTTGAGCACATGGGGCAGGATTTCCCATGAGGTAGTGGGATGCAGAGTGCAGGATTTGCTTCTTTTCCTTTCCTTATCTGCCACTGCTCCACCTCATCATTAAGGTATGGTGACTTAAAACATGATGCAGCTTGATGGACAAGTTGTCGCCATTCTGAATGATTCGAGCAAGCTCCTCGCAATCATTAATGTCAATGCTGCATTTCAAGGTGAGCTTCAGAATGTCTTTGAAATGTTAACTTTGTCCTCCCCTGAAACACTGGCCATTCGTGAAGAAGTAAGGTAAACATCAATACAGACTCTACACTGAGGGGATAGTTTCAGAGTTAGAAGGGTGAAAAGGCAATTTAAGTACTTTATCTAGAAGGTAGTGAAAACATGGAACAGATTACCAAAATTGGCAATGTGGGTTGATTGTATTAGCACATTCAAGAAAAAAATTCAATCTTAAGATCATAAGAAATGAGTGCAGGAGTAGGCCATTCAGCCCATCAAGCCTACTCTGCCATTCAATAAGATCATGGCTCATCTGACTGTGGCCTTACTGCCACTTTCTTTCCTGTTCCCCATAACTCTTGACTCCCTTGTCAATCAAAAATTTATCTCACTCAAACTTGAATATATTCAGTGGCTCAGCCTCCACTACTGTCTGAGGAAGACAATTCCAAAGAGGAACTTTGAGAGAAATTTCTCCTTATCTCCGTCTTAAATGGGAGATGCCATTATCTTTAGCCTATGCCCCCTAGTTCTAGATTCCCCAATGAGAGGAAACATCCTCACTATGAAAGGTATTGCAGGGTGCAAGATTTCCAAGACAGTGAGACCGGACAGATAGTCTTTTCTGCTCCTGTATACTCCCATGTTCTCGAGTTTTGACCCTTGTGCAGATTAAGTTAGAGAAAGAGGCTGTGCAATATGCCTTGGCTTCAACAGAGCTGTTCCAGTACAACTACAACACTAGCATCTACACGGCAATGTGGAAAATTGCCTGGGTATGTCCTGTACACAAAAAGCAGGACGAATCCAACCAGGTCAATTATCGCCCCATCAGTCTACTCTCGATCATCAGTAAAGTGATGGAAAGGGTCAGCAACAGTCCTATCAAACAACGCTTGCTTAGCAATAACCTGCTCACTGATGCCCAGTTAGGGTTCTGCCAGGGTCACTCAGCTCCTGACCTCATTACAGCCTTGGTTCAAACATGGACAAAAGAGCTGAACTACCGAGGTGAGGTGAGAGTGACTGCCCTTGACATCAAGGCAGTATTTGACCGAGTGTAGCACCAAGGAGCCCAAGTAAAACTGGAGCCAATGGGAATCAGGGGAAAACTCTCTGCTGGTTGGAGTTATACCTAACACAAAGGGAGATGGTTGTGGTTGTTGTAGGTCAATCATCTCAGCTCCAGGACATCTCTGGTTGGGTTCCTCAAGGTAGTGTCCTAAGCCCAACCATCTTCATCAATGACCTTCCTTCCATCATAAAGGCAGAAGTGGGGATGTTCGCTGATGATTGCACGATGTTCAGCATCATTCGCAACTCCTCAGATACTAAAGCAGTTCATGTCCAAATGCAGCAAGACCTGGACAATATCCAGGCTTGGGCTGACAAGTGGCAAGGAACATTTGCGCCACACAAGTGCCAGGCAATGACCATCTGCAACAAGAGAGAATCTAACCATCACCTGTTGACATTCAATGGTATTACCATCATTAAATCCCCCACTACCAATATCCTGCGGGTTACTATTGAAACTGATCTGGACTAGCCATATAAATATTGTGGCTACAAGACCAGGTCAGTGGTTAGGAATCCTGTGGCGAGTAACTCATCTCCTGACTTCCCAAAGTATGTCCACCATCTACAAGGCACAAGTCAGGAGTGTGATGGAATACTCTCCACTTGCCTGGATGAGTGCAGCTCCAATAATACTCAAGAAGCTGACAAAGCAGCCCACTTGATTGGCACCCCATCCATAAACATTCACTCCCTCCACCGACACACAGTGAGAAGCACTATGTACTATCTACAAGATTCACTGCAGGAACTCACCAAGGCTCCTTCGACAGCACCTTCCAAACCCATAACTGCTACCATCTAGAAGGACAAGGGCAGCAGCCACGTGAGAACTCCACCACCTGGAAGTTCCCCTTCAAGCCATTCACCATCCTGACTTGGAAATATATCGCCGTTCCTTCACTGTCGCTGGGTCAAAATCCTGGAAATCCCTCTCAAATAGCACTGTGGGTGTACCTACACCACATGGACTGCAGCAGCTCAAGAAGGCAGCTCACCACCACCTTCTCAAGGGCAATTGGGCAATAAATGCCGGCCTAGATGGCAATGCCCACATCCAATGAATGAATAAAAAAAACAGAGCCTTGAGCTTTTATACAGTACTCTAGTTTTTATTAATGTATCACTGTTCGGGACAGTGAATTAATACAAAACATTCCAACAAATTTTGCAACATTAACATCAGAGTCACCAGAAGAGCCGCTACAAACTTGCAGAGCTGTGTCCCTGACATCAAATTAATGATAGGAAATGTGGCCAACACTGGAAATAAAAAGAATAAAGTGAAAGGTTTGCTCATCAGAAAATCACTTTCTGATGGGAGAGGTTTAGGAAAATAAGTCTAGTTGAACTGATTTGAAAAAACAAAGTAAACAATTGCTGAAAAAATCAGCTCCTTTAAAATTGAATCGAAAGGGAAGAATTGTTCTGGGTACAGCCTAACGCCATCATAACTCCATTCATGAAGATCTTCCTTGATTGCTGTTTCATTTTAAACATGTTTCTGATTTCAACGAGAGGAAATCTCCATGTGTGATATGTACATTGAACAATATTGTTCCCTGTAAACTGCGTGTGTGAATGGCCCATGCAGCAAACCAGAACTCTCCAAAGCCTGTCCACCATCTACAAGGCACAAGTCAGGAGTGTGATGGGACACTCTCCACTTGCCTGGATGAGTGCAGCTCCAACAACGCTCAAGAAGCTCGACACCATCCAGAACAAAGCAGTCCACTTGATTGGCACCACATCCACCACCTACAATATTCACTCCCTCCACTGCTGACACATAGTAGCAGCAATGTGTACCATCTACAAGATGCACTGCCTAGGATCCTTCGACAGCACCTTCCAAATCCACGACCTCTACCAGCTGGAAGGACAACGGCGGTAGATGAATGGGAACACCACCACCTGCAAGTTCCCCTCCAAGTCACTCACCATCCTGACTTGGAAATATATCGCTGTTCCTTCACTGTCGTTGGGTCAAAATCCTGGAACTCCCTCCCAAATAGCACTGTTGGTGTTCCTACAGCACATGGACTGCAGCGGCTCACCACCACCTTCTCATGGGCAATTAGAGATGGGAAATAAACGCTGGTCTAGCCAGCAACACCCGCATACTGGAATTGAATAAATTTTAAAGAAACTTAACCACACAGAGAACAATCAGACAGCACTCAATATCCCCTTTATTTTTCATGTGTGGCCGTACAGCCATCTTAAAGAGATCTGCCCAGTGCAACAAACAAGCTACGCACACCAAAAAGAAATTAGAGGCAATGTTGGTGACCAGAGAGGCCAGTTCATGTGGAGAGGTAGTACAATGTTAAAAAGAAGCCAAAGAGAAAGATTGACCAAGAAGCTAGCTACCCTATGAGACCATGAGAACTAACCAGCCAATTGCAGTCTCAGGCTACCTCTATCTTGACATAATCTTGTGAACAGGTATGGTTCTTTGGTCTGCCTGAAACCTGCAAATCTTCCATTGCAAAAAGGTGTCCATGTCCGATTGTTGCAGACTCCACATTCCAAGGTCCAGGATTGAAGCTTAGGGCAGCCAATGCAGAGGCGCAGTGGGGAAAGGCTACCATCTAAGGCCTTTCAGCCATAGTGCACTGAGGGGCTGGAAAGTGTGTAGAACCCCTCATGCCATATGCTTGACATGTTATGAATATCATGCATATTCAAATCGAATTGAGGCACCTCAATGTGCAAAATGCTGTAAGGAGAAAAGTTGAATTCTATTGCACGTCCTGTATTTTGAAATGTTTTGGAATGTAATTTTACAAATTTTATGAATAAAGCATATTATTGGAAAGAAAAAGCTTGCGTGCAGGTTTGGTTGGACTCAAGATACCATCGGCGGGATTTTCCACTCCCACCCGCCGCCTCGATCTTCTGGTCCTGCCGCAAGTGAATGGATTTCCGGCTGGGGTGCCACCTTTCTAGCGGCAGGTCCCACCCATGATGGGGCCGGAAAATCCCGGCCCATATTCCATCTTGAAACGAAACACATCCCTGTTACAGGAAAAATGTGGATGTATCTGGGGGACCTTTGGCAGCTTCCAGGGTGTTGGATAACCAGCAAAGATAAGGAAGGTCTTGTTGTGTCCTCAACTATTGCAGTCTTGAAATGAAATGAGTGAAGTGCTCCATTCTGATGATTAATGCAAAAATGATTGGGAGAGAAACAATTTGATATGACTGAGGTTTGCAATGGTTTTGTTGAAAAGTGGATTGGCATAGAAGGGGAGTGTTATGGTTGACACCTTTCCATTGGAATTACACAGTTCCCTGGGTGTTTTATTGCTTTAAGTCCATGTCTTAAAATTTCATACAGATCAACATGTTTGTTTCTGTATATTATTCAATCCAAAATATTCCATTTCTCAGTCATTCCGGATCTGCTCATGTGAATGTTACACATCATTAAAGACCAAAGCCATCAGCCATTTTGAACGACATTGCAAGGCAGTGGTGTGACTTTGTTCTAGAAATTTCTGTTTTCATTAGCGCCAAAAAAAGTACTGTTGCCAACAACACGAGTAGGATGTTGGTGTAGAGAATTATCCTGCAAATAGCAACAGCAGATGGAGAGATATAAAAAAAAACAACACTTTTGTGCCTGTGTGAAATCACTGCACTAAAATGGTAATAAAAAATTACAAAGTGTAATATTGAGTCAAAAATTATCTGTAAGTTCCTTTGGCAGCACAGCTTAGTTGATGGTGAAAGGTGATGTGGTGACTGGCCTTACACAGCCTAAGAGAAGATCAAGGGGAGAAAAAAAATCAATTCACTTCTATTATGATTCAGTTTCTAAGAGCTAATCTGCTCAATTATTTAAATCATAATCGAATTGGATTGAATCGTATCATTTATTACTTTCACTTTAGGTTTGTCCTTCCTGGAATTGAGGAAGCAACACCTGGTTCTCATGCCAACCCCCATGAAGCATTTGTTCTGGAGAGAAGCAGCACTGGCAATGGAGGGAAGACATTTGGCACTCGTACCAATCTTATCACACTCATCCCATATTCCTGTGTATTGTACTACATTCCTCTTTATGCTACTTTACACCTGAAAAATAAACTTGCATTTATGCAGCACATTCAACCCCAGGATGTCCCAAAGCTCCTACAGTCAATTAAATGCATACTTTTCAATTTACTTCTATTATGTGGGAAACATTGGGCAGAATTTTCTGCCTGTCGGGCCCGACCCAATCTCTGGCGGGCGGGGAGCTGATCCCCACCGGAGAAGTGGGCCCCACCGCCATTTTACGTGCAGGGGCCAATTAAGGCCCGCCCAGCGTGACGTCCGGCGGGAAGCGCTAAGCGCTTCCTGTGTGGGCGGGGGGGCATCCGCCAAAAGCGAGAGTGTGCTCTTTCGCACTATGCGCACGATAAAGTGCACATCTCCCTGAGGCTAAGTGCCGCCTCAGGGAGATCGGTGACACTTTTTAAAAAATAATTTAAAATAGAAAAAAAATTCCCTAACATGTCCCCCTCATGTGACAATGTCACATGAGATGGGACATGTTCATAAATTACAGTAAAACTTTATTAAACTTTTTAGAACCCTGCATGAAACCTCATCCCGCCGCTGGATAAGGTTTCATGTTTTTTCTATTCCCTGCCGGGGCTCCTGGCCTGCCCACCAACCTTAAGGTTGGACAGGCAGGTCCTTTAATTGTTTAAATGATCCTGTTAATGGCCTCAATTGGCCATTGACAAGTCGGTGGGCCCGCAGCTGATTTTGCTGCGCCCCCGCCTTCCTGAAAATTTAAATGGGCCGGGGTGACGTCGGGGGTTCCGCCTGATGTCATCCCGTGTCATTTTACGTGTCGGCGAGCGGGCCCCGCCCCCTGCTCGCCAATGGCAAAACTCTGCCCATTGTAACCAGCATTCACCAAATTCACATTGTTACAATGATCAGATAATCTGGTGGCAGAGGGGGTCTCTGACAGTGCAGTATTAATGCCAGCTTAGATTTTACACCCACATGCTCGGAGTGGATTGAACCCACAACATTCTGACTCAGAGATTATAATGTAACACATTGAGCCACAACTTCCCTTAATATCTTGAAAACTTGATCTTATCACTTCTTAACCTTCTAAATTGCAGGAGCTATAGCCCTAATTTGTGTAATCTTATCTCATAGTCTGAACCTTTGAGTCCAAGTATCTTTCTGGTAAATCAGCACTGCACTCTCTCCAAGGTCCTAAGCCCACCACATTCACAGTACTCTGGGCATTGCCAATTAGTGCTTTGTGTATTTGTAGCACAACTTCTACCCCCTTGTATTCTAGTCCTCTAGATATAAAGGTCAGCACTCCATTTGCCTTTTAGATTAGTTTCTTACCTGTCCAGGACATTTTAATGACTTGTGTATGTGGACCCCCAAGACTCTTTGGACCATGATTGTTCCTAGCTTTTCATCATTTAGAAAGTATTCTGATCTATCCTTTTCAGTCCAAAGTTGATGACATAGATCTTGCCTCCATTGAAACCCAATTATCACAAAATGTGACTGTTTTGCAGGCTTGAGCTAGCTGCAGGCTTGAACTAATGACCTTTTAATTAAGCAGTAACTCTTTCGAGTTATCAACAGATCGCATGTAACTCTTTCGAGTACATTCACAGTTCTTGGTTTCCGGGAGTGGGACATGAACCCACAACCCTCTGATTCAAAGGCAAGGGTGCTATGAACTGAGCCACAGCTGCAACCAACCGAACCAATGCTGACAGGAAGAATGAAATCATCTTTCAAATTAAAGCTGTTGATCTTGGCAGGCTGACTCAATTGCTGGAGCTTTCCTCTTAGAAGGTGGTGGGTCGATGTCCCGATCCAATGGCAGAGTGTTTGGACAAGAGTGGGGAGCGTTCTGAGTGTGTTGGCTGGCACCTTGAAAATTAACTGGACATTTATCTCATTGCTGCTGGTGGGGGGTGGGGTGGGGGGGTGGGGGGTGGTGTGGTCTTGCTGTGTGCAGGACGGCTGCAATATTTGTCAACATAGCAACAGTGACCATTCAATCCAACAGTGCTGAAGGTTAGCATTCTCCCTCTCGCTCATTCTATACCTGCATCACCTTTGACATCTCTTCAACTGGAGTGGAGATGAAGATCGCAAAGTACTGCAATGTAGCGTTACACTGGCAGGAGAGCAACATATCCTGACTGGCGACTGTGCCTGACACATATTCAAAAGTAAAACAGCTTGTTGAATTTAAAGAGACAGGTTAAACCTCCGAAGAAGGGTCATACAGATTCGAAACATTAACTCTGTTTCTCCCTCCACAGATGCTGCTAGACCTGTTGAGAATTTCCAGCATTTTCCGTTTTTGTTTCAGATTTCCAGCGCCTGCAGTATTTTGCTTTTATTTTAGGTTAAACCCAGGTCAGTTATGCAATCAACCCTAATTATTTTTACAGATAAAATATGCTATCTTCTAGTTTTCCTGAGGTTCATTAGATCATAAGAAATAGGAACAGGAGTGGGCCATTCGGTCCATCGAGCTTACTCCGTCATTCAATAAGACCATTGCGGATCTGATTGTGGCCTTAATTCCACTTTCCTGCCTTTGCCCCATAACCCTGAACTGTCTTGTTGATCAAAAACCTGTCTAACTCTGCCTTGAATATATTCAATGACCTGGGCCTCTGCTGCTCTCTGGGGAAGAAATTCCTCCTCATCCGCATCTTAAATTGATGACTGGTTATTTCTAAACTGTGTCTCCTAGTTCTAGATTCCCCCCACGAGAGGAAACAACCCACCATCTACTCTGTCAAGCTCCCTCAGAATCTTATATGTTTCAATAAGATCATCTCTTATTCTCCTAAACTCTAAGGAGTTTAGGCCTAGCCTACTCAACCTTTCCACATAAGACAATACCACTATCCAAGGAATCTGCCTAGTGAACCTTGTCTGAACAGCTTCCAATATTCCTCCTTCAGCAAGGAGGCCACAACTGTATACAGTAGTCCAGGTGCCGTCTCACCCATGCGCTGGACAGTTGTTAGCAAGGCTTTAAACACCACCTCCCTTGCAATGAAAGGTTAACATTTCATTCACCTTCCTAATGACTTGCTGTGCCAACTTCCTTTGTGATTCATGTACAAGGGTGTCAGTTCCCTCTATACTGCAGCACCCTGTGGTTTCTCTCCATTTAAATAACATTCGGAGGATGTTTGCATGTTGGAGGGTATGGTTGAAGATCGAGACTCTGGCATTATGGTCAGGTGGGATATTACGGCCTTGCCGAACTGAATGGAGATTTAAATGGCTCACCGCATTCACTGGCGGGGGGTGGGTGGGGGTGGGAGACACGCTGCAGCAGGACCGTAAAGCCCTGGCTTTTATGTTTTTCGTCATCAGCCACACTGTAACTGAGGCCTTCAAATCCGTAGGCCTCACCTCCTGATGCTTGAAGTTACTGGAAGCACATGTCTCCTGTTTAAACTGTAATATGATTTACTTTCCATCTGGGTGTATAGGAGATAGCATCAAACAGCTTCAATCAGATGGGAAAAGATCTTGTGTCCCACTTCCCTTCAAATGAAGAACATCTAACTTGAAACTGTATCTGACTGACTGTGTGTGACAGACGCCGATGCAGCTAATGCTGGTACAGCAGGTTGGGTTATAGGTAATCACGGATTAAACCATGACTGAAGGTCAGGAGAATATGGCTGCACATTTGAAAAGGCCGGTTTTTCAGGGGAGAGTATGGCGCTGTACTGTTTGTAATTCTGGCCTGGCACCCCAGAGGTTGAGATTTCAAATCACCCTATGAAACTAAAGCTGAACAATGGAATTCAATAAATCTGATAATCTGCTGGCTACCACCAGGAAAACATGACCACGGGAGCTACTCGATTGTCAGTAAAAACTCAATTTGTTTCAACTGTGGATCTCGAAGAGGATTACATCATTATCTGAAGAGGAAATTTTGCAGGGCTGCAGGGGAGTGGCACTAGACGAAATGCTCATGCAGAGAGCTGGCAGAGACACAATGGGCCGAATGGTCTCCATTTGTGCCGGAACAATTTTATGGGTCTATAAGTTTAGCATTGATGTCAAGGAGCACCTCTTCCTACCAAACATGAACAATGTGGATGGTCCTCCTGATAGCGGAGAGATAGAAACTCTGGAATGATTCAAAGATGTTGCGATGAGGGATGGAAACAAAGGTTTCTACGGAAGAAGACTGAGGCTTTGGAAAGTGTGCAGCAGAACACCACAAGATTAACTCCTACTCCTGCTCCTATGTTCTTAACTCCCACTTTAAAGCATCTTGGTTACCTTGCAGAGAAGCATATTAAGGGGGTGATTTGATTGAGGTTTATAAAGCGATGGCATCAATTCTGTTTGTGTGAACAGTTGTTTCAATGAAATAGTTGAGGACTGGGGCCAGATTTGTAAGGCCAGGTCTAGGTTAGATGTCAGGAGGTGATTCTTTCCTGGAGAATAGTCGACCTCTGGAACAAGCTGCTTCTTGGGGGGTGAATGGTGATTCGCTGAGTTCCTTCAGGCGAGAGCTGAACTCTGTGGCTGGGGTGCAAATCACCTTCAACAATATTAGGGCCATACATGGTCTCCTGGACTATTTTTGATTTCCTAAGGCAGTTGGGGGAGACAGTTTTCAGACTTCTCCCAAACCCTTAACTGCCCCCTTCCTAGGACAGGAAACACAGGGCTGGACAGGAATGGCACAGATCAGGTTCACCGTTCCTACCTAGTGGCCCAGCGTATTTGTTTTAATAAATGTGGTGACTCCATGCCCTGAGTTTTCCATTGAGCCGTCATTAGATCATTTATTTTTCCAATGAGTCTAATGGGGCAGTGATAGTGGAAATGGCAAAAACAAAAATGTCATCATGCCTAAGGTATAATGTCTGACTGCTGGTAGCTCAATGCAAATTTGGGCAAAAATATTAAAGTGTAAATGGAAGCTAAAAGGAATTCTGAGGCATTTTGCTTGAGTAAATAAGGAGAAGCTGTCAGGTGGATCTGTAATCAAAGGATACAGATTTAAGATAATTGTTTAAAAAGTCAGTGGTGGGGAGGGGAAGATGAGGAGCTTTTTAATGCAGTGTGTTGTCCTGAACTGGAATGCACTGCCTGAAAGGATAGTGGAACCAGGCTCTCTCAGGAATTTCAAAGAGGAATTGGATATATGTTTTTAAAGGAAAAATTTGCAGGAGTTTGGGGAACGAGCAGGGGAGTAGGACAAATTGGATAACTTTCAAAGGGCTAGCACAGACATGATAGGCTTATTCACGAGCATATGAATTAGGAGCAGGAGTAGACCACTCGGCCCCTCAAGCCTGCTCTGCCATTCAATAAAACCATGGCTGACCTCGTGGCTAAATGACCTCCTCTTGTGCTATAAGGTTCTATATTCATATTGACACAAATATGACTTGTAAATCATTCCCAATGTAATTCTTGAGCACACCAAAGCCAGAAGGCCATCTAACACTGGTTTGGGTTTGCCCTGGTGCAGTTTATATCAAACCCTTTGGAGATTTTCTTAGCAGATGGTGCCAGTGGCTCTGTCTTGACATGACAGGATCATTTAACCATCATTTGCACCTTTCCTTTCCAATTTCCTTCGCAGGACACCAAACCCAGCTGGAGCTGAATCCACAGAAGCCAGCCATCTTATGGCATCTCACACAAACAATCATTAGTTATGTGCAAATCTAGACTGCCTGGGAGTGTGGTGGAGGCAGATTCAGTCATGGCTTTCAAAGGGGATTTATGTAAGCGCTTGAGGGTGAGAAAATTGCAGGGTTCTGGGAAAGCTGAGAGTGGGGGGAGCTGGATTGGTTTTGTAGAGCATGGACTCAATGGGCAGAATGGTCTCCTGCTACGCTGTAACCATTCTTTGATCCTATGAAGCAACTAAGGCCAATTATAATGCTTCTACCAGAACCTTGGTCAAGGTGAGCCAACTGGGCACATTCTGGAGAACTCCCTCTGGTTTGTATGACTCAAGGGTGTCTAGAGTATTGTATTTATCCCCTGAGTTAATAGGACCCCTATTGATAACTTTACAGAAATTTTAAGCCATGACACAAAAATCATAACCCAATGCAACTGTAGTGTGAAAATAATAGGAAAACTTACAGGCAAAGAGTTCAAAATCATAAGCTGTTAACAGAGGGGGGAAGCCATTCAGCCCATCTCAGTTATTCTAGTCCAAAAAACCATTGGCTGAATAATAAGGGAAGGGGGATGTATGGCTTGTCCCCCCCACCCTGAAACAAAGTTGGAGAGGAGTCAACATGCTCCATGCCACCCCACCCCCGTAGCCATAAACCACTGCTTGTGGGCTAAGCGAGGGCCATGGGACTTCAGCCTCTCACTGGGGAGGAGGTCCCACCATCTGAAGCTGCCGGTCAATCCGATTAGCCGGTAGCTCCATCAGTCCCGGCAGCAGAAAAAGCGTGTCAGTGGTCACTGCTGGGGCTGCAGGAGAAGAAGGCCCTTGGATCCCCGGAGCAATTAAGTCCAGGGTAATAGACAGAGAGGGTTTGGGCAGGCCGGGGAGGGATCTTTGGGGAACGAGGTGGGTTCAATGCTGCCGGGGGTGGGGGGTGGGGGAGGTGGGGGGGGGTGGGGTGTAAACAGGAAGATGGGTTTTAATCTTGGTGGGGGGGGGCAGGGGGCTGCATCCCGATGAGCAAAGGATAGCTCCCAGAGGTCAACCCCACTCCCCTTCCTTCCCGCCCTTTGAAGAACTTTGTTATAAAATCAGGCTGCCTGTTCCTGCCCGAATGCCCACGTTTTATGGTGTGGGCAGCGTATTGCCAGGGTCAGTTGGCTTGATTACAAGCTTAATTGATCCTTGATTACTTATTTGAATACGACTGATGGGCTGCCAATTTTGGTGCTTACCCACCACCCCCTGTATTATGTATTATGGGGGTGAGCTTGGAACACCCCCAGTGGGGACATGTAAAATACAGCCCCATATTGTTTCCCTACTTTAGCAACTAATCGCTTCTTGCACAATTCTCAGCCCATTGTCTATACTACTCGGTCTGGAAATCGACTGCATGTATTCACCGGCCCATGTGTGAAAGAAAACTCCAGATACCTGCCTTAAATCTGCCTTGAAGGCAAGATACAGGACTAATCAGAAAGGCAAACTCCAACTTCTTCACTGCAGTCATGGCTGGACACAATTGTGCCTGTAATCTGTCAGTTTGTAATTCTTGAACACAAACCATTTGAAAAAGGCAGTGCTCAGCCTGATCTGTCTTGGGTCCCTCAAATTGGGTGGCCCACCAAGTCTGATTGATCAGGGTCGTCATGGGTCAAATTGATGCCAAATCCTACAGGTAGGTTGTTGGTCTCTCCCTGCCCACCTTCACTGTGGTTAATCATGCAGTTTGCTGACCCACCTTCCAGTTCAAGAAATCAGACTTATAACCTTCAGCCTGCTGAGGTTGGAAAGAGTCCATTTAAAGATATAGCTAAAGTTTACATGTCATGGACAAAGGGTGGAATAATAGGGGAGGAACAAAGCTGAGCAATGCTGGAAAAGCCTACGTTTCTAGCGCATTGTATTGTAATGGTATAATTCCAGCTTGTGACAACACACTGTACTATGGACAATAAATTCCTTCTCTATTTGGAGATGGTGGCTGTTTAAGCTTTCGTTAATGCTCCAGATTGACAGGTACTACAGGTTCCATCCTCTTCACAGCATGACTTGCACTGGAATTCAACTTCTTGACTAACAGACTGAAAGAATAAGAACAACATTTGCCAAACTATAAGAGTCTCCTTGATTCCAAACAGAACAAGAATCAAACTGTTCATAAGTCAGGGTGGTCTTGGCAATGCTCCAAATAAGACACGCTTTGCTACTATTGTCTTCACGTTGGGAGCTATAGATCTGTGTTAACGTTATCAGTTTTTGTTGCCTTTGGGCATTGCGATTATTGTGCCAACAGTCTACCCCTGAATTTACACAAATACAACTGATAATGATCAACCCATAGATTTATATTTTGGACAAGGTTTTTAAGGGAATCATATGAGACTACAGAATGTGTTATCAAATGGTTAGCATCAGGTTAACATAAAATTAAAAATATATAATTTTTAGTCATTTGGTAGCACAGAACTTGAGTATTGCTCAAAAAGAGATGTGTTGAAGCTTTTTGTCTTGCGCTCATCAGGACACTTTGCAAGAGTACCAATATAAGGGGAAAACAACTGTATGTGAAGAGAGTGCTGGTTGTTTAGCAAGTGGACTCTGATTGGACAAGGAAGCCATGTCAAAAAGCAGAAGACTGATTAAACTAACAGTGGACACCAATATTATGTGAGCCTGTAGGATATTGTGGAATAAAGGTGGGTATATTAACAGTTGGCTTAAAACCATAGAACAAGATGCTTGTATTATCAAATGCCCTAGCTGAGGATGCATCACTACCCTTTACTTCCACACTAATTCACATGCTTATGCACCTCAAGATGTCCTGTTGTAGCCTGACATCCAACCACAATAGGTCGTTCCTGCTGTTTGAACCATTCAGTTGTTTGCTGTAAAATTTAAAACAACTTAGACTCTCCATCACCTGTGGGAGAAACAGAAGCTGCACTAAAGGCTGACTTAACAGAGACATTACCTGTTTTGCCATTCAAATCATAATTTAACCAAAGAGCATTGTGATGTTCTTCATAGCTAGAATAAGCTCTGCCTTTAGCCAAGTGCCACAATAATGTTTCTGTGTCAACTTATGAAAACTGAAAACCTGCTTTTAAAGTGCAGGTAGTAATATGGTACAAACAGTATGAGTTAGCTGTTAACAATATGCAAATGCACAACTTGTCTGCAATAATGAAATAAAAGATAGAGACGAATTCATATTTCAGCTAACTAGCCCCTAGTTGACAGCTGTAACTGAGATCCTTTCTTTATGTGTGGTTCTGAACTCTTTTGTTGCCAATGGTACATTCCACTACACATTAGGCACAGCTCCTCTGCAAGATGACCAAAGACCCATAGACAACACATGACATAGCTTAAGCAACACTCGGGCAGTCAACAAAGATTGGAAATGATCTATCCATCAGTGCTATTGCGATAATTGATACTTGACATATTAAGCAAAAGGAAACTCTTAAATGCATTCAAAATGAATACTTAAAAGTTCCACAATGTATGTAACTCCTGCCTACGAATCAAATTCATTGTATCCGGCTATTTTTGTTTACAACTGAGGTTTCATATATTTACACCAGAGATTTAGTTTCCCTTCGATTTTGACACATGAATATAAATGAGAGATTAACTTACCATCACTGTATTCTTTTTACTGGTCACAGTTGAAGTGCTCGCATTCCTAATCCCTTCCTTCAGTGCTTGTTTTCTGGTAAACCTATGAATGCTTTTCATACAGTTCAGGGCAGCTGTGGTGAAAAGCAAGTGATTTCTGTTACTCTTTCTGTGCCATCTTACCAGACAAAAATCATTTCAAAGAAAGGTACTCGCCAGACCTCTTGGAAATCTTGTGTGAACCACGAGCGGGGACTGAAAAATTTCAGGGGGAGTCAGCGTCAGTAAGAGGTACTTAAATAGACTCCAGGAAAGCAGAAACCAAAAAGAGTGGACGAGATGGGGAAGCTAGTACACGCATTGCAATACTGTCAGTGTCGAGTATCACATGGATGAAACAAACAGGCTGGTCAGCTATTTTTATATTTGGGTAGTTATTTTGATGGGCTACATACTCTATCTTCTAGAATGAATGCCTCAGCCACAGCTAAAACATTGTGAAGTCCCTGAAAATCATAACAACGGCTTGCTGACCTGGACTTGCTTTATTTTTCAAATAACTTGTTTTTGCATACATTGAAAGTAACCGAGGTTAAGCAGCACATCATCCTTGGTTGATTCTCTGTCCCATAAATAAAAATGTTGCATCATCAGGTCAAAATAAGCGTGGTCATATCTTTGCCAGTAGAATAGTCATCTACTGGAGCAAGATTTGAAATTTCCAGTGTAGCTCATCGCTTTGTCACCTTGCTGTGAATTAGAGACCCAAGGTTAACACGGAGTGATTTTGTGCTCTGCTTTAATTCAGTAAATCCATGATTGTGCTATTGTTGTGTATGATGGTGCTGGGCATTTAATACAAGGCTAATAGACTCCTGAATCAGATAATTGATATCAAATGTACATTTTTAATCTTGGTGAGCTTTTTGGACCAAACACAACTCAGCGTTTTAAGAGCTAAACTTCAAAGCAATCTCCTGTGTGTGCTGTGTCGGCATTTGGGAAAATTTAGAGTAGCAGGGAACTTATGGGGAAGTTGTCTTTAAGCTTCAGACACTTACCTCTCAGCAAAGAAGGTCAGAAGACGTGCACAGGATATCTCAAATAAGAGAACAGCACACTTTCCAGTTCTCTGCTTAGTCTAGTAATCCCCCCCGCAGCCTTATATGTAGACAAGCAATACTATAATAGGCGATGGATATGGTGACTAAGTTCCCCAGGGCCCTTGGTATAGTGATCTCACAGTACAAGTTGATGGACAGTCACACATGTGTTGTAGGATTATGGGGTAGGGCGGGGGGAATGAAAGCGTTTGGACGTCAGTCAGTGATTCATGAACGAAAGCAGCTATTAACTTATCCACTCCTAGATCTCTGTGACTGAGTTATAGGCTGCTTCAGCTCCCAAATATCAATAGCAATTCCAAATTTTTTTTTATTGAATGGCTGATAATATTGAGAATCAACGAGTTTCATTTAGACAGTAGCGTCTTTGGATAAATGTCCCACGATGCTTCATTGTGGCTCGAGGAAAACAAATGCTGAACCAAAGCAGAGACTAGGAGAGGTGAACGAAAGCTCAGTCAAAAAGATGCATTTAAAAGAGGATGTTAAAGGAGGTGGGGGAGATGGAGAGACAGAGGAGTTTAGATAGGAATGACACTAAATGGAACTTAAATGTTTGAAGGCACAGTTGCTGTTGAGGGACAAGAAGAGGAAGGGCATAAAATAAAATAAAATGGGGCTGAGAAACTTATCAGCCATGATTGAATGGTGGAGCAGACTCGATGGGCCAAATGGCCTAATTTCTGTTCCTATGTCTTATGGTCTTATTAATGGGGGTAAGGCAGAGCAAAGTGGAGCTTAGGTTGAAAGGAGCTCATATCAGTTAATATTAGTTGTTCCCTACTCATATGGATTGCATTATAGGATGTATTTCTGTGAAGATTCTTCCACCTGCCTACAACAGATGCAGAGTTCATGTGTCTTTTTCCAGCATTTCCGCATATCTTCTGCCAGAATATGGTGGGTGAGTAGGAAAAACCCACAGAAATTCACCCCCTTGAGTAGAGAGGATTGAGGTGTTAAAGAGAAGTGAAGGATTTGGTGGGGTAGAGAGAGAGAAACCATTTCCTCTGGTAGGGGAGTACAGAACAATGGGACATAGCCTTAAGATTGGAGCTAGGCCTTTCAGGGGTGATGTCCAGGGAATCACTTCTCCTGACTTAGGATAATGGAAATCTGGAAGTCTTTCTCCACAAAAAGCTCTTAAGGCTGGTGTGGGTGGGGGAGGGGTGCATCAATAGAAAAATTCAAAACTTAAATAACTAGATTTTTCTTCTGTATGGACATCAAAGGATATTAAATCAAGGCAGGTAAATGGGGTCAAAATACCGATCAGCCATGATCTAGCTGAGTGGGGGAATAGGCTTGAGGGGCTGAATGGCCTACTCGTGTTTCCAAGTTTGGTTGATCCAAGCTGACTTCTCTTGCAACAGGTTTGAATGTTAAGACAACTCTTTATGGCTGTACACTCGAGTACATCAATGCCTTGCAGAAATCATTGAGAATCACTCCAAATATTAAATTGGGATTAAATGTTTTTGACTACACTGAACACCTATGGAACAAATAGAAGGGAGGATTTTTAAAAAGCTGCGCTCCCAGGAACATAAACTGGGAAATAATGGAAATCTTCTCCGTGATTTTACCTCCAATTTTCCAATGTGTGCTTCCTGGTAAGAAGGAGGGGTGCTCCTTGGCAAGAACACATTTTTGCATAACAAGCACTCCCCCTCCTCCAGGTACCATGTCCTTAGAGGGCCTTGGCAATCATCGACTTCAATTAGATTGGTCCACCCCTTCATGAACATCAGGTCCTGAGTTGGGACTTGAACCCAGAGTTTCTGGCTCAGAGATAGTGATGCTACCAATGCACCACAAGACCCCATAATAGGCACCATGGTGTTTAAATCAGATTCTAAAAACTCATTCACAGCATCAAGCCAGTTTCTCCCTTAGATCAAGTCGCATTGCCAGGAGGAGAAGGCTATGGATGGGGAATACAGCCATACAGTAAAGGTGTGGAAAATATTGCCCTGATCTTGAAAGGCCTAAATTGAATTTCAAAAGTCATACCATTCAACTCTGACCAGTTGCAGGTGAGTCACCATCATCCCAACAGCATGGAAACCATTTTTGCTTCTCCCTTTCCCTTTTGGACTGAACACTTTTCGCATTGTCCTTTTCTGGTAGGCTGTCTACATCTCCAAATTTGACCCCATCAGAAAGGAGGAAACCCATCCATCTGGGCTGAACTAAATCTTTTTCACTCGTTCCATTAGTGCATCAAAGTTTACATATCTAACTGCACTGTTTGTTGCCCCTCACCAGTTTTATTCACAACTTAACCTAGATAGAGTGCCATCAGGTTAATTTTCAGCCTTTCCACATACCTTGCACTCAGATGCAAGTAATGGTATTACAGTACCATTGTAAGGTTATTAGGCTTGACATCAATCTTGGTTACAAATTATGGAGTTCAGTGAAGTCTTGATACATTCAGTGTCTTAAGCAATAGGCATACAGAGAAATAAACTGTACGATATCTGCTTTCACTCTGGATAGAGCCGTAGCCATCATCAATTCTTTCATTCTCCTCTCTCTCTGTCTATGAATTGTAAAAGAAAGTTTAAGTTCTGAATAGGGGTTTAGTCACATACCCCCATCCCTTAAAAGGAGCTGTTTTTCAGTTTTCCTAACCGATCTATTGATCATTGTCCTGTTTGTTTGTGATTATAGGGTTATCTTTTTTTTCTAGGAAAGCATTGATCTCTTATTCATCGTTCTTTGCTAACAAAAGGCTGTTTCCCCCATAGTCTCAGGGTAAGGGGGATTAGGACTGAGATGAGGAAAAATTCCTTCAATTAGAGGGTTTCAAATCGTTGGAATTCTCAACCTTAGATGATACTAGTGAACTACGCCATGTAGTTCACTAAGGTTTTATGCAAACTTGTACTTAATAATAAAGGAGTTGCTGAAATTCTATAGAGTAGCTGGAAAAATGACCAAACTATAGAAGGAGATGGATAATAGAACAAAGTTTTGAATGGAAATGTTACAATGGTTTCAGATGAAGACAGGAGCTCAGTGGAATTGTATTTATATCTCATTTCCTCAATATTATTCCAACCTTATTATGAGCAAGATAATGGAAATAAAGACACCCATAGAGGTAAGTGGGTGTTGGGACCCGCTAAAAAAAAACTGCACTACACAGATATCATTTTCATTACATCCTAGATGCTGTTATTACGATGACTTAGGAGTTAGATGACAAAGTGGTGGGTGCTCAATATCAGTTTTCCAAGGATTGAGTACACACAAGGAAAGGCACAGAAGCGTGAAGTAAGAAAAGTAAACCATGATAATGGGAAGGAGGAAGTGACATGGTTTGTATCCGCTAGGTTTTCTGTCTGATAAATGGGAAAAGGTGCAATGCCATGGCTGAAAGATTTTGATGGATTATAGAAAGCACTCTGGATGAAAAGAGACATGACTTTCGTTATTTTTAGGTTGAGACTTCTGTATGGTGTCAAAACTAAGGCCATCGAGAGGGCAGAGAAGAGGCTGGATAATTTTGGGATCCATTGTATTTGAAGGGCAGCCGAAATAACAGAGTGACCGACAATAATGGATCCGTGTGCATGTATGGCGAGAAGGCTGTAATGTACAGGGCTTGCAAGTTGTGTGTTCATGAGACTTTGCTGTGTGTAATTGGCTGCCACGTTTCCTGCATTACAACAGGCACTACACTTCAGAAATACTTCATTGGCTGTGAAGTGCTTTGGGGCATCCTGAAGTTATGAAAGATGCTGTATCAATGCAAGTCTTCTTCTTTGTGACTGAGGAGTAGCATTACTGGAAGGGAGAGTGGGCCAAATTGAGAAGACAAATACATGAGAATCCGATGCTGGGATGGTGGGATTAACTGAGTGAAAGAACGAATGGAAGAGTGACAGAGAGAGACAGCTGAGGGAACTTGAAGAACCTAAGAACAAATCATATCATATCTGTGGTCAGCCTGGTTATGACAACCGACTAACTGATTGGATCATATTCATGCTCATTCTTTTTTAAACTAAGCTCCACTCTTCTGTTTCAAGGTGATAATCTCCAGTTAATCCTGGTTTACCGTGCCTGCATGAAGCTATCCAACACAAAATATATGTACAACTCATTAAATACATATTCTTCTTCCACATCTTAAATATCTTTCCTCTTCTCTAAGTTCTCGCTGCTGCTTGGCACATGTTTCCTCCAGTAGAAAGAGGCAGACATTCTAAATTTACCACTACTGCTCCATAATTGTCCAACATAATATGTGGTTGTTGAAGATGGATCAGTTCTTTGTCATTATTCCTTCTCCTTAAAATTGAATATGTCAGGAACCCAGCTAAGAATTGGTTACGCTTAGCCATAAAAGATTAAAATGTCAGTCATTTTGGGCTTTGGATCAAGACCATAGTCAGACAATTTTAGTACAATAAAATAGATGCATTACTTTTGTTCTTTTACTGATAGTAAAAGAAAACGAACAATATTGATTTGTCTGTAATTTCTTATCTTCAGTTTTTTTTCCTTTAAAAAAATGATTAACCCTTTAAGTAGTGAAAATCCAATTCAGTTTTCATACTCTGCTTTCTATTACTCTGCAGGTTAATCCACACCCTTGAGATTCCATGTACAAATGCAGCAAGACCTGGACAATATCCAGGCTTGGGCTGACAAGTGGCAAGTAACATTCGTAAGTGCCAGGCAATGACTATCTCCAACAATCAAGAATCTAACCATTGCCCCTTGACATTCAATGGCATTGCCATCACTGAATCCCCCACTATCAACATTCTGGGGGTTACCATTGACCAGAAACCGAACTGGACTAGCCATTTAAATACTGTGGCTACAAGAGCAGGTCAGAGGCTAGGAATCCTGCAGTGAGTAACTCACCTCCTGACTCCCCAAAACATGTCCACCATCTACATGGCACAAGTCAGGAGTGTGATGGAATACACTCCACTTGCCTGGATGAGTGCAGCTCCAACAACACTTAAGAAGCTTGACACCGTCCAGGACAAAGCAGTCCACTTGATTGGCACCCCAGTCACAAACATTCACTCCCTCCACCACCGACGCACAGTGGCAGCAGTGTGTACCATCTACAAGATGCACTGCAGGATTTCACCAAGGCTCCTTAGACAGCACCTTCCAAACCCATGACCACTACCATCTAGAAGGACAAGGGCAGCAGACACATGGGAACACCAGCACCTGGAAGTTCCCCTCCAAGCCACTCACCATCCTGACTTGGAAATATATCACCATTTCTTCACAGTTGCTGGGTGAAAATCCTGGAACTCCATCCTTAACAGCACATGGACTGCAGCGGTTCAAGAAGGCAGCTCACCACTACCTTCTCATGGGCAATTGAGGATGGGCAATAAATGCTGGCCTAGCCAATGAAGCCCATATTCCATGAATGAGTAAAAAAAAATCCTTCCAGAACTCTCATTAGTCATGTGAGGTGACTTGGAGGCCTTAAAAACTGCCCTATATTGACTCACTGGGGTTGGAAACAGATCTAATGTATCTTTAAAAAGCTCTAATCGCTTCAAATGGAAGATCATTTTCAACAAGATAATAGAAGCAGCAATAGCCTTAGGAGGACCATCAGTTGGAAGGGTCCAGAGATTTTCCAATGCATCTGTGGAGATGCTGTTTGGCAGAAGTGAGGGCTGGTAGGGACTGCTCGATATGCACTCAGGGCTGGAGTTCCCAGAAGAGAGTGGTGCCGGCTGTCTGGATGGAGGTAGGTAGCATACACAGTCAGCTCAAACTTCATTGACCCAAGAGCTGCCACACAATGCAGGAAGGGATTCAATGACCTCACAAGGGTGCCTAAGATCATTCAAGGCTCAGGTGCTGATGTACATTTTCCATCCCATACAGATTCACTCACCTCCTTACCTAGCATATTCTTTCTCTCTCAGCATCTGAGTGGATTTGAGGTAGTAACCTCGAAGAATGCATTTACTCTGTTTAGCAACCTAGAATAGTGACCACTTACAGTGGGTATGTCTACAGTAACCTCATGAATAGAGAAATAATATGCAAATAATTTTGTTGCTAAACTTATGAAGAGTAAATGTCTAACTGGAAACCGTCACTATAATCCTATCAAGGGGATAAACTTCATTTTGTTCCAAAGGGAATTAATTGAATTAATGATGATTTGGTCAGGGACCAAGGGGATTTGTCAAAACAGCCCAAACACAGGTTATTTATCATTAACATGTGTTTGTGTTCATGGGTTGTGAAGATTATTTAATATTATTCAAGTTGACTACCTCCATCACATAGGGTGGTTTTCAAAGCAGGGCCAGGTTTTCAAAGGGTTTTTGAAACAACAGAAGCATTGGCAGCCATGTGTTCCAATCTAACTCGCTTAGGTCAGCCCTGGACCTCCACCTAATTGAATCTTCAATGAACAGACGATTACAATATTCAAAGCGCCTCCTTACTTTTTGTTCCCGAGTGAAAAGATTCTGGAAAAGAGAATTTCAGCTATGAACTGGGCTGAATAACATGTTTTGGTATTCTCCATGAGGAATATCCAAACACTGTCTGCAATTAGATTTGTGACTCAGTTAAAAGGCAGACTGACAAATACTTTCAAGAGCTACATGTAAGGGACACATTTGCCATGAGTTAATCAGCTTACAATTGGCAATGATTTAAGGAGACCTTCTAGCTACCGTAATATGATATGTATATGTTACATGGACCCTTATTTTGTTATTTCCTTTTCAATAAAAGCCTTACAAGTGACACTCACCTATCCAGAGAACATAAAATCTTGCCTAAGTGCTTCAATTGTAGTTGTTCACTGAGCCACCAGAGGTATTAGAACTGGTGCCCAAAAGCTTGGTCAGAGAGGTAGGTTCTAAATAGCAGTTTGAAGGAGGGAGAAGGTTTAGAGAAGGAATTTCAGAGCTTGGGGCCCAGGCAGCTGAAGGCACAGCCATCAACAGAGTAGTGAAGGAAATCTGGGATGCACAAGGGGCCAGAATTGGAGAAGCGTAGAGATCTGAGATGCTCAGAGGGCTGGAGGAGGTTACAGAAATAAGGAGGGCCAAGGCCATGGTGGGGTTTGGACATAAGAATGTGAATTTTAAAACTGAGGTGTTGCAGGGCCAGTAGTCAATGGAGGTCAAAGAGCACAGGGGTAATGAGTGAGTGGAATTTGGTGTGAGTTAGGACATTGGCAGCAGAGTGTTGGATGAGCTCAAGTTTATAAAGCCACGGGTTAGGTCCTGGCGCACCCACTCCTACACTTGCTTAATCATTCATCCAGAACCTACAGTTTCCCTAATCAGTGAGGGATGGTAAACTTAGTAGCTCTGACACGAGTTTGGGAACGAGACATCAATAATTGCACTGCAGTAGCACAGCAGCTCCTCAATAATGTTGAGCAAAAACTTGAACTGAAGGGAGGAGATTTCACCTGTGAGAGGTGCTATATAAATGCATTTTTTTCTATTTAAGTAATGAATTGGATGAATTGTACAACTGTCCAAAATTAGTTCCAATTTTATTATGGGCACTGAAAACAGGTTATGTGGCTGATGGATAGCTACTTACATCCTAAAGGGATTGTCATCACAATCTCCCAGGACTAAAGTCTTGTTCCTGTTCTGTTTTGTAGTTTATGTTTAAATGATCTTGCGCAGGACTATAACAATACATGAGCAATACCGTAGATCTTCACCGCGTTCTAATTTATTGGCCAAAAGCACAGAGCTTTAGCTCCATTCCTCAAAAGCTCACTGAATACCATCTTTAAAGAAAGAGGCTACAAGTTGTTCATCATTAACTGTACATACCATCAGATTGTTAACAAAGTTACACCTGCTATTGTTAAAATGAGGAGAAAAAGAATCAGGATAACGATACCAATGTTCACCTTTGAAATTCATATTCATCAGTTGAGTTCCCAAACAGACCAGGGTCAGAATCTTTCCCTTGTCGGGCGGGCTCAGCGGGAGTGAGCGGGGGCAGACAGGAACCCAACCGCTGCCCACCATCAGCTCCGCCCCGCGATTTTACACAGGTGGGCCAATTAAGGTCCGCCCAGCGTAGGACGCAGCTGCGGAATGAGCAAGAAGAGGCGGGCGGGGGGCTTAATGTCCTCTGGGTCAAGCTGATTCATATCCGGCCACGGCAGCCATTCGAAGGCTGCCAGCGAAGGACGTTGACCTCATGGGGTACAGCGCTGCGGGTGGACACGGCAGGCGGGAGGGCAGGTCGGCGGGGCACTTGGTCCCGCGTTTCTCTGATGAGTGTCTCTCTCCGACCTCCTGGAGGAGGTGGCAGCCAGGAGGGAAACACTTGTCCCCAGAGACGGGAGGAGGAGGCCCCCCCACTGTACCAAACATGCACGGGAGGAGGTGGCACCCAGGGTGAGCTCCCATGATGTGGTGAGGTATACATGGGTGCAGTGCCGCAAGCGCTTCAATGATCTCCTGCGATCGGGAAGGGTGAGTACCGTGTTGGCATGGGTCACTTTGCAGAGCAGTTATGATCTGCCCATCCACCCCTTGGACCTCAGAGGTCTTAGAGTGTGGGTGGCAAATGTCAATGAGGCAGCAGCTGGCCAAGGGGGTGAGCCCTGGCTGCTTGGACTGAGTGTCTTGCGGCTCCAGGGTTACGAATCGGCTGAGCCCTGCGAGGTGTTCCTCAGGTGGGGTTGGCCAGGCTGAAATGGCGCTGCAGGTACAGGGTGGACTAATCAATGCTCCTCTGTCCTTTCAGGAGAAGACAATGCTGAGAGGCTGCGGACTGGCGGGGGTCCACCCCACCTACTAATCCTCACTCGGTACGAGCAGGAGACCCTGGAGCTGGAGAGGCGCCGTGCGCCTGGGTCAACCGGCCACGGTGAGGTTGGGGTGCCACAGGGAGGTAAGAGTGCAGTCCACTGAGGTCAGAATGTCTGTAAGAGCAACCATTCCACTGTAGCTTCTATATTGATATGAGCCTCGAACATGGAATCCCCACTGATAATGGAAAGACGAGGGCACCCTGATCCGGGTGCCAGGCATCACAGTAACAGTGTAATGACTTCAACTAATGACATGTCTTTCTCTTCCTGTCAGGCTCACCAGCCGCCCATCGGGGTGAGGAGCCTGAAGGCCCAACTCTGACCCCAGAGGACATCACAACGCACCCACGTCACACCCTCTCTGCCAAGCAGGCACCAGCGCAAATCCCAGCACCTCAGTGGGCTTTAGATCAGAGGCTGGTATCTCAGTGCACATTGGTGAGGGCACTTCACACTCGGTTGAGGTGCAGGCGGAGACAGAGAGTGTGCAGGGCACCGGCAGTCAGACGATTGCTGAGGACCAGGAACATGCTCAGTCGGTGGCTGATGATGTGTCTCTGGAGTTGTCCCTGAGGCAGCAGATGCTGGAAGTCCAGCAGGGTGTGCGGGAGGATCTGGCAGAGATACATGAGGGAATGCATGCCATGGTCTCCGATATGGAGGAGTCCTTGTGGAGCATGAGCAATGCAATGACCCTCATGGCCAAGCGCACTGCCTCCTCCATAGAGAGAGTGGTGACTCTCATGGAGAGGCTCATCCAGGGAATCAATCAGGGATTCCTGGGGATGTGGTCGGACCTGCAGCCCTCACAGCGGCAATGACCTCAGCTGGCCAGTGACAGTGTGGGAGATGGATTGGGTACCCAGTATCCCAGCTCGGTGCCCATCCAGCAGGGAGGTCCACAGCAACCTCACGTTGGCGCATGAGCTGCCTGTTGTCTCTGCGGGCTCCTCTCAGGGCGCTCCAGATGATGGCAGCAGCTCCTCCGCCCCTCTGCCAGTGACCGTGGCATCCGATGAGGCTGCGGCGACTGTGGAGATGCCAGCTGTGGCACTGGCTGCTCCGGCCCAAGCGGGGCCAGAACAGGCTCCACTGGCCAGAGGACAACCACCAAGGTCATCAAGGCCAACAGGGCAGCAGAGTGAGCAGTCTGTCTCCAATGCCGGTGCCAGCGACGGGGAAGTGCCTAGACGTAGCACCCGTAAACACTAACTTAAAGCACCTTAATCAGAACATGGACTGACCATGGGTGATATTTGTTTCCTCCACTTTTACGTTAATTGTTCAAAGGTGTGATGGACAAAACCTCTCAATTTCATTTGTATAATGTATGCCAGGCACCATAGCATTAAATGTGTTTTTGTACAACAAGCCTCTGGGTGCTTTATTAGTTCTGCAGGTGCAGGGTAACCTGCATGGTGTTATAATTGACTTGTTTCTCATTAAACTTTATTGAAATGGCACATAGTGTATGTTGTTGGCCAAGCAAATGTTCCTGTCAGGAATTGAGCATGGAGCCTGCAGCATCCTGGGTGTCCCTGCCTCCCTGGAGGTTGCCCGGGTTGGTGTCTATGCCCACAGTGTTCTCCTCACCGTGCTCGTCTTCGGACTCACTACTGGACTCATCATCTGTTGCGTGAGCAGCTGCATCAAGATCTTCTTCCTCCATTGCATCCCCCCCTTTCCAGCACCAGACTGTGGAGAGCGCAACATGCAACCACTATCAGTGACACACGATCTGCGGGGAATTGGAGTGCACCCCCTGAATTGTCCAGGCATCGGAAGTGCATCTTGAGAAGACCTATGTCCTCTCTACCACCACCCTTGTGGAGACGTGGCTCCTGTTGTACCACTGCTCCACCTCTGTTCTTCGCAGAGGAGCGTCATGAGCCACCTTCTGAGGGGATAGCCCTTGTCACCCAACAGCCATCCATTCAGTTGGGCTGGAGCACTGAAGAGCCCCGGCACCTGGGAGTGTCTCAGGATGTAAGCATCATGGGAGCTGCCTGGGTACCTTGCACAGACTTGTAGAATCAGCATCCTGTGATCACACACTATCTGCACGTTCATGGAGTGGAAGCCCTTCCTGTTGATGAAGGCACTGGGCTCACCCACTGGCACCTTGATGGCCACATGTGTACAGTCTATAGCACCCTGGAGACGGGGCAAGCCAGCAATGGCTGCGAAACTCTGGCTCGCTGTGTCTGGCTGGCCTTGTCTGTGTGGTAGTAAATGAAAGTCAATGATGCCTGAACAGAGTGTCTGTCACCAGCTTGACACAACTATGGACAGCTGATTGGGAGACTCCACAAAGATCCCCCACTGACCCGGGAAAGGGCCAGAGGCAGAGAAGTTGAGGGCCACCATGACCTTCAGAGCCACTGGCATGGGGTGTTCACCCACACAGTCAGAGCTGATCTCAGGCTCGATCCTCTGACAGATGGAGGTCACTGTCTCCCTTGAGAGGTGGAGCCTCCTTCAGCGTTGAACCTATTGAGGTAACTGCATCGCCGTCTGTAAACCTGGCAGCAGGATAGTGGCGTCTTCTGTGGCCCCTTCTGCCTTGGACTTCCTGTTGGTCCCGCACCCCTTGTGCCTACGCTTCTCCTCCCGCAGGTCGCTCCTCTGGAGGCTGAATAGGGACACAAGTCCTCCTCCCCCTTCTGGCCCTCTCTCCCTCCTCAGGGGAGGTGCCTCCAGCGGAGACCACAATCCCCATTACCAGAGTAAGGGAGGGCTGTCTGATACCTGAAAGGCCCCAAGTGGTATGAATCCTCCGGGGGCCTGGGAAAAAACACTGAGTGCTGAAATGAAGCCTCTTATTTCTGTCAAAGCAGCTCTGAAGCGAAATGAGGATGTCCTGTTCACACAAGCACGCAGCAGCAAGTTTTAAGCTAAAGTACAAACTACTGACATCAATAAGCCCACTCACCCCTCTTATCCTGCTCGAGGATGAGGTTTTTGAAAATGCGGCCTACCCGCCTGCCTATTTAGCCCTTGCGATTTTCAGGCCATAAACCCTGGAGACAATTGGTGTCTCAAGGGCCTTAACTGGCCACTTAATTAATAGTGGACGTGTCTCCGTCTTCAGTGCGTGCTCACCTAGTGAAACATTGCGAGGGTGCGGGTTGGCGTCGGCACGCTCAGCTGACGTCAACGCGCTTTATTTCTCGCTCGGACGGACGTGTCGGCCGCACACTCGCACGCCAACCGAAAAATTCTGCCCCAGAAGCTTTTAATGTTTTTTTAATCAGGTAAGTGGGACAATCAGTGGGAAACGTATACAACCAAAATATATTCCAACGAGTTTTCGTGAATTGCTCAGTTTTCAACAGGGTGAAATACTTTAAGGTCAGAATCACATGTTGTCTTTGCAGAGGGTGCTGTGTTGTCATATTAAGTAATGCAATGTGTCCCTTCAAGAGATCTAACCCTACTTTTCAGAGGCATTACTGTTGACATGAAGTCTCCTTGATGGCAGGGCATTAGACGGGGCTCACTAGGTCATGCATCTAATTCTTTGCATGCGACATCATTTGAGGGCTGCAGATACCTGGGCTCCCATTCTGAATTACACGAATTAAGATGAGGCTCCCCATACCCCCCTCACCGCACCACCCAACCCACCCCTCCAACCCCCAGCATTCAACCTCATGTGGCTGGCCTGGTTTGGAATAATTCTCAAAGCAAGTTTGCGGCTGCTCCTATAGTCTTTGCTATTGAAGTGCACCTATTTTTTTTTAGTGGGGTACATCTCTCTCCTTCTGCATTGACCATACCCACATATTTTAATCTTCTTCTATTTCTTTCCGCATTTTTGCCAAAGCCTTTGTTTAGCAAAGCCCACATTTGCTAAAGTCTTGCCAATTACTTCTGCATTACATGTTGCACCGAACACAATTGCAAGACAGGAAATTCCTTTGGCTGTTCCCTTGGTTCTGTCTAAGTTGGGTGAGGAAGTGCAGTTCCTGAGGGCAAATGACAGTTACAAATCCAAAGACAGCTCACACATCGTGCTCACTTCCCTAAGTACCCAGAGACCTGTGTTCAAAGGCTGTGTAACTGATTCTGGGTGTCTCAGTTGGCCCCTGCCATCTCTGATTCACTCCAGGCAGACCACAAGAATGTTAAGCAATAGTTCCGTTGTCTGGTTTGCTCAGACCTTTACATCCTAGTCAAAATCCCCAACATCGTCACTGTCTGCTGTAGCTTTGCCATCCTAAAAGGCGTGGACAGCAGTTTATGGGTTGTGAGCTCACAGGAAGAGGGCAAGGAAGAAGAACACAACATGGATATAATTATAAGACCAGAAGGCGATAAATTTAGGAGCAGGAGTAGGCCATTTGGCCCTCGAGCCTGCTCTGCCATTCAATAAGATCATGGCTGATCTGACCTGCTTGAGGCCTTGGTTCCACTTTCCTGCTTGTCCCCTTTAATCCTCGACTCCCTTGCTGATCAAAAATCGGCCTAGCTCAGCTGTAACTATATTCATTGATCCAGGTTTCACTGCTCCGAGGGGAAGAGAATTCCAAACGCTAACGGCCCTCTGAGAGAAGAAATTCCTCCTCATCTACGTCTTAAATGGGAGACTCCTTATTTTTAAACTGTGCCCACTAGTTCTAGATTTCCCCATGAGAGGAAACATCTTTCATCAATCTTTGAGCCACGCATTCAACTTATTTACCCTACGTCAATTTGCTTGTGACTTGGGTAATAATCGAGGGATTATTATCTTTGTGGTTCTGCTTTTTAATTTAGCCCTTTAGTTGCTCATGCACCCTTGTCAGAAACTCTTTCCTATTCCTTTCTATGTCATTAGTACCCAAGTGGACCATGAAAACTTGATCCTTCCCCTCCCATTCCAAGTTATTGTCCAGCCACAAGGAGATGTCTTTAACCTTGGCACCAGGTAGGCAACAGAGCCATTGGGACTCACACTCTCAGCTGCAGAAAACTGTATCTATCATCTTAACTATATTGTACCCTACTGCCACTACATCCCTTTTAACTCCCCCTACTTGAATGGCCCCCCTGCATCATGATGCTGTGGTCAGTTTGTTCATCCTCCCTGTAGTCACTGCTCTCATCTGCACAAACCTCAAACCTGTTGGACAATTGCACGGACTGATGTTCCTCAATTGCTACATTCTGGATTCCCATACCTGCCTCTCTTACAGTCACACCCTCCTGTCCCTGACCATGGGCCAAACCTGAAGTACCTAACCTAAGGGATGTGACTGCCTCCTGGAGCAAAGTGTCCAGGTAACTGTCCCCTTCCACAGTGTCCGAAACTCAGACTCCAGCTCATGAACTCTGAGCCACAGTTCCTCAAGCTGCAGGTTTTTACTGCAGATGTGGTTGCCAAGCATCACTCAAATATCCACCAGTGCCCACATGCTACAGCTGCAACACATCACCTCCCTGCCATCTTTATTTTGTTTCCATTTAACTAATCAGCTTTCAAGTTTAGAATATCACTCAACAATTATCTATAGTTATATTATGAACATAAATAGTTGCCTATAAATTTAATGTAATACTTATATAGCTCCCCAGTGCCAGTTTAAACTACTTCTCCAGTTTGGAGGGGAAAAAAGGTTAAAACTCACCAATCACCTACCTGCATCCTTAATTAATGCCTGCAGGTAAGTGGATACACAAGCAGGAAAATTGGGGTAAATTCTGTGTCCAAGAACTACTTTTCTTAATGGACACTTCCTGCCACTTTAAAAAAAAATCTACTCATGGAATGGGGGCGTTACTGGCTGGGCCAGCATTTATTGCCCATCTCTAATTACCCTCGAGAACTGAATGGCTTGCTAGGCCACTTCATAGGGCATCTGAGAGTCAACCACATTGCTGTGGGTCTGGGATCAGGCCAGACCAGGTAAGGATGGCAGATTTCCTTCCCTAAAAGGACATTAGTGAACCAGATGGGTTTTTACAGCAATTGCCGATGGTTCCATGGTCATCATTAGACTTTAATCAAATTCAAATTTTGCCATCTGCCTGGTGGGATTCAAACCCGGGTCCCCAGATCATTACCCTGGGTCTCTGGTTTACTAGTCCAGTGACAATACATCACCCCCTCCCCACTTCAAAAGCAATATTCTCAAGATGTGGGCTTCACTGGCTAGGCCGGCATTTATTGCTCATCCCTAGTTATCCTGAGAAGTGATAACCTTCTTGAATAGCTGCAGTAGTGGCAGGGAATTCTGAAAAATTAAAGTCAATGCATCCACTAGCTCTCGGGCTGTCAGGTCAGGTCTAAAAATGGACGACCTGCGTCCTAGACTTTTAAAAGAGCTAACGCCAGAGATTGTGGATGTATTAGCTTTTATCTTCCAAAGTTCCTTTGACTTGCAGAGTGCAAATGTAATCCTGCTATTCAAGATAGGAGGGAGTGAGAAAATGGAAAATTATAGACCAGTTCACCTGACATCAGTTGTAAGGAAAATGCTGGAATCTACTGTTGCATGGTAACGGCGCACTTAGAAAATCATGAACTGATTAAGCAGAGCCAAGAGGTTTATGGAAAGGAAATCATGTTTGGCAAATCTTTTAAGGGTTTTTGAGGTTGTAAACAGCAGGGCAGATAAGAGGAAACCAGTGGACGCAGTATATTTGGATTTTCAAAATCATATGATCAAGACATTATTGTACAAAATTAGAGCTCATGGAAGTGGGGAAAATATATTAGCATGTGCTAAGAACTGGTCAATGGACAGGAAACACCATCTACTCCCTCAGGTACCATGCCCCAAGAGGGCACTAACAACCATGGACTTGTCCACAATTATGCTTGGCAAAGCACTGCTGTGCAGTACCTTCTGCAGTATGACTGACCATGAGACTCTCCCACTCTTACCACAAGGCATATTGGATTTACAGGCTGATAATGAACCTGTTTGGCTACATTATGAACACACCTTCTGTGGCCATTAAATCCTGAAGTGGGACTTGAACCCAGGGCTTTTAACTGCAAGGTAGAGACACTACCCACTGCGCCACAAGACCTCCCACAGGCAGAAAGCAGAGAGTAGGAATAATTGGGTCATTTTTTGGGTTGGCAGGAATGATTTTCGCTAGAATTTTGAAGGTGACAAACTCAGAGAGAGTGAAAAACTGATAACTAAATGCTTAACAGGAAGCCACCAAACTACAGGGTGGATACAGCTCGAAAAAAAAGGCCAGCAAAGTGTCTGTGGTTTAAAAAAAAAGATCTGTTTAGCGATTAATGTTCTAAAAAATGAGCTTGTCACATTGTAACAGTGTTCTCTCTCCAGTGCAGAGCATGGGATGGTACCTCTAGGAATACGTCTGGCCAGAGCTGGTCACCCTAGAAGTTGGAACACTGGAACTTTTGCCTTGATAGATATTTTTGATCATCTTGTCACCAGCTCCTCCAGCATGTTGATCGCTCTGTAGAAGTGATAGATAGGATATGATGGTAATGAATTTACGTGTTAAGGGAACTGCAGTTTTATTTTTACACTATATGTAGGTAAACGTACCGTTTATGATAATCAGAAATGGAGATAAGAAAGGTTTCTATGATATCTGGTTTTTACTGATTTGACTGATTTCAAGTAGGGTGCTATAAAGTCTTAGCTTGCAGAGCGAGGAAGAAGAAAAGTCATTCAAGATTCCTTTCTTCTTGATGCTGGTGATCGCTGCTGCGCAGCAGTGTTCCTGACTGGGATTCCACCCGTAGTCAACTTCCATATGGAGAATAATTACTTGGCCGAAATAGATAGAATTTTCATTCCACCAAGATTGCCAAGTGGTTGCCAGGAGACTTGACTGCTGTAAGAAACCCAGGAAATACAATCAGAGAGACAATAAAACATTATTCTTTGCTCGTTTATCTCAGAAAGAAAAAGCTGGGAGACTCAGAGTCAAAAAGAATTCAATCGAGCAATGATGAGTCTATCTCCTCCTGTTCGGTAATGGGGCAGTGGTGCCCAGTTTGGGTGGAGGAGGTTAGGCGGCCAATGGCAGGAGTGTGGAGTTGGGGCAGTTGGAGGCAGGAGCTCATGTGATGGTCCCTCCAGAAATATGTCTGGCCAGAGTTGGCCACTGGGCTGCTGGAACTGGAGCTCATTGCCCTGCGTAAGATCGAGGCGAACAGGAGAGAAAATGGGCAAGGGAATAGAATCTCCAAGAATGGGAACTAGATTTAGAAAGAGCTAATGAACTTCGACAGTGCTTGAGATGAGACATATGGACTGGGAGTTATAGCTACGAAAGAAAAAGGTGATTGAACATTTTGGTGAATAGATGTGATCTCCCATGGTATTGCACACAAAGTCATGGCCATGTGAAATCTTCAAGGGAAATGGGGAAAAAGAATAGGGAATTTTGGACCAGGGCATCATTTTTTGCATTCCATTCATAATTCCTGTGTTTACATTTGTAATGGTACAGCCTATGCAACCTTGCCATGCTGCCATTACATGCCCCAGTTAGCTCAGTTAGTAGTGCTTTAACCTCGGAGTCATAATAGCCTAGATCTTCCAGGCTCTGGATGGCCGTACCCCAGAGTTACCTCGGAAGATGTGCTAGGGGACCCCTCAGACGTCCCAATGAAAGGACTCTGCAGGAAATGTCCAGGAAGTTTCAACATCTGGTGGGAAATTCCTGTGCATTAGGAACCCTCCAAAAAAGTCTTCAACTCAGAGTTAGAGTCAGAGACTTAGAAGGGTTTTGACTCACTTGACTGGATAGTTACCCAGGAAATGTCAGACAGTAAAAAGAAATATCTAACTCCTGGGTGACTATACAATTGACATGTCCCCCCACAACTCACTCCCAATCCTCTGACCCCTCCCCGACCCTTCAACTCTCCCTCGACCTCCGACTCTCCCCTAATCCTTTGAACCCCTAACCCTCAGACTGCCCCGATCCTCCAACTACCTCCCGTCCCTCTGACTTTCCCCCAACCTGACCTGACCTCACCCACCCATCCTGCCACCTAGCACCCTGCCCAGGCTGCCACCCTACCCACCTCGCCACACTAATAACCATAGCACCCTACCCAGATGGCACCCTACCCACTTACCTCACTCACACTCATTCTCTAGCACAGCGAAAAGCTAATTCAATTGCCCAAAGCTTTCCTCTGTGTTAGTGAATGGAGCCTTACCAAAATACAGCAGCTAGCACTGTAAAAAGGCGGCGTTGTTTGGCTTCCCCTGACGTTCCTGCCCAACGACGAAGGAATTCCAGAAGAGGGGTGCTCCGCATTTCTGAAGCGGCCTGATTCGGAGCTCCGGGTGAGAAATGCAGAGCTCCGGCGCTGTTTAAAAAAAATAGAAGTGGGGTGGCAATCCATCGGTGTTTGGCACTCCTCGGAAGATTCATCCCAAGGTTCTAGGATCAAGTCCAACTCCAGAGCTTGACCACCAAATCTATTGCTGTGCTGTTGGAGGCGCTGCCTTTTGAATGAGCTGTTTAAAACTTGGCCCCATCTGCCTGCTTGGATACAGGCAAACGAACCCATGGTGCAATTTTGAACAAGAGCAGAGGAGTTCTCCCTGGATTCCTGGTCAATACTTACCCCTCACTCAACATCACAGAAACGGTTTATCTGATCATTATCACATTGCTGTTTGTGGGAGCTTGCTGTGCGCAAATTGGCTGCTGCATTTGCTGCAATGACCACACTTCGAAAGTACTTCATTCACTATAAGGCGCTTTGAGACAGCCTGTAGCTGTGGAAAGTGCTAAATAAGTGCAAGCCTTTCCCACCACCAGTGCTAATGCAGTGCTTTCACTGCAGTCAGATGGCAATTAGAGCTTACATCTCAGTTTTTCTCAAGTGTAGAAGAGGGATTTATAATGGAAAGAGCTGCCAAATGTTACAACAGAGAAAGACATTTTCGTTCGTTCCTGCCCCCTTCAATTTTGACAGTCTTTTTATGCAAGGCTTAGACTTGCGATGCAAAGCTGAATGGAGAGTTGGAGGACGGGGCTAATTATGACAATTTAAAAATACAACTCTTTGAAGTCGGTTGACCCAGCTCCTATTGTCATTCCAATATTTAGCTGTGCAACCTTTGGCTCAGCACCATTTGATTATCTTGTACGCCAGCTCTCAGGGGAATCAGCAGTACAGGGCCTGCAGTCAAAGGTACATTTACTGAAGAGAGGTTGGCTAAAGACTGCACTTGTCATCATCATGTGGCTAAGACCTGGGGACATTATTACAAGGTTTTAGGGATGAACATTTGGATTGATCTAGACTTTAAGTTCTGAATTGGGTTAGGGAGTCAGCTCCCCGGACCACTAGGGAAATCAGAGACAGATTAGCTTCCTTCCAGGGCCATCAGAGCGATGGAAGCCTCGGACTGAGATACTGTCCCTCCCCCACCCTCCATGCCAGGTGACCAAAGGAAGTGATTCTTTGCATTTACAACCTTAAACCACTAACAAAAGAAGCGATTGACCCATCGGACCATCACCAATTATCACTGGATAATTGATTTGCATTGTAATTATTAATTCTTTTTGGGAAAAATGAACAAAACTCTGGGCAAGATTTCCTCTGCAGCTGTTGGCAACAGGAGTCTGTGAGGCCTCTGAAGTGAGTTACTAATCGATGTCCTCACAAGTGAATAAAACGCGTACAAGTAAAGCACGTGCGACACAAAGAAGATCTTTAGAACGGGAGGGAGGGAAGGGCTTGTGTAGTGACAGTTATTATATGAGATAACACTTTTCCTGATGCCATTTCATGTAAGGTTGCAGTAGGGCGGGTGGAGAGGCGGGTGTTGTGGGTTGGATGAGGGGATGTGGCGACTGTATTAATGTCAGAAGTGTCTTCATTTTGGTCAGTTCAACTTCATCAGCAGTGCTGTCAGCATCAAGAGAAAGGTGATCTCCAACCCCCTGGCAAACCTTTCTGATGGTTTTATTGCCTTTGCTGGGAAGGAGGTGTAGGTATTTGCTGTTCCCTGCATCTGCAACCTGGGCATGAAGTGCCCCTTTCAATTTCTTGCATGATTTTAAACTATTCCCTGCCTCTTGCAGTTGTAATTTTGTTACAATAGGAAGGCAAAGCAACTGCAGCAACCAATCTCAGCTTGGTCATACTCCGCACGGTTACTTTAGCTGCCCTGCTCACGGAATTACACTTTGGGTCACTGTAAACCTCAGTGCAAATAACACGTAACTCTCTTCATTTCCTCAGTATCACTTTCCCATTACTTCCCTGAACAATCGAACCATTTGCGAGAGATAAAATGTTATTCGTAGAATAGTAAAATTACACGTAAGATACTAGGGGAGTAATTGGTGTGCATCGTGCCCGCTTTTCGGAATAGAATGGGCACAAAGCAATGGGTCAGTCTGTGCCCGATCTGCAGAAGCACTGCCCAAACTCCACAAGAATCAGGATATCTTCCCCCACTTCCCCACCAGAGCCCGCACCAACATTAATATTTCAGGCCTTAACTGACCAGTGAAGCAAGTGGCCCAAAAGTGAAGCCTTTGCTAGGGTGAGCTATCTGTGAAGGCATTGTGGTATAAGGGTCTGGTGTATACAGGGTTAATGGGGGACTGGGTACAGTACTGCCCACACAGAATGCTATAATCACTGCTTCAAAGCCATTCGCTGTACTTGAAGTACCTGGCGATGTTTGGACACTCAAATACATCCCAGTTTTCCTCTCTTATTGAACTATGAGTCAGCATGTGTAAATTTTTAAAACTTTGGGTGCAAATTTCCATGCCCGCTGGCGCTGAGTGTGTTCGGGGGTGTGAGCGGACAATTTGGCAAGGAGGCCAAAAATTGGTTTCATGATGTCGTGAAGCCAGTTTGCGATTGCCCGCTCAGCCTGTCGATGGCAGGGCCGCGTTTCCCAACATCAGACGTTGGGAACCTCATTGTAATACATCTGCATGTTATTATAAGGCCAGCCTGCTGGAATCACTTCCCCCCCGCCGGCCACACTGGATCATCTGCCCACGTCGGTGGGGAAACACGCAAGTGCAGAACACGTCTCGGCAAGTGAGACGTGCAGAAGTCAGGACTTATCGCCAGGGCCTTGCTCACGTCGCGGACATCCGAGGAGCAGAAGATGCTGGAGCCCGATGCCCACGGCACACTGGAGGAACGTCCACGGCAGGCTGGGTGGATTCTCATGGACACGGCTCTGCTGTGAAGCAGCTCACGGGAGTTGGGAAGTCACTGTTGAGGATCTGCTCACAGGGTCTGGAGAGGGAGGTCCAGCTGTGTTTGGGAGAGGAAGATGTACTGGGAGGTGGGAGAGGAAGGCCTAGCATTGACTGGGAAAGGAAGAGGTGTCTGGAGGGGGCAGGTGAGGTTTGGAGGGAGGGAAAGAAGGTGTTGCGGGCTGAAGTTCTGGGGGGGGGAGTAGAGGGGAGGGTGTACGGGGGAGGAGGGGCTAACAGGAGAGAAGATGGCAACTGGGGTGGTAGATGTAAGGGGGGGTGGAAGGTGTAAGGGAAGGAGTTTGGAGTGGGAAGGAATGCAGAGAGGGGAGGGAGTCCAGGGAGAGGAAGGAGTACAGAGAGGGGAAGGAGTAAAGGCGGAGGAAGGAATGCGGAGATGGGGTGAATCCAGTGGGGGGGAAGGAAGGAGTGTGGAGAGGGGAGGGAGTCGGAGGGGAGAAGGAGTGCAGAGAGGGGAAGGAGAAAGGGTGCTGGAAGAAGTAAGGATGCCTGAAGGAGGCAGGAAGAAGGACTGAGCTGGGGGGGGGATGTCTGGGGGGAGGTAGGTGTTACAAGGGGTGAAAGGGTTCTGGAGGAAAGGGGTTCCCAGGGGTTGGGGGGGGTGGAAAACAGATTTCAAGGGGGAAGGGGTTCTGGGGAGGTGAGGGGTCTGGAAGGGGGGATGTTCAGGCGAATGTGCAAGGGAGGGCTCCGATGAGTCCATAATATCCTCCTGGGGAGTGAACTGAGGGTGGGTGCCCAAGAGGGAATGGAGAGAGAGACCGAGGGCAGAGTGAGGCGGTATGTTGGGAGGGCGAAAGTTTGACGATATCGGTAGAAGGGACGGTGTGGATGGTTGATGGGGACCCGGAGGCAAACACGGACCCGGGGGGTGGGAAGGAGAAGGTCAGAGAGGTGAATGTGGGTGGATGTGGGATTTTCAGGAAGGAAGGGAACATGCATGTTCACCTGGACATCCCCGATAGAAAAGGATTGTGGCTGCTGGGCCAAGGAGGGGAGGTGGAAGGTGATGCTGAGGTGGGGAGCGGGGAGGTCAACTGTAATGGGGGAAAGGAAATGGGTGGCTGGGGGAGGGGAAAGGATGGGGAAGTGAATGAAATACTGTATCACCACCATGCTGTCCAAATCGAAAGTGAAATGAGAGTTGTGGTGGGTGAGATCAGGTGCTGCATGGGAGATCGGTGGGTTGGTGGAGATGCAGGTCAGCTCAGATGGACAACTGAAAGGGAATCCCAGCAAGCAGCATTGAAAATGCTCTGGTCATTGAGGTGAGTGTAATGGAGGAAGGATCCGTGTGCGTGGGAAAGTGCTTGCACGAGGCTCCAAAAGGCCCTGCCACATACAAACTTCTCCCTCCAGAATCACTCGTTGACCAGCTGCCCCCTCTGTGGTGACAGAGGATGAGGTTGAGGGGTCACAGGCAAAGGAGACTCGGAGGGAGAGGGCAGCCTCTGAGGTTCCTGAGTGGATGATCCAGGGGTGTCCAGCTGCTGCTCCTCCTCCCTTCGGGTGCCCGGGGGCCCCAGCCTGATTCCTTGAGAGGAAGGAGCATTAAGGGAGGGACGTTGAGGAGTCCCATTTTCTTCTTGCATTGCTACTGCAGGAACTCACCCATGGCTCCAGTGATGGAGTGTAGGTCTGCACAAATCTCTGCGTTCTGCCGGACCAGGGTCTCCATGGCATCAGCCATCCTTCCCATGGAGACCTCCATACGCGCACATGTGGGCACCACTTCATCAGAGAGCAGGCGGACGCTCTCCTCTGACTCGCGTGCCACTCTGTTGAGGGCTTCCAACAGCTTGATGTTCTCTGCGTGATGTTCTCTGCTTTCTGCTGACTCTCCAGGATGAGTTGGGAGGCCAAACCCAGAGGCTCCTCGTCTGACTCAGACCCCACAGAAGCTTCTTCCCCAGCAGTCTGCCGAGTCCCGGGGAGCTCGGCTGAACCTGCCTCCTCCTGCTGCGGACACATGTCCGTGCAGTAACCATCAGATTGTGAACCCGAGCCTGCTCTAGATCTATGTCCCACTGAGGTGTGTGTTTCTGTGCTGGTGGAGGGAGTGGGTAAGCGCTGTGTCAGGTCTTCCAGGCTGCTTATTTCCAGCTCTTCAATGGAGGAGGTGTCCTTTTGGCTGGAGGTGAGGATGTGGATGGAGCTGAGGGACTGTGGCTGAGGGTGTCAGTTGCTTGGCAGTAGAGATAAGTTGTGCATTGCAGCAGAATCAAAAGCAGGAGAGAGAGAACTCACAGTTGTGTTGAGAGGGATGATGTGGTGCAGGATCCCCACGAGGGTGTTTGCCGCTGACTTCACTGTCACCGCAGGCAGGGTCCATGTCCTCACCAGTCAGCATGATGGCACACTCCTCAAAGTGCCCACTCCACCCCCGGTCTGGGCTGATGTGAGCCAGTTTCTCCTGCATGAAAACAGATGGAGAGAGTGTGAGCAGGACACATGGCACTGAGTGGAATGTCTGTGTGGTGAGCAGAGCCATGGACGGGATAGGACATGAGCTTGAGGTGATGTGAGTCTGACAGAGATGTGAGGGTGTGTGTGAGAGTTAGTGGCATTGTCCCTTGAGGTGTGAGATCCCTGTGGATGTGTGATGGGTTTGTGGGTGTGTAAGTTGAGTGTAATGAGGAAAGTGACTTACCCTGGTGGAACGGAGACCATTCACCCTGTTGCGACACTGGGTGGCTGTCCTCTTTTGCAGGGCATTGGCGCTGACCACCTCTGCCACCGCCTCCCAAGCCGGATAGATGATGTTGCTGCCCATCCTGCAGCCAGAGCAGGGGTACAGGACATCACGGCGAGCCTCCACTATGTCGAAAAGCTCAGGGCCATCCTGTCTGCTGTGCAGCAGTCCTGGGCTTTAAGCACTGAGAGGTGTGCGTGCGGCCGCACTTTAAACGTGGAGCCCAGTGTGGTGAAGCGACGAGACTATGGCAGGGTGGGTGAATGAGACTGTGCCCACCATTGAAACGGTGTGTTTCCTGGGAATGTATAACCAATGCGCCGGGTTTGGGACGATACGGCGTGAGAAGCCGCCATTGCGGCTGACGGGTAAAACATCGTTTTACCCAGCTGCTAACGCATTTATTGCAAATCTGGGATGATTCCGCCCTTCATCTCCATTTTAATTTTATAACACACTAATTTCCTAGATGGCTTGTTGCATCATTGAGATGTAGGGACCAGGATGATTTCAAAGTCGGATTCCTATTCTAAATTATCTGATCTCAACTGGGACATGTCAGTTGATTTCAATTGTCTGCCTCAGACTTGATCTTGGGATAGTCAAAACTAACTTTTTAATGTTTGTTCTTGGGATGCGAGCATCGCTGGCTAGGCCAGCATTTGTTGCCCATCCCTAATTGCCCTTGAGTAGGTGGTGGTGAGCTGCCTACAACTGAGTGACTTTGCCATTTCTGACTGCAGTTAAGAATCAACTGCATTGTTGTGGGCCTGGAGTCATATGAAGGCCAGACCAGGTAAGGACGGCAGGTTTCTTCCCCTGAAGGACATTGGTGAACCAGATGGGTTTTTGTAACAACCTGGTAGGTTCATGATCATTATTAGTGAGACTAGCATTTAATCTAGATACTATTCTGTATTCTTGGTCTTGATATCCAGTACATTGTCCTCTTGAGAAAGTGTGCATCTATAGATACCAGGTGAAGACTGCAATATAGCTGCCTGCAATGCTATCCTAAAATGGTCGATGACATTGTGTCAGGGCTCTGACATAAGGAATGGCCGGTTGGATGAGGCAGCAGAGGGTCAGGCCAAACCATGGAAACATGTCCAGCTTGAGAGAGGGAGGAATAAAATTGGAAGGGGACAAAAAGCTTTTGAAAAGAGCAATATTTCAAAATGGTACATGGTACACTGGGCGTGAGGGACTGAGAGATTGATAGTATGAGATAGAGTGAGTTCTGACGGGGACATACTTAGAAGTGGGATTTGGCAGCAGATATTCTGGGGCTAGAGCCTCAGGAAGTCAAGCTGACTTTATCATGCAGTGCATGCTCTGCAGGGTTTAAACAACAGGCAGGCTACTTGTGCGATTACTTAGGGGTCTACTTGGTACTTGGTAAGGTTTTCCTTTGTATTCTTCCACCAGGGAATTCTCACAAGGGGTGCAGAATGAGTGCAGTCGATAGTCATGTTAATTAAAAAAGTTCAACAGATTTTCCTTAAATGAATCCTCAGAAGGCACGGAGATTAAGGTATGTGCAAGATTGTTCAGTCTTTAATTGTTCTTAGGGAAAAAGGAGTTAGCAAAGGAAATAGGTTGAGGTGGATACATTGGGGTCTACTGGTTACAAACTCTTCAAGCTTGGTCACATTTGAGCTTAATGTACCGCTTAGAAATATTTAATTGTTCATTCAAAATTTTATATAGGCATGTCAGCCTATGAGCTTTTCTTCAGTCCTGGAGACTGTGCCAGTTTAGAGACGTGACGAAGTGGTATCATCGATGGTAGACCATCCTGTTTATGTTTAGCCTTCTGGGAGAGAAACAATGAATGTCAACAGCAAAATACTCAGGCAAGCTTGATCCCACTTGTATATGAAGAAAGGTTTAGCCAGTCCAGTGAAAACATTAGAATGCTGGTCATTCTTTAGTAATCTCGGAGGACAAAAATTACTCAGCAACCTGTTGCCCTCTGATTTCATTCATGAAAGATTACAGACCTCTGGAGAGATTTAGCAAGCAATTGTAACCTTTTAGTAACTATTTTGTCATTTTCCTGTATTTGCTAACAGTCATATTTAAGAACCTACTTCTGGGCGACATCAACAGAAAACGTTGATATTATTAGCACATTGTGTTTCTCAGACAAGATGTTAGTCCTAGATTCTTCCATCATATTCACCTGCAAGGAATAACCTTAGTGAAAATAACTTACTTTTTTGCTAATATACACTTTTATTCCAACCTCGATCAAGATAGCTTCAAATTGGACGGATGCAGAATGCACAAAAGAGGTTACAAGCTAAAATCTGGAAATTGAGGACATGTAAAGTAAAAGCATGAGGCAAATCGACATGAAGGAGCTCGACTGGTTAACATTTCAGATGCAAACATTCCCTGTACGTGCAGAATTTGGAGGCGTTTCTGAGGCACTGACAAAATACCAGCTTTTCCTTCTTTTCGAATGTGTCAGCATGCATCATTATTTTTTTAAAAATTCGTCTCCATTTTAATTTTATGCTAAATACAAGTAACATTTTAATTTTCTAGATGGCTTGGTGTGGGGCACTGAGAGGTGGGGGACCAGGAAGGTTTCGATGCTTATTCTGAATTAGCAGATCTGAACTGAGACATTCCGGCTGACGTCAGTTCGCCTGTCTCAGGCTTGGTCCTGTTGTAGCCAAAACTAATCTGTATTCCTGATTCTGATCCCCAGGATGTGACATTCCCCGTAATGAAAAGGTGGCCTCAAAAAACATTAGCCCCTTCCCTCTTTCGAATGCTGACCTAACCACGATATATTTCCAGCATTTCTCATTGGTGATGCAGAAAATCTACAATTACAAGTGTTTAGGGAATATAGTTTGTCGATAAAAGTAACAATTTGTAAGGTGTAAAGCTCACGCCAAACGCCAGCCTTGCATGAGTCGCTAGACAACTGGACACATGACTGTAGCCTGTTAGGGAAGGGAGTTTGCCGTTTTTCAGTTATTTTTTGACACATGTCACTACTCGCTGTCCTTTCATATTATGTCTTAACCATGTTAAAGCAGCTGGTATTTTTAACCATGGTCTAACGCTGTCATAGCTGCATAAACACTCACAGTTATGCATAATTACCATATTATGTGTTTCAATCCAGTGAAGTTTTAAGAGGTAAAATAATTATATGATTAATCACCCTTCATCAACAAGTAATCCACTACAATATGTTAATATCAAGAAAACCTAGTGCCACCTACAATATTTCTTCCATAAAACAGCTAGTTCCTGCACTACACTCCAATCAACCTAATACAATATTAATTTCAACATTACCCACCTCCTCTCTCTCTCTCTCTCCCTCTCTCTCTCTCCACTTCTGACATCATTGGTATGCATGATGTAGCCTTGAGAAACAGTCATTGATGTTGAATGCATGTTTGTAACTGACCTGAAATGCTCAATGAAATTCCTCGATGTGATTCCTAACTGATCAAGCGTGACATCAGGAAAGCAGCCAAAAGGATTTCGCCGTTCGTTGTTCCTGCTTGCGGATACAAGGGCTAAATGTTTAATGGGCTGCAGCAGTTGACTGGGATTTGTTGCAGCAGATTAGCTATCCCATTATTACTTGGTGGTTCCTGTGATGCAGAAGGCATTCAGCTACGTCAATCCTGTGGGAATCGAGCAAAAGACTGTTGTATCATTTGAAGAAAACAGGTTGTCAAGGAGTAGGGGGAGGGAGGTCTAATTGGTATGCTATGGAGTCCTGGGCAATCTGTTAAGGATTTCAGAGTCAACCCTATAGAAGCCTAAGTTCCGACTGTATTTACACCAGAATAATGTTTTTTTTTCCCCCAAATCCCCGTTGTGAATTCATTACAGCAAAAGTGCAGTGATGCTAAAGGTTCCAGTTTGAAACTGACACCTGCTTAGACTGCAAGACCTAAGTTATACTGCTGGCTCTCTGATCAGACGAGGTGAAGCTCTACTGGCGAAATTGTGAAAATCCCGGCTCACTGACTTCCAGATGCCGATTACGTTTTCATGTTAAGAAGTAGCCAATGGAACAATGTCAGTTAAAGTCAAAAGTGGTGTGAGTTGATGCTTAGGGAGTTAAACTGCCCCGGAAGTTCTTAAAAAACACTTATCAGTCGCAGATGTAATTAAGCCACTGTGAAACTGAGTTATCGTGAGACTTAATAGCTTATGGTAGTCTTGCTGCACTTGTCTTACGTTGATATGGTGACATTGAATTTTCGTTTCTCTGGGCTCCAGTTCATTTTAATCCACCCACTCACTGACAGTGTTACGAATTGCACTGGTCAGCGATAGATATTATCAGTGTCATTGATCATTCCCACAAGCAGAACTCAGATGCCACACAAATAGGAGTTCACTCTTCTTGCCTAATATTTAACAAAATAATAGCACAGGACAATGACTGGATGTTATGAGTTTTGCAGCTTCTGACATATGCACTCTCCAGCCATAAAGTAGCTCAATTGAAAAGCACTCTAGTAAAATGACTTACAAGTATAATCTAGCAAACTGGTTTAGGTTATGTGAAATCTATGAATGAACTGGAAACGGTTTTCATAGTAAGATTCAATGCATTCAGGTGCCTGTACTATAAAGGTCTAAGAATAAAGTCTCTGCTTTTGGGCATAATCACTGATTCCAGTGTACACTTTGCCCAGAATTTTGAGAAGTGTATATCCCCATGTTTCTGCTCGAGCAGAAGGTAAAATCTATCATTTAATCAATAATTGGCATCATAAGCCAGAGTTTCTTTCAAAAATCAAATTTATTTCAAAAATCAATTTTGCTTTAAAAAAAACTTCCTTGATATATCCAAGAGTGATAATGGTGATGTTTGATTAACACCACTGAAAATGACTTTACCTCAAGATATTTGCATTTTAAACCACAGTCGCTACTCCAATACCCAGGAATAACCCAATTTTAAATAATAAAATAATGACTTTTAACAAATATGCAAAACTACTTTCTAGTTAGATTAACCAGTAATAGTAACCAGTTACTTAAAATGTTTAAAAATAAATATTCAAACCTTTGAAAGTGCACCAGTTAGTGTCTTTGCTATCAAAAGATCCAGTTTAATCTTTAGAGCTCCCTCGGAGGCCTGTATAAGAGTACAGTCTGTGGCAAATCCCATTGGTAATTAATTCCAGTATTCGTGGATGGGGCTTGATTCTAGCCTGATGTTTCTAAAACTAACGCAAAAGGTCATGGAAACTGGATCATGCACTTAATGAAATTTATACTTCTGCAATGTTTTGCACCAATTGCACCTACAATTCGATGAACTGCATCGTCAAAACCAGTGCAAATCAGCAAAAATTCCAAACTGTAAGAAATGATACATCCCCATTGGCATTCTAGCCAGAAACTCGCTTTTCAAGCTTGTTATCCTTAAGCCTCATCTCCTCTGTTGCAATCCATTGATGGCCATGCTAAGACATAGAGGGGTGATTTTCAAACGCGGGCTGACAACTTCTTGACTGAAAAACTAAGCAAGCAGCAGAGGAAAATGGGATGGGCACCTCTGACCCCAACTAATTTCTTCCACCCTTGAAACATATGACTTGCTTGATTCCATTCTCACTCTGATTTTTAAATGGGCACCCAGCACTCCAGCCCAAGACTGGTGGGAAATGGTTAAAAATGCCAACTGGGGGTTCTACTCTGGTTTTAGTACCCCAGTTGCAACTTTCAATTACATATGGGAAGATCCATGTATGCTGGGCCATGTTGTGCTAGACATTACGTGGCCTAACCTTAAAAGGGGCCTTTTTTAAAATTCCTTCACAGGATGTGGGCTTCGCTGTCTAGGCCAGCATTTATTGCCCATCCCTAGATGCCCTTGAGAAGATGGTGGTGAGCTACCTCCCTGAACCGCTGCAGTCCATGTGGTGTCAATACACCTACAGTGCTCTTAGGGAGGGAGTTCCAGGATTTTGACCCAGCGACAGTGAAGGAATGGCGATATATTTCCAAGTCAGGATGGTGAGTCTTGGAGGGGAGCTTCCAGGTGCTGGTGTTCCCATGTGTCTGCTGCCCTTGCCCTTCTAGATGGTAGTGGTCATGGGTTTGGAAGATGCTGTCTAAGGAGCCTTGATGAACTCCTGCTGGAGTCTGGTCCATAAAATACCTTGGAAAGTTTTGGGAGTCGGTTTTAGTAGGGCTCAGCAAGTAACAGCTCCTTTGGGCCCAAGACTATGACAGCAATTCAGCTGTGCTAGCTGGTTTTTGGCCCCTCTTGGTCTCAGCACCCTGCAACTAACCCCCCCCCCCTCAACACCTCACAACACCCACCCCCACCGCTGCCCCTCAATGTTGGCTGGTTTTGTATAGAAACTGGCTGATTTCTGGTCTGCCAAATCTGGCTCACCAGTTAAATTCAACCTGAAAATTGATAACATATGAACACCGGAATGTGAACAGGAGTAGGCCATCCAGCCCTTTGAGCCTACTCTGCCATTCAATTAGATCATGGGTGATCTTCTATCTCAATGCCATTTTTCCCACATGATCACCATATCCCTTGGTGACTTTACTATCGAGAAATCTTTCAATCTCTGTCTTGAACATACTCGATGACTGAGCCTCGACAGCCCTCTTGGGTAGAAAATTCCTCTGAGTGAAGAAATTTCTCCTCATCACAGTCCTATATGGCCAACCCCTTATTCTGAGACTGTGTCCCATGGTTTTAGGGCCCCCCCCACCCCAAACCAGGGGAACCATCCTTCCTGCATCTACCCTGTTGAGCCCAGTAAGAATTTTGAATGTTTCAATGAGATCACCGCTCATTCTTCTAAACTCTAGAGAATACAGGCCCAGTCTCCTTAATCTCTCCTCAAAGGACAATCCTGCCATCCCAGGGATCAGCCTGGTGAACCTTTGTTGCTATTATTAGATGGTGTAAAATTAGACAGTGAGATGATCACATGAATCTTTAATGTGCATTTACCGAATTCTCTTCTGCAACATTTAATGGAGGTGGGTAAGTTAACGTCTCCATTAAAGAAGTGGAAACAAGAATTCTGTATGGATAGATTCAACATTCATACAATAAGGTTACTCAGTTGTTTCTTGTCTCATTTTAATGGGAATGGTACTTTTCTCCCAGATACCTTTTGGATCGAGGTGTTTTTGTTCCTCCACCAAAAAAGTTAATATTTAATTTTAAAGGCTTGACCTAATACCCCAACCTCTGTTGGTAATGTTACAACTATGGTTACGGTACCAAGAGATGATATGATATCTCACTTATGCTTCCCTCCCAACAGGTACAGAGAGAGCCAGTTGCTCACCAACAGTGGAGCAGTGATGGGAAACATTGACAGGTTAAAACTTAGAATCAATGATCAACTGAACTTCACCTCCATGGCATTCCTGAGGTAAGGAGGGCCTTCAGCAATGGGTTTGGGTGATCACCGTGGACACACTGTCAACTGCACATCCATTTCCTCTGTCCAGAAATGGACCTAATTTTCTCTAGAAGACATATTTGCTGTCCATTTCTAGAGTCTTTCCTAGATAGTTAACCTTTCCAAAAGCCTGCAATCTTTTGTACAAATATAAGTTTGTCAGACTTTCTTTTAGATAAGTTTCAGATTTTTAGCATAACCATGGGCAGAATTTTCCCTCTGGCATGTGGGGGTGGGGCCCTGCACGTCCGCGCGTAAAATGACGCACGGTGACATCGGGCGAGTGTCCCAACGTCACTGTGCGCCATCACAATATTTCGTTGGGCGGGTGCGCAGCGGATATCATCGCGCACCCGCCATTAATTAATGGGCCACTTAAGGCCCTTGACTCACCAATCGACGCCGATTTTTCGGCGCCCGTGCAATCTTCGGGTCGGCGCACGGGCGCAACGGGCAGGCAGGTAGGAGACATTTGTATCAACCTCATCCACGGGCGGGATAAGAGGGGTCACTGGGGTCGCGAGTGTGCACTGTCAAGTATTTATTTGTGAAAGTCTTTGAAACTTGCCTGTGTGATCTTCAAAATGCATCCCAGCTGCTATGTCTGGACTCTTCACCCTCAGGTCAGCACTCTGCAGTGAGGAATCTTTTTTGGGGCCTGCATGTTTCAGGAAGCTTTCCCTTAGCCTGGGAATGGGAGCTGAACTGTCCACTGGAGGCACCTCCTCTGAGGAGGAAGGGAGGGCTAGAAGTGGGAGAAGACCAGGAGTGCACAATCAGCCTCTAGGGGAGCCACCTTTGGGAGGACAGGCGCAGGCACAAGGGGTGCATGGCCAAGAGGTGGACCAAGGTGGAAGGGGCCACAGAAGACGCCACGATCCTGCTGCCAGGGTTTACAGGCGGCAAAGCAGCTACCTCAATATGTCTGAGGTGCAGTGCTGAAGGAAGCTCCGCCTCTCAAGGGAGACAGTCAACTATATCTGTCAGATGATTGGGCCTGAGATCTCCGCTAACTATGTGGGTGGACATCCCAAGCCAGTGGCTCTAAAGGTCACAGCTGCCCTCAACTTCTATGCCCCTGGCTCCTACCAGGGCTCGGTGGGTGATCTTTGTGGTGTCTCCCAATCAGCTGTCCACACTTGTGTCAAGCAGGTTACAGACGCTCTGTTCAGATGGGCATTGACCTTCATTCACTTCTGTTGGGACCAGGCAAGTCAGGCACAGCGAGCCAGAGGCTTCACGGCCATTGCTGGCTTCCCCCGTGTCCAGGGTGCAATAGACTGTACACATGTGGCCATCAAGGTGCCAGCAGGTGAGCTCGGTGCCTTCGTCAACAGGAAGGGCTTCCACTCCATGAATGTGCAGATAGTGTGTGATCACAGGATGCTGATTCTACAAGTCTGTGCAAGGTACCCAGGCAGCTCCCACAACGCCTACATCCTCAGACACTCCCAGGTGCCGGGGCTCTTCAGTGCTCTAACCCGGCTGGATGGATGGCTGCTGGGTGACAAGGGCTATCCCCTCAGAAGGTGGCTCATGATGGCCTCTCCGCCATCCAAGAACAGTAGCTAAGCAGCGGTACAATGGGAGCCACCACTCCACAAGGGCTGTGGTAGAGAGAACCATCGGTCTTCTCAAGATGTGCTTCTGATGCCTGGGCCACTCAGGGGGCGCACTCCAGTACCCCCCAGATCGTGTGTCGGTGATAGTGGTTGCATGCTGCGCTCTCCACAATCTAGCGCTGGAAAGTGGGGACGCAGTGGACGATGAAGATGTCGACGCACTGTCTGCGGCTGCACACAATGAGTCCAGCAGTGAGTCCGAGAATGAGCACGCACAGGGAAATGCTGAGGGGGTAGACGCTGACCCGGGCATACTGCAGGGAGGCAGGGACACCCGGGAGGCTTTAATCCAACAAACCTTCAGCTAGCACACCACAGATGGACCCCTAGGACAAGCCTGGGCTGTAGGCTCCATACTTAACACCTATGTGCCAAATCTTCCAGGTTAGGAACAGTAGATAAGGGCCTGGTTAATAAAGCTGAATGTCCCACCAAGCACGCCTAACATTTTTGGAAACCATACACATGCAGAAGAAAAGAGGCACCCTCAGCCATGGTCACATGTCTGAATTTAATATCACAGGCAAAGATACTTAATTAACCAAAATGACAAGGATGTTCCAAATCAAAGCAAATCATAAAGACCTCATCTCGGGCCAACACAAAAGCACCAGTGATAAACCTGTGGTGTGTCTAAGGTGCCTTATGTTTACGTTTCCAGGTGCTACGTTTTGGTGCTGCCCCATCACTGGGAGTGGCATCTGAGCCAGCCTGCTGACCCTGCTGTCCTGTTGGCCTCGATGATCTTGGTAGTCGTCCTCTGGCCCGTGGAGCCTGTGCTGGCCCTGCCTGGGAGGGAGCTGCCAGTTCCACAGCTGGCATCTCCCCAGATGTTACAGCCTCACCGGATGCTACGGTCACTGGGAGAGGGGCGGAGGAGCTGCCGCCCTGACAGGAGCTTGCAGAGATGCCCGGCAGCTGCTGCACCGATGTGAGGTCGCTTCGGGCCTCCCTGCTCACCGTGGATGGATGGGCACCGAGCTGGGAAACTTGGTGCCCACACCATCTCCCAAACTGGCACTGACCAGCTGAGGTCAATGCCGATGTGAGGGCTTGATGGTCAGTGCACATCCCCTGACGGGTCTCCTGGAGGAGCCTCTCCACGAGAGTCACCCTCTCTCCACAGAGGACGCATGGCGCTCGGATGTGAGGCTCATTGCTTTGGTGTAGACTCCTCCACTACGGAGACCAAGCCAATCATAGCCTCATGTGTCTCCCCCAGATGCTCCCACACACCTGGCCGCATTTCCTGCCCCTGCTGCATCACGGACAACTCCAGAGGAACATCATCAGGTACCGACTGAGCATGTGCCTAGTCCCCTGCAGTCCTCCGATTGCTGGCGCCATGGGCACTCTCTGTCTCTGCCAGCTCCTCCAGCGACTGTGAAGTGCCCTCACCACTGTGTCCCGGGACACTAGCCGATGTTCTAATTCCCACCGAGGTGCCAGTATCTGCGCTGGTGCCTGCCTGGCAGAAATGGTGTGACACTGGTGAGACTTCAGGCCCCTCAGGTGTGAGAGGGGGCCTCTGCTGCTCCTCCTCCCGGCTCTGGGAGCATGGGTTCAAACCACATCCTGCAGCTGGAATTTATGATGGGCTGAAGGGCCTTTTTCTGTGCTGTAGGCCTCTATAACCATTGCTTTACGCTAATGCCTCTTTTGTACCTTTACACAGAATGAAAAGGTTGAACATGTTAAAAAGGTTATTCATTGAGGCTGGAGGGGATACTTCCAGATTCCGATGACAATCCACTAAAGGTGCACCAGCCAATAAGGAACTGTCTCATTTTTCTTTACACTGCCTCTGTTCCTGAACAGCAAGATGATGATGGGACTTTTGCGAATGACTGTGCAGTTCCGCACAAGCAAATGTTTTAGCCTCTCTGGGAGGAAATATGCTCCAATGTCAGCATTCAATGGATTTATCGAAAACTTTCAACTCCCTTTGAGGGAAGGCTCAAACCACTTCATAAAGTGAAGTTTAGATGGTCAATGATTCTAAGTTTGAACCTTTCAATGTTACCCATCACTGTTCCACTGTGGTTGAGCAACTGGCTCTCTCTGCACCTGTTGGGAGAGAAGCATGAGTAAGATATCTTACCATCTCTTGGCACTGTAACTATGGTCATAGCATTACCAACAGAGGTTGGGGTATTAAGTCAAGCCTTTAAAATTAAATGTTAACTTTTTGGTAGAGGAACAAAAACACCTTGATCCAAAAGGTATCTGGGAGAAAAGTACCATTCCCATTAAAATGATACAAGAAACAGCTGAAAATTACTATGTGATCTTATTGTATGAATGTTGAATCTATCCATACAGAATTCTTGTTTCTACTTCTTTAATGGAGACATTAACTTACCCACCTCCATTAAATATTGCAGAAGAGAATTTGGTAAATGCACATTAAAGATTCATATGATCATCTCACCATCTAATTTTACACCATCTAATAATAACAATAGAGATGACGAAAGCCTTAACTGCAAGTGGCCAATGTTGGATGGTAATGGACAGTCATTACACATTGAACTCATCACATTAGAGAGGCCCAGTACAGTCCTCAGCAAGCATAAACTGGACAACCTTGGCTAACATTAGAGCCTCCAACCTATATTGAGTGATGTGATGGCACATCATGAGAATGAGGGGAGCTCTAATTTCATCAGATGGAACTGGCAGGGAATAAACAAGGACTCATGCCTGACTTTAACACTTCACAAAATGCCCATCAAGAGACCAGGGAATATTTGACTTGTGGCCTGCAAAAGGCAGTAAGTCCCAGTGCAAGAGCATAAACCCAGACTACAGCCTTGTGCAGATCATGATTGCAATATTGTGGATGAGCTCAGTGCTGTTAGTATTGTGGTCTCTCGTGGTCTGCTGTCACCATATATGTTGAAGGTCTCGATGTAGACCTCAACAGATCTCTCTCTATGCTATCCATGCTAAGCATGATATTGAGAATAACTAGGGTTCTGGTTGAACACAATTACATGAAGTTTATTACTAGCAGCGACTATATACAGCTCTATATAGGCCTTGATCTAGCCTGGGCCCTAACAGTTACACAGGTTGGTTACTTGGCTATATGCCTGACTCATAGGGTACACATGAAGTTTCACTGATACAGAGTCACAGAGAGTAGTGAACAGCTGTAGCAGGTATCACAGGCAATAGTGAATATCTAACATGGAAGCTGTACCTTTTGTCCTCCAGCCTTACATATAGGGATGGCATAGCGATGTCACTGTGCAGCTTCTTAAAGGTCCATGTCATTGTCTGTATTGGCATGCATACAATATCACAACAGTTAGCAAGATCTTTTAAACCATCCATAGAGTTAGAGAATCTTACAGCACAGAATGAGGCCATTTGACCCATCATACCTGTGCTGACAGTTAGAAAGAACTATCCAATTAGCTCCACTCCCCTGCTCCTACCTCATAACACTGCAATCTTCTCTCATGTTTCCAAAGATCATAGAGTGTTGTAGCACAACCTTAAACCATTTGACCTGGCTGGACCAGTTATCTCCATGTGAGCCACTGGACAAATGCGAGGTAATGCATTTTGGAAGGTCTAATACAGGCAGGAATTACACAGTAAATGGCAGAACCCTTAAGTGCATCGACGGGCAGAGGGATCTGGGTGTACAGGTCCACAGGTCACTAAAAGTGGCAACGCAGGTGGATAAGGTAGTCAGGAAGGCATATGGCATGCTTGCCTTCATTGGCAGGGGTATTGAGTATAAAAGCTGGGAAGTCATGCTGCAGCTGTTTAGAACCTTGGTTAGGCCACACTTGGAATATTGCGTGCAATTCTGGTCACCACATTACCAGAAGGATATGGAGGCGTTGGAGAGGGTGCAGAGGAGGTTTACCAGGATGCTGCCTGGTCTGGAGGTTATTAGCTATGGGGAGAGGTTGGAGAAACTTGGATTGTTCTCACTAGAGCGACGGTCATTGAGGGGCGACTTGATAGAAGTTTACAAAATTATGAGTGGCATGGACAGAGTAGATAGTCAGAAGCTTTTTCCCAGGGTGGAAGAGTCAATTACTAGGGGACATAGATTTAAGGTGAGAGGAGAAAACTATAAAGGTGATGTGCGGGGCAAGTTTTTTACGCAGAGGGTAGTGAGTGTCTGGAATTCGCTGCCAGAGGAGGTGGTGGAAGCAGGTACGATAGTGGTGTTTAAGAGGCAGCTTGACAAGTACATGAATAGGATGGGAATAGAGGGATACAGACCCCGGAAGTGCAAAATGTTTTAGTTGACGGGCAATATGATCGGTGCAGGCTTGGAGGGCCGAAGGGCCTGTTCCTGTGCTGTACTTTTCTTTGCTCTTTGTTCTAGTCTCATTTCACTCCCTTGTTTGATCCCATAACTTTTTTTCTAAGTTCCCATTCCCGTTGCACTACTTTTTAATATTTGTTGATGGGATGTGAGTATCGCTGACAAGGCCATCGTTTATTGTGCAACCCTAATTGCCCTCGGGAAGGTGGCTATTAGCTGCCTTCTTGAACTGCCGTGGGCCATCTGATGTAGGTATACCTACAGTGCTGTTAGGGAGGGAGTTCCAGGGTTTTAACCTGGCTTCATGGCCCTAATGGCTATTTCTGACTAGATTCAGACTCAGAGCTCAGCAATAATTTTTACTTGACCCTTGGAATGATGTACTTGAGGTCAGGAGGTCAGTTATATATTGACAAGGATGGGCAAGCCATTACAGAATAAGTCATCCCACAGAATGCTGAATGCCAGATCAGTGTCACATAAATATGGTTGTGACATTGAATTTTAGAGAAGTACTGAAGGATATATTCTGCGTAACAATCTCACCGACCGCAAATTCTAATGCAACACCGAATATTCCTCACCACAATGCTCAACATCAGTAAACAAAAGCTGCATTAAATCCTTTCACATCCTCTGACTGGAGGTTTCTCTTCTTAAATCAAAACACATTCTCACAAGTTGTTGTGGGATCTTATCAGATGGTGCAACATTGAAATTATCATTGCTATCTCCATGGCAATGGGATTTCTTCAGTTTTAACACTTATTCTCCTTGTTTAGAGTGCTATTTCAGTGCATGTGACAGGAAGTACGTTGAGAAATACATTAAAGCCTCTCGTATAAAAAAAATATGAATTCCAGCAATGTTTGAGTGTGAAACTAATAAAAGGCCTATTTAGGGCTGATAATAGGTGGGTTGTCTCCGTACACAGCATGATGAGTGCTCTTGAATATTAAATATGCTAAGAGGATTAAACACAGAGGGTAGGCACAGAGGCCGGAACCTTCCATGGAGTAGCCGGATTGTCACTTTGCTCCTAGCTACTTGCCTGAAAATGAAGCCGCACTTTTCTTGCCCCACCTTCCACTCAGGACAGTGGGGAAAGTTGCGGTGCGTGGGTCACTAGGCCTTGTGTCAAGGGCAGCTGAGTTGGAAGAAAATCAAGCCACGCCCCCTTTTTTTTTTACAACGCTAGCTGCCGTAAAGCAGGTAAGTTTAAAGGTCCAGTCACTTTGAGAAGCCAGCGAGGAGGTAAGTGTATAAGGTAAGAGGGCAGGATTGGGGGTCGGTGGGGTGGGTAGAGCAGTCGCTGGGGGTGAGGTCAGGTGGTCGGGGGGATTCAGTGGGGTGGTGGTCAGTGTGGGCGTTGGGCAGCCATTGCAGTGTCAGCTGGGTCGGGCAGTCAGTGGAGGGGGGATTGGGTGGTCAGTGGGTGGGTCAGAGGAGGCGGTGATCAGTGGGGATGGTGACCAGTGGGGGGGCTGTGGTCAGTGGGGTGTTTAGGCGGTCAGTGAGGCACCAGATGGTCAGCGGGGTAATCATTGGGGGGCTCAGGTGATCGTTGGGACAGCTAGCAAGGGTAGTCAGGTTAGGGTGGGTAGTCAGGGGGGTAGTCGGGGGCGTGGTGGAATTGGGGGTGTGAATAGTCGGGGGGTTGGGAGGCCAGTCAGGGGGATTGGGGGTATAGTCAGTGGGTGTAGTCAAGGGGATATAGTCGGGGTGGGGTAGTTGGGGGAAAGCTAGAGGGTGGGGAGGCAGTTGGGGGCATCCCTTGGGGTGTCGGTGGGATGGTGTAGTCTGGGGTGTGTCAATAGGGGAGTAGTCGATGGGTTCCGTGGAGTGTCCGGGTGAGGGGGGCACGAGGGGAGTCCTGTGGGGGGTCCGGCAGGGAGGGTGGGATAGGGTGATGGAGCCAGTGTCAGCACTATAGTTCTATAGTCACCCAGGAGTTAGAAGTGGTTTTAATTCTTCTAACTTTTTCAGGGTAACTATTACTGTAAGACTGTCGGAAGCATCCGAAGTTTGAAATTTATATCGTAGTTTCAGATGGTTCCGATCGCAGGACAATTACCCAACAGAAGCTCGAACTTCCTGGACAACTGTCTTGCAATCCTTACGTGGGGGCTTCTGGGGGTGGGAGGATCCCCCCCAGCGCATCTTTGGGGTAACCCCAGGTTATGGCGCACAAAAGCTCGGAAATGATGGGCCAGAGAAACAAGGTCCTCTAGTGATACGATCAAGAATGAGGCAGGGAGGAATAATCTTAAAAATTAGAACTAGGTCATTTAGGGAGGAAATCAGGGAGCACTTCTTCACACAAAGGACAGTAGAAATCCGGAATAGTCTCCACACACTGGACCTTTAAAAACTGAGATTGATAGGTTTGTTTTAACGAAGGGATCTGGAGGTATGGCAAAAAAAATTGAGATGAGGCATAGAATCTAGTTGAATGGCCGGCAGGCTTGAGGGGCTGAATGGCCTGCTCCCATTCCTATGGCCGGGATTTTCCGCTCCCGTTGGCGATGGGCATCATGGTGGGCGGGAGAGGAAAATATCGCGAGAAGGCCAAAAATCGGTTTTACGGCGCCATAAAACCAGGTTGCGATTGTGCGCGCTCCAGCCATCGATGGTGGGCCGCATTCCCCACCGGAGCAAGTCGGGAATGTCGGTTCAATATCTTTGCCTGTCGTTATAAGGTCTCCTCGCAGGGATCATCCCCCTGCGTTGGGTGGTCCGGGCACATCGACGTGCTTTTGGAATGACGCGTTTTACAAGGGGATATAAGTGACGTGCAGCAGGTAACCTGCACTCCACTCGTCACTTTGACGTTAGCTCACCTACCTCGCATGGCGTGGCGCACCCAGGAATCAGCGCCAGGCTTCGCTGGCAGCACCGCTTTGCTTCCAGGGGGTTGTGACAGGCGAGTCTCTCGTCACCGGGCCGGTGCTAAGGCAAGGGTGGCTTCTCATGTGCTGCAGGGCTAGGCCTGGACGAGGGAAGGCAGTGGGGTTGGGGTGGGGGTGCAAGTGGCCTCAGGCAGGAGGAGGGGCTGCATGGCTAAGGGCTGTACTGGGGCTAATGAGTGGGGAAGGTTGCACTCAGACACAGGGCTGGGGAGAGGGTGTGTTGCAGGCTGGGGGTGGGGTGGAGGGGGAGGGTGGTGGAAGTTGAACCGTGTAGGTGGCCTCAAGATGGGGATGGGTGAGAGTCCACATGGGTCATAGGCACATCCATGTCAAAATGTTCAGGGGCTAACAAACGGGCATGCACCATAAGCACGACGGGATCGAGGAGTACAGGGGGTGGATGGGAAGGTCTGTGAGGGAAGGGAAAGCAGATCATGGGACGATGGGAGGGGTTTCCATACTCGCACAAGGTGGGTGCAAGCTGGTCTGGCAGTGAGAGTCCTGCACCACCATCTGCCAACCTGCAGTGATGACGCGGTGCAAATGAGGAGAAGCTCTACTGGTGACGGCTCTGCGGACGGATTGGGTGACAGATGCATGTACTGGGTGTGTGTGGGGGGGATGAGCAGGGGCTGATTACATTGGACACAACTGGACTGTGCGTCCCCAAATGAGTAGAGAGGCACATCTCAGACATGGTTAGGAACCTTTCAATGACAGCGCAGGGAATCGGGGAAATGAAGCGATGATGCCCACTCATGCGAGGCCTAATCCCTCAAAGTGACACTAATCGATCTCCTTATTTTAACCCTGTGCTCGCAGTGTGGAAATTCCCCAGGGTAATAATGAACTCCAGAGCAATTGGATGAATGGGCAAACTCCAGAAACCTGTTCGAAAGTTGGCGCCGGATGGTTCACTGAAGAGAAACTTCAGGCCCCCCCTCAAATCATCTCATTTCCTGAATGAACATTTACCCTCATGTTTATTCCCTAGAGTGTAGTATTCGAGTGCAGTGACTGAGGCTCCCAGTACCTAGGCTGAAAGCAGCACATCCAAGCATCTGGCCAAAGCAATATCATAGCGTCCAGTCATGTTGTGGGGGGGAGCTTGATATGCACTGGCCATCATTTCAGGGCTGATACCCTCTGACATGAGAACAAAGCCCTTGAACCCACATTCACTGATGAGTCATTGACAGAAAGAGGACCCTTGGAGATGCTATGGACTCTTCTCCTGCAGCCTCAACTTCCTCGAACTCAGCATCCTCCTCCCCTTCGAGCTCTATCTTGTCAGAGGAGACATGCAGCTCCTCCATCTGCCAAGGTCCCCCCCACCCCCGCTTTGCAATGTCAGGCTGTGCAGCAAGTCAGGATAATCCGTGAGACCCTCTGAGGACTGGACTGGAATGCTCTGCCAGATCTGTCCAGGCATCGGAATCACACCTTTAGGATCCCTATATTGTGCTCCATCAATCCTCAGCTAGCGGCATGAGACTCCTTGTGCCTCCTCTTTCCAGTAGTCTGAGGCCTCAGAACGGGCATCATCAGCCACTTCCTTTGCGGGTACCCCTTGTCACCGAGAAGCCAGCCCTGGATCCTGGGTGGTCCCTCAAAGATGTCCGGTCTACTCAAGATGTCTGAGTCCTGGACACTTCCTGGGTGTCTGCCACAAACCTGCATGATAATCTTCTCGTGGTCACAGTTCAGCCGTACACTGAGTGAGTGGAAGCCTTTCCTGTTTATGTATAGCAGTGCCTGTGGTCAGGAGCTTGTATAGCCACACGGGTGCAGTCGATGGGACAGTCCTGCACCTGTGGGAATCCGTAAATCTCAGCAAAGCCCAGTGCTCTGGTGACCTGGCTTGCTTGACCACTGTCGAAGTTAACGTAATTGTGAGCCTTGGCCAAAAGGGCGTCTGTGACCTCATGTATGCATTTGTGCATGGACGCCTGAGAGATCCTGCAAAGGCTGCCATGGAGTCCTGGAAGGAGGCACTGGAATAGCGGTTCAGAATGGCCATTACCTTTGGAGCCACTGGCAATGGATGACCTCCCAGTCCCCAGTGGCACCAGTTCCTGAAGAATGTGGCAAATGTGAGTCACTGGATCCCTGGACATGTGGAGCTGTCGGTGACACTGGTTCTCACTCATCTGCAGTTAAGACTTGCAAATTTTGTAGACCCCGGGTCTGGCGAGACACCTGCACACAATGTCTCTGTGAGCGTCAGCCCCTGTGTCCGGAGGAGGCCTGCTGGCCCTTGGTCTTGAGGGGGTAGCTCCCCCCTTTGGCGATCTAGGTGCCTCCATCTCAATCTTCTCCTTCTCTCCTGCCTGGAAGCAATAACGCAGACAGTGCTAAATCCAGGATCCATCTTCCAGATGGTCTCCTCTCTGTAGCATCATTGAGGAACAAACGAGTGTCAGCATTAGTGTCCAAAGGGTCCAAGGTGTAATTGTAATTCCTCTCATTTCACCCCATGTATTTCAATATAAAAGTATCATCATACTCACATTGATAAGTATCACCAGGCTTACATTATCCTGATCCTTTGAAAGATGATGAAGCCTCGGCAGAATGCGTCCTTGCTGAGATGAGGTACTAACTGGAGGAGGGAGTCCTGGCATCAGACATCAGAAGGTGCTGCCTCTTTCAAGCGTCTCTCCGGCATCTCAGTCACAATGGCAGCCTACAAGTGCCAGGAGCTGTTGCATGGTCCTCAGTGGTCTCATAGTTGTATGCCTTCAATGTCAAGATCAACAAGATCCATCTCAAACAAAGGAACTATGCACCCTGTGTAACATCGATGGTGAAGCAGATAATTCACACTTGGGACAAGGCAGCCAATGACATTCTGCTGCTGTGAATCCACTTAGAAATGACTCAGTCAACTGTGATGCATTCTTCCAAATCACACTGTCAGCCAGCACTCTCAGTTAGGGATCCTGGGCTGCATTTACCGTCATTGATATGGATGCGGACCACTTGAGCATGACAAGGTCAAATACTTGCCTGCCAGACATTAAAATGGCTCTTCTTTAACACTGATATTGTGCCATCATGACCAGCCCTCATCCTTGCCAAGTCCACAATGTGCACACGCCATGAAGCCCTCACGGGCATGCATCATTGCTAATAAAGAGCACACTTCAGCTTCACTACATCCTTGCTCCTAACCCATTGCTCCCTCCACGTTGTCTAAAACAACCATGTTGCTTCCAGAGCCTGTTCAAAGCCTCTATTGGCCACCAGGAAACACCATTTGGAATTAGCATCAGTGGCCTCGGCAAGTGCTCAGGGGAGGGGACGCAGAGCGCTGCACCCCCTAGTTTGTCACAAGATCCTTATCCCCCCCAGGACACACTATGGCAGGGTGAGATACGTTCAAGGTTGGAAGGTTGAGCGCCAGGGCAATGATGTGGCTGAGAGGGGCCGAGCTGTGTCACCTTGAGGTGGCCAAGCGAGTTATTGGTGAGCTTAGCAGATATACACCCTGAAAGTCCAAAACGCAGTTGGCCGACATCAGCGCACACGAACTCTGAGTATGGACTCATAGCACGAAAACCCTGCGGAGAAGAGAGCACACGGATTTGAACAAGATTTGATGCCTCTCCATGTGTGAACACATGTTTCCTTAGGTGCTGCACCTTCACCTTTCCGACGAGATAGGAGGACGCCTCTGCCTCAATCTTACTCAGCCAAGAATAAACATGACATGACCCTGCAAAGCATGTGAACGAGGTTCCTCCCACAAGCACAATTAACATTAAGGTTGAGACATCACTGATGCTGAGAATGATGTGCAAAAGGGACACACGTTGTGGTGATATGGAAGCACGCTACTTAGATGAGGGGCCAAAGATAGTGATGTGAATGATAAGTGGGGTGAGGGGCCATGGTATCTCACCCGATTGACAGCAACACAGCTCATAAAATGGAGGCAGACAGAAGAGAAGATGTGAAATGGGTACATTTGTGTATGTTATATACATGTTGTGAACACCCATGCCACCGCTGTGCTCCTGAATCTTTTTAACTTTCTTAATCCTACCGCCATGTCTTGGTGCAGCTCTGACATCGGTAGCGGAGGTGGAGGCAGCCTGCTGACTGCTACGTCCTGTTGTCTGTGATGACCTTGGTGAACGTCCTCTGGAGGGCCGAGAGCTGGAGGGCCCCAGCCTGCTTTGGGTGTCCAGCTGTGGGGCAGTGGCACCCTTCTTGGCCTGTGGAGCTCGAGCTGCTGGGGTCACAGGAAGAGAGGATTGGGATCGGGCTGGACCCTCCTGCGGTCACCTGGCTGGGTGGCCCCTGGGTGGCCACACCTCGGGGTGTGCAGCTGCTGGTCCTCCTCCCTGTGGGTGTCTGAGGGACCCTGGCTGACTCCTTGAGGAGAAGGGGCAGCTGGAGTGAGATCTAGGTGCTCTGCATCCTTCTCTCGTCTCGCCCACAGATGGATGCCACCAATGGCAACAGCGATGGGATGCTGCTCCTACAGCAGTGCAGGACTGATGTCCTGGACCAAGGTATCCATGGTGGCCACCAACCCGCCAGTGTTGGCCTCTGTGCGTTGGCATGCCGGCGCTATCACCTCAGACTGAAGGCAGGCGCACTCCCCCATCGTACGTTGCAATCTGAGAAATGCAGCCGACATCCCTTCCTGGTATCCCCTTGATTGTCACCGCAGCTCCAGCAACTGATTTAGGACCAAGTCCTGTGGCTCTTCATCTGACTCGGACTCAGCCGAATCGTGGCCTCCAGCAGTGCTCCAAGTGTCGGGGACCTCGGACATCCCTACCTCCGCCTGCTGTGGACCAGATTGTGCGCTGCACTCACCAGGTCATGACCCCCAAGCCTTCTCTTGAACTATCTCCCACCGAGGTGGTTGTCTCCGCGATACTGGAGGGCGTGGGTGAGCGCTGTGATGGGTCTTCTATGGGTGTTCTCCTAGGGGTTCCTCATCTGATGTGTTGTCGGGGCTGGAAATGAGGCTTGTGGATGGCATCAAGCACTTTCCAGAGGTGCCTATGAGAGAAAGAAGAGATTATTAGTGCTTGGCAGGAGACTCTGTGTTATTTATTATGAGGAGTTGAACATAATAGGATATTATGCTTTAGTTGTACAGGGTATTGGTGAGACCACATCTTGAATATTGTGTGCAGTTTTGGTCTCCCTATTTAAGGAAGGATGTAAATGTGTTGGAAGTGGTTCAGAGGAGGTTTACTAGATTGATACCTGGAATGAGTGTGTTGTCTTACGAGGAAGGGTTGGACAGACTGGGCTTGTTTCCACTGGAGTTTAGAAGAGTGAGGGGTGACTTGATTGAAGTATATAAGATCCTGAACGGTATTGACAAGGTGGACATAGAAAGGATGTTTCCTCTTGTGGATGAGTCCAGAACTAAGGGGCACTGGTTTAAAATTAGGGATTGCCCTTTTAGGACAGAGATGTAGAGGATTTTTTTCCTCAGAGGGTTGTGTGATTTTGGAACTCACTGCCTCCAAAGGTGGTGGAGGTGGGGGTCATTGAATATTTTTAAGGTGGAGGTAGATAGATTCTTGTTAGGCAAGGGAATGAAAGATTATCAGGGTTAGATGGGAATGTGGAATTCGAAACACAAGAAGATCAGCCATGATCTTATTGAATGGAGGAGCAGGCTTGAGGGGCCGAATGGCCTACTCCTGCTCCTATTTCATATGTTCGTATGTATGTTCATATGATTCTAAAACAGGACAAAGCACTCACGGTGTGGTCGTCTGAAGGATGAGCTGGTGTAGGATATTCACTTGGGTTTGTGCCGCCAACCTCACCATTGGCGCAGGCACTGCCGATGTCCTCTCCGGCCAGCTCGATGGCTTCACTGTCGAACTCTGCGAAGACCTTGATGTTGGGCACTCCGCCCCTGGTGTGGGACCACTCCCTTTTATTACAAGCTGAAGCTTGCCCTGAATAAAGACAGACAGAGAGGGTGAGCAAGACACATGCCAGGGCAGATGATAAGGATGCCTAGCATGTGTGGGTGGTGAGGGGACCCATGGACAGGATGAAGATGCGATCTTCATAGTAGCTGAGCCCAGATGGAGATGTGAGGGTGTGTGTGAGAGAGTGAATGGTATTGTCCCTTGAGCTGGCAGTGAGATGCCAGTGAATGGTGTGATGGGCAGGTGTTGAGAATGATGAGCTGGTTGACTTACTCTGGCAGGATGGATGAGTTAGTTCATCCTCTTCCTGCATTGGATGACTGACCTCTCCTGGACCACGTTGGCACTGACGAACCGTTGCCACCGCCTCCCAAGCCGGATTGGGCACCTTGCTGGACCTCCTGCGGCCGTCACACAGCGGGCGCTCCAGTGAGGCATCACTGAATTGGGGACTGCCAAATCCTTGGGGTTCGGGGCCATGCCTTCAGTGGAGCAGCCCTGGGCAGCCGACGTTGCGAAGGCTGCGCGCGCCTGCACTTTAAACATGGCGCCCGGAGTGAGGGGGCGCTGAGCTGACAGCAGGGCGGGCGAATCAGAGGCTTCCCGCCAGCGACCTGGCGTGTTTCCCGCGTGCTCATAATTAATGAGGCGAGGGGTGAACGATGAGGCGCGAGAACCCGCCATTGCGGCCAACGGAGGAAGAGCGCCATTTTTCACACCCGCTCCTGCAGTTAGTGCAATGGGGGGGAAGGTCTCGCTCTACGTGTTTAGTCGCATTCTCAGAAACAGCAGCGGGGGTGAGAAAACTTGTCATCGTTGGATGCTGACATTGGAGATGTGCCAGTGTTTCAGGCTGAATTATAAATGGCTTCTGTCATCTCAAATTTTCATTGCAATATTTAATCAGATGGATTTTGAGAAATCTCCCACTTTGGATCCCAAATAAAATTAGCATTTCTGCAAATGATGTAAAATAAAAAAAGTGAATATTTTTTTAATGATGTGTTAGTAAACATTGAAAATTCAATTATTGGACTGTCGGTGGTTCTTAATGTTTGCTATTTTCTTCCTACATGAGTTTGCTATGTACTGGATACGAGCTTCATACTTTCAAACCCATGTTCTTTCTTAAAAGGAGTCTGGAAGAAAACTTGCAGAGTGAAACCATATGGGAACTCTGAAGCTTTCTCTCGAAAAAAATGGGGAAATTTGAGAATGAATCAGATTTGTTGCTTTCTCTATGTTATTTACTCTGTGTACTCCTTAGAATGAAGCCATCTGTATTCTTAGTCAGCCAGCTCCAGCAAGCCGTGGTTTGCCAGCAGGGAATGACTTTTGTAGTCACTGGTCAGGGAGAGCTAGACAACAAAACGTTCTGAATGAAAAGGAAACACATTGAAAATGCTCAAAATTTGAAATAAGAACAGAGAATTCTGAAAGATTCTCTCGACCTCTACAACGAATGAAAGTTTCAATGTGGACCTTCTGAGGGTGTGCCTCTGACAATATTTTCAAACATTTTACTGTCCATGCTTTCCTTTTATATATTCTTTAATGAGACGGGCTGGGCCAGCATTTATTGACCATCCCGAATTGCCCCTTGAGGAGGTGGTGGTGAGCTGCCTTCTTGAATCACTGCAGTCCATGGGCAGAATTTTGACCTCGATGGACGGGTGGGCCCCACCGGCTCAGAGGTGGGCAGACAGCCAACCCCCGCCGCCGAAATGGGCCCCGCCGCCATTTTGAGTGGGCGGGCCAATTAAGGCTCACCCAGCGGCCTGCCCGACGGGAAGCGCTATGCACTTCCTGTGTGGGGTGGGGAGGGAATCCCCAACTGCCAAAGTGCGCTCTCTCACGCATGCGCACACTGCTCCCTGAGACTAAATGATGTCTCAGGGAGATTAGTGACAGTCTGAAAAACTTTAAAAATAGAAAAATAAAAATATTATTAACATGTCACCCTCATGTGACAATGTCACATGAGATGGGACATGTTAATAAACTTAACATGACATTTATTAAAGTTTTTAAAAAGGTACATGAAACTTTATCCTGCCAGTGGATGAGGTTTCATGTTTTGTCAGAAGCCCGCCGGGGCTCCTGGCCTGCCCGCCAGCCTTAAGGTTGGCCGGGCAGGGCCTTTAATTACTTTGAGTGCCTTGTCAATGGCCTCAATTGGCCATTGACAGGTCGGCGGGCAGACAGCTGATTTCGCTGTCCGCCCGTCTTCCTGAAAATTTAAAGGGACCGGGCTGACATTGGGGGTTCCTCCCGACATCATCCACGTCATTTTCCCGTCGGCGAGCAGGCCCCGCCCCCAAATCGCCAACGGGAAATGTAGGAACACCCACAGTGCTGTTAGGGAGGGAGTTCCAGGATTTTGACCCAGCGACAGTGAAGGAAGGAACGGCGATATATTTCCAAGTCAGGATGGTGTGTGGCTTGGAGGGGAACTTGCAGGTGCCTTCAATTTTAAGGTTCTGTTATAATATAGGCCCTTGTCTGAGTGGTACAGAACTGGCAGGTTCGAATGATAGTGTAGACTCTGAATTTCTATAACCACTTTACAGTGTAGTTGGCCCCTAAGGCTAAATAAAAGAACTTACATTTATATAACACCTGTCACATCCTCAGGACTTCCCAAATCACTTCAAGGCCAATGAACAACTTGAAGTTCTCACACTTCACTGGCTGTGAAGCACTTTGGGATGTCCAGAGGTCATAAAAAGCACTAAGTAAATGCAAGTTCTTTTGAATGTTAATTAAATGTTAATGGCATTGGGAAACTGCCAGGGCTGATGGCACTTTGCTAATATTTTAATGAAGGTTTAAAAATGTTTCCAGGCTGTTCAAGATAAAGCATGACCTTTGGCACTTGGATTCCTAATGAGCAATCCTGGTAGGTAAAGTTTCACACCAGGCATCTTCCTTATGCTGTGTTTAATCAAGGTATGGTTGCCTACACTGGTTGGGCATATTCCTGGGCTTTCAACCACGTGATGAGCCAATCCTTTTCCCTATCTCCAATATTTTTATAAATTAATATAAATTAAACCTTACCTGAGGAGAGGACCAAAAGGAAATTTGGCGCACCAGGGAAAGGTTAAATTGAGGCCTAGGCTTGGGGCTTATTACTTACCTGAAGAGAGAAATGGGAGCTGGAGTAGGCCTGGACAGGCTGGAGTTTGAAAAAGTGAAATAAAAATCAAACTGTGACATTGTAGGAAGACTGTGAGCTGATTGGTTGGTGAGTATTGCTGCTGTGTTTCTCTTCCTTCAAAGTTAGTCTCAGCAGCTGGGAAATTACCAAAATTATTTTTTTTAAAACTAAGTGTTAAGTAAAGCATTCGATTCTGCTATATTTAAGCAACATTGTCAGAAGGGAAGTGAGTCCTTTTTTTAATTGTAAGGTTTTTTAGTACTAGCAAGGTTCATTATCTAATAGATGGAGGAATGGCAGGGCAGCTCCAACCTCTCGAGCGCACATCTTGTGCTATGTGGGAACTCCAGGATGCTTCCTGTGTCCTTGGTTAGCATCAGTCATAGCAGCTCAAGCTCTGGGTTTTGGAGCCTGAGATGTCACGGCAGTGTATCCATGAGGTTTAAGGCTTCATGGATAGTACTTTTATAGATGTGATCATCCTACAGGAAGTGAGGGAACGAGAAGACGAGAAGAAACAGCCAAGTAACGCAGGAGTCCTCGGGTGCATCTCTCTCTCCAATCAGTATTCAGTCCTGAATATTGATGAAAGTGATGGCCCATCTGGGGGGGGTGCAGTTAGAACAAAGTCCTTGGTACCACAATTAGCTTAGCTATACGTCGGGTGGGGCAGGGGGAAGGGGGGGGCACAAATAAGACTGGAAGAATGATAGGGGATTTAATAGCTAGGGGAACCGACAGGTGTTTCTCCAGTTGCAGACATGAACCAAGGATGGTATGTTGTTTCCCTGGTGCCAGGATCATGGGTGTCACTGAACGGCTGCAGAAAGACTCTGGGAGGTGAGGGGCGGGGACAGTGGCTGAATAGCCAATGGTTGTGGTCTACATCAGTACCATCGACGTAGGGAGAAAGATGGATGTGGTCTTGTGGTCAGAATTTGGGGTGCTAGGTAGAAAATTAGCAAGCAGCTCCTCAAAAGTAGCAATTTCCAGCTTACTCTCAGTGCCATGTACAAGTGAGTATAGAAATAGGAGGGTAAAGCAGATGAATGCTTGGCTGGAAAGATGGTGTAGGTGGGGTGGGGACTTTAGATTTGTGTTACACTGGGACAAGTTCTAGGGCAGATGAGGCCTGTACAGGCCGGACAGGTTGCACCTAAACTGAGCCAGAACCAATTTCCTTGCAGGGCTATTGGATCGGGTTTAAACTAATTTGGCAGGGGTATGGTAAGCAGGAGGTAATATTAGAGAGGAACACCAAGGAGCACAAAATATTGGGAGAGATAGGTAGCATGAGAGTAGGAAATAGTCAGATATCATTTTGGGTTCAGAGTAAGGGGGAATATCATGAAAGGTCTGGGCAGAGTAGATAGGGAGATACTGTTCCCATTGGTGGAAGAATTGAGAACCAGAGGGCACAGATCTAAGATAAATGTCAAAAGAAACAATGGCGACATGAGGAAAACATTTTTCATGCTGTGGTTAATTAGGATGGAATGGAGTAATTCGAACGCGAATGGAAAACAGTTTCCAGTGGCGTTCCACAGGGCTCAGTATGGGGGCCCTTGCTGTTTGTTGTGTATATTAATGACTTGGACTGAAATGTGGGAGGCATGACCGGGAAATTTGCAGATGACACAAAAATTGGCTGTGTAGCTGATAGTGGAGAGGGTAGCTGTTGACTCCACAATGATATCAATGGCTTGGCTGAGTGGGCGGAGAAATGACAAATGGAATTCAATCTGGATAAGCGTGAGGTAATGGATTGGGGGAAGGCAAACAAAGCAAGGGAATACTCAGTAAATGGGGAAGTTGAGAGGGGCTAGGATCTGAACTGCACTGCCTGAGAGTGTGGTGGATCAATCGAGGTATTCAAGAGGGAGTTAGATTATTAACTGAAAAGGAGGAATGTGTAGGGCCACAGGAAGAAGGAGGTGGAGTGACAGTGGGCTCTTTCAGACAGCCAGTACAGACACAATGGGTTGAATGGCTTCCTTCTGTGCTGTAACCATCCTGTGGTTCAAAGAGAGTAAACAATGAACACCCAAATTATTTTTAACGCCCCTGTGATTTCTCTCCCAGACTTTGCTCACAGTAGTTTCCAGAAGGTTAATCTAATCCCTGGAGACTCCCGGTCAATCCTGGAGGGTTGGCAAGATTGTTACAAGGGCATAACCCATCTTGGGCCCCTGACGATATTGAGAAGCTGCTAGCCTTTCTTTCAGTGATTTGTGAGGTAATTGACGTCCTGATCTGTTACACATCCCATTACACTCCACTTTACCCTATATGAACAGCTGTGCTCAGGCATCAGGCCCACTGGTACTGCCAAAAGGTGCACCTTTTCATGGTGTCAATGGAATATTTATTGTCTGCATTTAATATTAATGTCTGAATTATGAAAAATAATGGAGTGTAATGTATTTATTGTGAGCCTGGGTAAGGTATAAACTTATAGATTTTAATGATTGCATATTAATATAATTGGTTAGCTAAAATGGAGAGAATATTTTGCTTAAAAGTTCTTTCGTACTACACAGGAGCAGTCTCCTCAAAACATTAAAGGGAGACGGGCTGGGAGTCACATCACCATTAAGATTTGCATCATTGCATTAAACATTCATAAACAAATGAGAACATCTGCCAATTTTCTTTTTGATGATAGCAATGCTCCTTTAAGGGCAATTAGAGCCAAGCAACTTGGGATGAGGGGAGGTGGTGGCGTAGCGGTATTATCACTGGACTCTTATTCTAGAGATGCAGAGTAATTCTCTGGGGAATCCCACCATGGCAGATGGTGAAATTTGATCCCAATAAACATCTGGAATTAAAAGTCGGATGATGACCATCAAGTCATTGTTGATTGTTGTAAAAACCCATCTGGTTCACTCATGTCCTTTAGGGAAGGAAATCTGCCCTCCTTACCTGGTCTGGCCTACATGTGACTCTAGACCCACAGCAATATGGTTGACTCTTAAATGCCTTCTGAAGAAGGGCAATTAGGGATGGCCAATAAATGCTGGCCTAGCCAGCGACGCCCACAACCCATGAATGAAAAAAATATTCAGTTCAGGCATAGGGACTGAATTTTTAAAATTCATTCATGGGATATGGGTCTCACTGGCTAGGCCAGCGAAGGTTAGAAGGTTACCCTTCTACATGTAGCTGATGTAGATGTCAGGCTTTGAATTTTGAATTTTTTTGACAACTTGTCTCCAGTCATTAGTTACCAGCAGAAGTAGAATCTTTGCAGTATTTTTAAGGCCAATTTTCAGCATGGTCTAAATGTAGCTCTCTGAAAACCAACAACTGGAGCTTATTAGAGAGAAGCTAGCTCTTGGGCTCTCTTCAATCGAGTAGAATGGGCCTATATTCTCTGAAGTTCAAAAGAATAAGAGCTGATATCATTAAAATATATAAAATTGTGCTTGACAGAGCAGGTGCCGAGAGGTTGTTTTACCCTGACTGGAGAAACTAGCAACCTAGTGTTGGGATGAGGGTAGTCCATCTAGGACTGAGATGAAGAGAAATTTCCTCACTTAAATATTTACGGATCTTTGGAATTAGAGGGCTATGGGTGCTCAGTCATTGAATATATTCAAGAGTCAAATCGATAATTTTTGGACAAGGAGTGAAAGGATATGGGATTAGAGTGGAAAGGTGGAGTTGAGGTAGAAGGTCAACCATAATCTTATTGAATGGCAAAGTAGACTCAAGGGCTACTCTTGTGCTCCTGTTTCTTATGTTCTGATGACTGTTGGGGTTTGGGATAATCTCAAATAGGGATGACATAAAGGCAAATAATATGCATTAATAATAATTGCATTTTCTTCTGGTACTTGTAAGCATAGACATTACTTTCCTCACAGCACATAGGAACAAAGGATTATTAACCACAGGAGTGGGCCATTCAGCCCCTCAAGTAGATCATGGCTGATGTGTAGCTCAACTCCATTTACCTGTTTTAGCTCCATATTCTGAGACACACTTACCTAACAATAACCTACCTCAGTCTTGAAACTACAATTGTCCTCACATCCACAGCCACTGAAGAGAGAGGGTTCCAGATTTCTACTAACCTTTGTGTGTAAAAACTGCTTCTTGATTTAGTTGCTGAATGGCCTAGTTTAATTTTAAGATTTATGCCCCCTTGCTCTTGAACATACAAGTAAGGATTTAATGCTTTAGTAATGCAGGGCATTGGTGAGACCACATCTCGAATATTGTGTGCAGTTTTGGCCTCCTTGTTTAAGGAAGGATGTAAATGTGTTGGAGGCGGGTCAGAGGAGGTTTACTAGGTTGACCTGCAATGAGTGTGTTGTCTTATGAGGAAGGGTTGGACAGACTGGGCTTGTTTCCACTGGAGTTTAGAAGAGTGAGGGGTGACTTGATTGAAGTAGACAAGATCCTGAACAGTATTGACAAGGTGGACGTGGAAAGGATGTTTCCTCTTGTGGGTGAATCCAAAAATATGGGGCACGGTTTTAAAATTAGGGGTTGCCTTTTTTGGACAGAGATGAGGAGAAATGTTTTCTCTCAGAGGGGTGTGAGACTTTGGAACTCTCTGCCTCAGAAGGCGGTGAAGACAGGGTCACTGAATATTTTTCAGGCGAGGTAGATAGATTCTTGTTAGGCAAACAGATCAAAGATTAGCGGGGGTAGATGGGAATGTGGAACTCGAAATACAAACATAGAAACATAGAAAATAGGAGCAGGAGTAGGCCATTCGGCCCTTCGAGCCTGCTCTGCCATTCATTATGATCATGGCTGATCATCCAACTAAATAGCCTGCTCCCACTTTCTCCCCATATCCTTTGATCCCTTTCACCCTAAGAGCTATATCCAACTCCTGTTTGAAAACATACAATGTTTTTGGCCTCAGCTACTTTCTGTGGTAACAAATTCCACAGGCTCACCACTCTCTGGGTGAAGATAAGTCTTCTCATCTCAGCCCTAAATGGCCTACCCTATATCCTCAGACTGTGACCCCTGGTCCTGGAATCCCCCACCATCGGGAACATCCTTCCTGCATCCACCCTGTCTAGTCCTGTTAGAATTTTATAGGTTTCTATGAGATCCCCCTTCATTCTTCTGAACTCCAGCGAATATAATCCTAACTGACTCAATCTCTCCTCATATGTCAGTCCCACCATCCCAGGAATCAGTGTGGTAAACCTTCGCTGCACTCCCTCTATAGCAAGAACATCCTTCCTCAGATAAGGAGACCAAAACTGCACACAATATTCCAGGTGTGGTCTTACCAAGGCCCTGTGTAATTGCAGCAAGATATTCCTGTTCCTGTACTCGAATCCTCTCACTATGAAGACCAACATACCATTTGCCTTCTTTACCACCTACTGCACCTGCATGCTTACCTTCAGCGACTGGTGTACAAGGACACCCAGGTCTCGTTGCACATTCCCCTCTCTCAATTTATAGCCATTCAGATAATAATCTGCCTTCCTGCTTTTGCTACCAAAGTGGATAACCTCACATTTATCCACATTATACTGCATCTGCCATGCATTTGTCCACTCACTCAGCTTGTCCAAATCACCCTGAAGCATCTCTGCAGCTCACCCCCCCACCCAGCTTTGTGTCATCTCCAAATCAGCCATGATCTTATTGAATGGCAGAGCAGGCCCGAGGGGCCGAATGGCCTACTCCTGCTCCTATTTCATACATCCGTATGTACGTTTATATACTCTTGATACCCCAACCAGAGGAAATAGTTTCTCTATGACCATATGATCAAACCCTTTTAATATTTTGAACACCCCTAAATCTTCAATACATAGGGGAATGCAAGCTAGGTTTACACAACAACGCATACTAAAACATCTCATGATTAAATTCAGCAAAAATACCAGAGTGAGCAGATGTGAACTGATTCAAATGCATTCAGATTGTCTGTTACTGCTGCAGGACACAGGTGTTTGCATTATTATTAAACTCTGGTGCACTATATAACGCCTTCAAGGTGTAACCACATGAAAGAAGCATCTCCATATCTGAAAACTAGTGCTCAAAATCTGTCATGACCCAATTCAGTCAGGAAGTGCTTTGAAATGTGATTTTCAAAGATACTTTAAAGAATATTTCTTGATCTATTTAAGAGCAGTAACTTGGTGCAGTTCAGTTGACACAGCCAAAAATTGATCTATTACAGAAAAAGCCTATTTAATCAGTGTCAAACTATCAACTGTGAGTGACCCGATTTTAAATCAATGAAAATCTTTCTTAAATTGTACAAAATTCTTGTAATATTGGGGTACATTATTCAGCTTTTTAGCAAATTGAAAAGACAGTTATATTCAAAAACTTTTAAAATTTTCCTGTTTACATTTTTGCACCTCAAAGAACCAGATTTTTTAAAAAAGCCATTTTACCGTCTCCTCGATCCAAAGGCTTGTGAATGAGCACAATTAGTAGAAGCTTGTAATGGTGATTAATTCACTTAAGGACATGGCCCAAGGTTTGTGGATGGGGTCTGGTTCCAGCACAATGATTTTTTTAAGCTAGCTCAAAAGATCATAGAAACTCGATTTATGTTGAATGTAATCTGCGTTTGAAATTCTGTTACCCTTTGTGCGCCGATCTTGGCTGAATTGCATCGACAAAGCAAACGCAAATGAAACACCAATAGTTTGGGATCAAGAACAGAATAAGAACAGAAAGCAGCACAAGAGTCGGCAGAGAGAAGCAAGTTGGGAGTGGATACTACGGGCGTGTTAGTATAACCTCAGATGTCAGAATAGAATTCCACATGTACACAACTGAAAACGTGTAACAGGGGCCCTCGCGTACAGACACCCCTTCCTCTCCCACCACCACACATCTCAAATTCGGATGGAGCTCGGGTTGCCAACTCTCCGGGATTATTCTGGAATTTTCCGGAATTGAACCTTAATCTCCAGAGCACTGCTGCCGGGAGGAGTATTTAACAGAGCATTTGACAAAGTTCCTCCCGCCTGCCTCACCTCAGGATTTCCTGACCCCCGGGAAACTCGTGGAGCTCCAGGCAGTTTTAACTCGGGGTTACAATTGGAATGTAGGAGCTGGATTTAAATGTGTGAATTGGGTGCCCTGCTTTTTCACAGGGGGACACTCGGATATTCCAATATCATAAAAATGCTCTGTGTCATGTGTTGGGGATGTGTTCCCCATTTTTAATTCTTTGATCAGCACCACCTACTTAACCCACCACCCCTCCCCCTGTCCGACATCTGACCCTCTCCGCCCATTGTGGAGGAATTAATATTGTGGCTAATGTACCAGTAGAAGCAGCATGAATATTCTCAGAGACAGGGCCAGCGGGATTATGAGTTTGTTGGTAAAATGAGTCAGTGCAGGAACTTTGCCTCAGCTTAACTTATTCCCACATGCTGATGAATATCATGAGTTTATTAATTTGACCCATGAACCAAGAAGAGGAGATTGATTCAATAGCAAAGAACAGAAGAAGGGCAGACAGAGGGGAAATAAAACAGATGAGGGTAAAAGGTGAAGGAAACAATTTTTCAGAAGCAGTGCATCCTTAAAAACTGTAATTCCACTGGGGACAAATATATGTATAGATATATATACATTAATACCGTAAAACAATTTAATTGCTATGACAAATTACTAAGCATTAAATAATTTAAATTTGTAATACATATTTTAAAATGATTATACACAGCCCTGGTATTGTATGTAAATACTTTGTAAATGTGGGCAGTTGGAATTAATAAGTTATATTTAGTGTTATGAATCGTGTACCTTGAGCTAATCAGTAGTAATAGGTATATTTAGGATTGCAATCTTCCTCAAACCATCTGATTATTAATGGAAGATTAAGAAAGAAAAGTGAAAAGGAAACCTGTGCCAACACCTGCATCTTAAAGAAGAAAGCAGCTCAGGTAAAGATTGGGTTTTAAAGGAAATAAAGGAGTCAGACTGTGATGAAAAGGCCCATTCTAATTGTCCTTATGAGGCTGTCCTGCAAGTTTTCAATCACACTTTATCTGTACAAGCCTGACAAAGCTGGATACATGTCCCAAAACCACTTTCCACACAGCCTATCTCGATGGTAATTGATGATGGTGTCGAAGGGAGGGTCAATGATGGACATCTCAGTGGACACCTTATGCCCATTTTAAACACTGGACTTCTTCTGTGACTGGGGCATCCGCTTAATGGAGTAACATAGCACAACATCCTGCCCTTTGGCACTTTGTGTCCTGCAAAGAGGCCTTTCAAATCAATGACTGTCTCCAGAAGAGAGTAATCCAGTCAATCAAGTCACTTCTTTACCTTTTTTAAATTTTCCCCCTTAAAATCCTCAATGGCCTCGAATTTGTTGGAGTGGAGCAAGTCCTGATGAGGGCTTGAGTTGGACTCTTTTTAATCACACTTCAACTGCAATTATTTTTGCATTGTAATTGCTGCAAGTGTGAGTCATGGTTTTTTGGACTTTGCTGAGTGATGTCCTATCTCTTTAACCAATAACATTTCAGAATAGGCTAAGAAGCAGGATGATTGATGGAAAGCAAATTAGATACAGAAAGAGAAATAAAGAAAGGGAAGGAAAGGCTGGATGAAGTAAGAGAAAAAGTTAGAAAGGAGAAGTTAAAGAAATTTTCACAAATTTAAATATAAAAGCTGCAGGAACAATTTACCACCTTCAGGAATGAGACTTCACAGCTTTAATTGTTCCCTTTCTGAATTCCAGAGCTTGGAGCCCAGGCAGTTGAAGACACAGCCTTCTGTTGGAGTGAGGGAAGAGACTAGAATTAGTGAAGAGCAGAGATCTCGGAGGGTTGAGGGCAGGAGGCAGGTTACAGAGATTGGGAGAGTGAGGCCATGGAGGCGTTTGATCACAAGGAGGAGAAATTTAAATCCGGGGGGTTGCTGGACTGGGTGCCAAAGGTCAGTGGGATGGTCAAGGGTGATGGCCGAGGGAGATTTAACATGACATGGTGTATTTATTCACTTCAATCGCTGCACAACACTTTGAGCAGCTCCCTGCTCCGAGGCAGAACGATGACTACACCTCAAAGGCACAAGGTGGTTGAGGAGTCCACATTAAGGCGGCAACGCTCACACTTGCTACAATTTGCCATAAAATTCAACTTGGACAGGCAGGTGGACATATTATCACCGCCTTCTGAAATACCCACAAACAAACAGCCACACAATCTTTCTATAAGGTTATCCTTTAATTATATGTGAGTTCAGAAACACTTAAACACTAATACTTAAAGAGTTGTTTGTGATGGAGGAGTTTATTATCTTTTTTAATAGTGAGTAATAACCCAAACTAGAGTTGGACAATTTGCATTCTATCTTTATGTACACATTTATACGTGAGATCCAACATTATAAATCACATATTATGAAAGTGGAATTAATTAATCCCGATTCGGATCATGAGCAGAGCAGTACAGGTAACATAAATAAAAAAATAGGCGGTGAAAGCAAAAGGAGGTTGAGGTTGGGGATGGGAATGAGGCCCCTTTGCTGTGGGAAACCTATTGTTACCCAGAAGGTTACTGGCGATGACTTAGAAAAAGATCCCTCTCCAAAGCCCAAGATTCAATGTAACAGAAACAGAAAATGCTGGAAAAACTCAGCAGGTCTAAAAGCATCTGTGGAGAGAAACTAAGTTAACCTTTCGAGTCCGTATGACTCTTCATCAGAGCCAAACGGACTCAGAATGTTCACTCTGATTCTCTCTCCACAGATGCTGTTAGGCCTGCTGAGTTTTCCAGCATTTTCTGTTTTTGTTTCAGATTTCCAGCATCTTTGAGCTTAAGATTCAATGTAAATTGTGTCAAAATATGTTACAATACAGCATGTTATGAACGCCACACTTAGCTCATCGGAGAGCGGGAGGCTGGGAACTCCAAATCCCGACAGGCCTCGGAGTTTCCGTGCATGCACTGGATCAGGAGTGGGCTACACACGCGCAGTTCAGCATTTTTTGAGTTCCTTCGGCCTGGTGAGCCTGCGCCTAAAGGAAAATGGTGTGAAAACCCAGGTCATGTGACCGGGTGCGGCATTCCATTGAAGACAAGCATCCAGGCAGGGTTACTGGGAGAGGGGGGGATCCCAAAGAGGGAGGGGACAGGGAGAGGTCCCAAAGGAAGAGTCCCAGACACGGGACTGGGACATCCACAGGCCCCAGTTCAGTTGAAAAGATCTCCTGGATAGCAGGCTAAGTTTTTCTCACTGGAGTTGTGTCAGGGGCCAGGTGTATAATGTGAAAGGGCTAGGATGAAAAGCGCTGACTACTGAACACTCTACTGCTCCATTCAGGGTTTCCTGTTGTAGGTGACAGGAGGATGTAGAATACTTCCATTACATTGGCGTGAAAATGTGGAAATAAGCTATCCAATATATTTTTCCATCATGTGGCCAGTACATTATTGGCATCTGGTGTTGGTATGGTAGTGAAAGGGTTGTCCAGGCCGGAGCAGGAAAGCTTGTCCAATCTATCGCAGGGCAGGTCCCCAAAGCCTGTCACACACATTACTCACCAATGAACCAGGAAAAATTCCCTAGTAAAGGCTGGGGAGTTGGATTAATCTTTACAGAGTGTATTAGCCCTGGTAACTCTGCTGGACTTGGGGGCTATCACTGTGGCCAGTGGAGCTCTCAGTCTGTCGAAGAGGCAGCAGCAACTCCAATTTTGCATCGACCCAAACTGTGTACTGACACTTGGGTGTGAAGCCAGTCACATTGCAAGAGACGTGAGCAAGTTTTCAAGCTGCATACCCCATGTCCCCTGGTGCGAAACAACATTTAAAAAGCTATCATAGAATCATTGTTGTGGGGTGGGTGGGGTGGGAGGGGGCGGGGGTTGGTTTTAACAGGGGTGGGTGTGTGGATTTGGGAATAGCCAGAGCAGGAGTTAAGTCATGGAAAATTACATGTGCATCGGGAACATGGTCCCAACTCAACATCATCTGGTTTTACCTCTCGTTGTGTTAGGCTGCATTCACGGAACACCCATGGGAGAGGTGAGTCACTCAATTACAGTGATATTAACCTGGCTTGCAATTTAACTGTAGGCCCATAGGTTTCCCTAGCTTCCTAGAACTCATCAGTAAAGGCAAGAGGAAAGTACAACAGCTATTAGGGGCGCTGAAGACATGACAGGGAAATATGCCAATCAACTGCCCTGTAAAGGCATGTCAGATTCATAATTCTAACCACGGACTGTATCCAGTTCTGAATTTTCTGGTATGCCCTTTTCTTTAAAAATGGATAAAACAAAAGATTGCTAAGATAGCTGTCAAGGACCAGATGACTTTTGCAATTATTGGACAAATCTCTGGAAAGTTCCTAATTGAATGACTATGGGTGGAGTGCCAACCCCTTGACTGGACAACCAAGTCGAAAGCATTTGTGGAATTCACGCTTTGTATTACATGTGGACTTACCCAAAACACAAGTTTAGACTTCCTGTCACCGAATTCGAAACTCAACAGACAGCTGTGGAAACCAGTTAATCATAAGCAGGTGTGAATGGCCCCCATCCACCTTCCATTGTGCAGCAATATCTTTTAGTCATTCTGGGTGACAATAGCAGTAGTGATCAAGTGATTAAAACTATCTTTAGATAATGATTCTTGTTATCTCAAGAACCAGGGAAGAAACCAAGTCAGTCTGTGAATGAGTGCAGAAACAGCAGCAGCAGAAAAGGACAGCAACATCTATGCCTTTAAAACCTGGACACTGCAATATCTTAAAGTCTCACAGCCTGTTCCTTTTCAAGTCCACCAGTTCAAAAACTTAACCTCCTTGTAAGCAGAATACAAGTAACTAATTTTGTGACCAAAAACAGAATTACCTGGAAAAACTCAGCAGGTCTGGCAGCATCGGTGGAGAAGAAATCAGTTAACGTTTCGAGTCCTCATGACCCTTCGGCAGAACTGATTTGGATTTCCAGCATCCGCAGTAGCTTTTAGCTTTTTGTTTTTAATTTTGTGACCTGTTGAACAATCCATCTCTGAGTGAATCCTGCAATAATCCTGATATATGACTCCGGCAATTTGACTCCACCTAGGCTACCCTTCAGGAGTGAAAACACCTTCTTCACTGGGCCTGCAATATCTGCCCCTCTCCTAAGGTGAGCCAAACAGGTCAACTATGAACTGTTCCTTCCTTTGTAATTGGTAAAAGTGAACTTTCCTCTGAAACGGAACTTTTCTCAGGTGTGCGTGTGTGTGTGTGTTTGTGTGGGTGAGTGACATAGCATTAGAGTTTTGGGGTGAATGAACGAATAAATAATCCTCTTTATTTAAACCCACAAAAGCTTGCTGCTAGTTATTCCATTGACCCCCAAACTCCAGGAGCAAGAAAGATCCAAATCTCCTGTTTCAAAAACGCGCCTTTTCCAGATAGGGAAAGGAATTGAGATTTCAGTTTTCTCTTATCCCTGTCCATAACACAGCTCACAATTTATTTCTTATCTGCTTGTGACCACAGATGAGTGAGATGAACAGCAAGAGCAGCCACAAGCTGTTGCTGATAGATCTGCTTCCTGAATTCTTAACACCTCCAAGCAGAAATATGGTTGGCTTCTCAGAAAAGGAATATCCACTTAAAACGTGGCTGATGGCACTCATGGGGAACCCAAGCAAGAATGTTACAACAAAAGCCATATGACAACCAGGTGTGTCAGCAGAAGAGCCATCAACATGCAGAAGTAATGCTTCAGGTGCCTGGAAAGATCTAGAGACACCCTTCAGTATGCATCAGCTGTTACCTCCATGGTGGTCATGGGTTGCTGTATGTTGCATATTTTACATCTCTCGTCTATGCAGAGATGACACTAGCTTCACAGGTTTCACTCACAATGCTTTAAAATGTCTATTCTATGTTTCTAGCTTGAGGTTCTAGCTATTTATTCTGAGTCCACATCCAGGCTTAACTAATCAAGAGCAGTGAACATTAATATTACACAGACCCACATAATCAAACACAGAACAATTGAGCGTAACAGCATGCTCTGCACAACATTGTACAGCAGTAAATTTTGGACCTGCAGCAGGAACAAAGTGCAGAACACAGACCCTCTTCAGAAAATTCCAAGGAGGAGGAGGATGCAAAGGAGGAATGCAACACCTAGGGACATAAGAGGAGTAGGCCATTTGGCTCATCAAGCCTGCTCTACCATTCAACTAGATCATGGCTGATCATCTACCTCAACACCACTTTCCCACACTATCTCCATATCCCTTGATCTCAATAGTATCCAGAAATATATCAACCTGTGTCTTGAACATGCTCAATGATTGAGCTTCCACAGACCCCTGGGGTAGAGTTCTAAAGATTCACCACCCTCTGAGTGAAGAAATTCCTCTTCATCTCAGTTATTAAATGGCCTGCCCCTCATTCTGAGACTGTTGCCTGGTTCTAGACTCGCCAGCCAGGGGAAACATCCTATCTGCATCTACCCTGTCACGCTTTGTAATCATTTTGTAAGTTTCAATGAGATCGCCTCTCATTCTTTTAAAATTTAGAGAATACAGGCCCCGTTTCTCAATCTCTCCTTGTTATGACCAGTGCAGTCGGTAAAGCGGAGTTATTTAAAATTCACAGAGGAAAACTTTAAACAACTGTCATAACCTATAATTTTAAATGTTATGTTTGAGGTTTGACTCTAAATTCAGGAATCAGACCACCAGTTCTAGAGGCTTTACATTAAACTAATTGAAACATTTTATTAATTCACGCTGGTTAAAATATATACACATGGCTACAAGTTACAACTATCATAACTTTTAACAAATTCCCAAACGAATCTCCAATTAAGGCAGCAGCAACCCATAGACTTAACCAGACACCAGGCAAAGCATTTTCACCTGACAAACACAAAATGAGGTTCTTTTCACTGTGGAGCCAATTGGAGGCTTGCTGCTGCCTTTTGATCTTGCATTGCCTCTGCTGTGCACACCCGAAAACTACTGAAATTGTACCTACCACCACTGATTGAATTCAAATTCTCATTGTCTCACCAGTTTCTTTGAACTTTACCTTTTAACAATGAAACCCCATTCGTTGCACCAAATTTTATTAGTAATATCAACATATTGCCTGGTAGCTGCTAGAAAGGCGTCAGGTTGTCACCCCACTCCTTGAATGCTCTATTCATAAACTGCAAATACACTCTACTTCTCTGTTTACATCTCAAACTAGTACATATCAAAGCACCCAGGCTAGTTAGCTTTAATCCAATTAAGGCACACCCGCAAACCAAACCTCTATTTTAAAATAAGAATATTTTCCAAGACATGATATACATTAATAGCTTCATGTCATTCCTCATAAAACAATCCCAACATCCCAGGAATCAGTCTGGTGAACCTCCATTGCACTCCCTCCATGGCAAGTATACCCTTCCTTGGGTAAGGAGACCGCAACTTTTCACAATGCTCCAGGTGTGGTCTCACCAATGCTCTTTACAATTGCAGCAAGACATCTTTACTCCTCTGCTCAAATCCCCCTGCGATGAAGGTCGACATACCATTTGCCTTTCTAATTGCTTGCTGCACCTACCTACTAGTTTTTAGTGACTCATGAAAATGGTCACCCAGGTCCCTCTGGACATCAACACTTCCCAACCTCTCACTCTTTAAGAAATACTCTGCCTTTCTGTGTTTTCTACCAAAGTGGATAACTTCACACTTACTCACATTATATTCTAACATGGTGAATGCATCAGCAGTGGTGCACATTGCCACCTGGGATGCCCCTGTTGCCTTCATTATTGTGCAGTTCACTTAGGTTCCACCAGTACACCCACCTGATAACCACATGTAAAAGCCCTTCCCTTTCCACCGCCAGTGAGATTAACATAAGGTAGCCCCGCCAACAACCGAGCTTCCTTTCCACATCCCACCATTGCTCATTGTCAACTATTGTCTTATCGTGAAACAGAAGTGAAAAGGCCACTTGCCAGGCAGCAACTTAAAACGGGCAACGGGAAAGTGGCAGGAATAAATAATATTTATGCGACCCGGAAATAAAATAGAAATGTGCCAATATAATGTGGTGTGACTAACCCGTGTATGTCTTTGTGCTCCTACAAATCTTGACTCTTCCTTTTCCTAGCGCCTCTATAATGGCACAACCCCTGTGTCTTCAGCAGGGGTAAAGGCAGGGCTGCTCACTGTGTCCTTGGCCAACGTCCTCTGAAAGTCCCAACAAAGACTGCTCCACATGTAACTCTTTCGAGTACATTCACAGTTCTCTTTTTTTTTCCCAGGAGTGGGACATGAACCCACAACCTTCTGACTCAAAGGCGAGGGTCCTATGAACTGAGCCACAGCTGACACCTCCTGCTCCACACGTACATGTACAGGGGCAGACTTGGAATCGGGACACGAGGTAGCAGTGTTTTGGGATGTTAAAATCTAGCTGATAGGACCTAACAGGAGGCAATTCGGCCCATCGTATCAATGGGCTGACCAAAGTGCTACCCAATTAGTCCCACGCCCCCACTCTCTCCCCTCCCCCCCCCCACCAAACCTGCAACTTCTTTCTCTGTCAGGTATTTATCCATTTGCCTTTTGAACATTACTATTGAATTGACTCCCTCCACCCTTTCATGTAGTGGTTTGCAGATCAGAATAAATCACTGCATCAAAAAGATTTTTTCTCAAAAAGGAGAACCACTTACAACATTTTATCATTTTTTTTTTTAATGTTTGCCACTTTACTTGATCCCATTAAATACCAGCCTGGAATTTCCACCATTTCTCCCGATCTCCCGCCAGAAGACGGGCAGAAACAGCGGAGGGGAGGCGCAAGTGACCATTGCACCGTTTTATTGGAGTCTCTCGCAAATGCTACCTTGGTGGGTGGAGCACCACACGGGAGGAGACAGTGCGATGAGAAACAACAGTCGGCTTTCAAGAAATGTAAACGCACAGATACATTTGCCTGTCACAGTTACCAAATAATGGACTGACTTGTCCGTAACTCCTGAATTGGTGCAGCTCTCCAGACCTTGCATTTCATTTCCCATGGACACCCCATAAGCCCAGCTCAAAGGAGGGCAATTACCACTCAGTTTGCACTTGTTAGATTTTGACTTAAGCTTTGTGGTGCATTTTAATAACAAGTTTAATGGCGGCGAAAATTGGATTTACACCAGTGCTAAACTCGTCAGGTGTGAATCGAATGTAAAAATCAGAAAACTTCTATTATAAACAGGAAATGCTGGAAACAGCATCTGTGGCGAGAGAAAGAGAATTAACATTTGATGTCACTGTCAGACCTGCTCAGATTGGGTATTGTTCCTTTGGACAGGCTCGGCATCAGAGAGGAACATACAAAATGCTAGCAATATTCCTGTATTTTGAACCCATGTTTTGCAAGCGTTTATTTTGTAAACATTTGCACTTCCCTTCCCTCTTTCATAACCTTCCTTAAAATTAGTTTCTTTGACCAAGGTTTTGACATCCATTTGGCTAATGTCTCATTCTTTGACTCTACGCCCACTTCCTTGATTACAGCTCTGTGAAGTGCTTGGGAATGTTTTTCTGTGGTATGGGTGCTATATAAATGCACGTTGCTGTTGCTGACATAAATTCTTTAACAAGTGGGATTTTAGCCCCTACATTTGTACTGCCATAATCCAGAAGGGGACAAATTGGAGATGAATTGCTTCTCATTGTAAAGGGTAGGTGATGAGAAGAGTGATAAGGTGACAGGCTGTAAAATCATTTTGATAGGGTAAAGGCTGTTGAATACCAATTTCTAAATAAAGTGCTTTCAGTGGCCAGAACATGCAAATTTTGCTTAATGCCTTTATGGTAAAGAAATCACTTTGTTTCAACAAAAAAAGGAAGTGTTGATCTTTCACATTATTCACAGGATGTGGTTGCTGTTTCCTTATGAGTATGTTGCATTTTTACACATCTTACAAGCTACAGTTCAACCTTTAAAGGATAGTTGCTCCAAATTGACAAATGAAAATGGTTCTGTCTTTCGACTGGCTTAAGGTTTCCCTCGCCCTCATTCTCTCACTTGGTAAGTAAAAAAATGTTGCTTTTGTTGAAAGAAAATGCTTTCATTTGTTGAGAAGCTATTCCAGGTACATCAAAAAGTTGTAGTTTACCAGCTCTGCTGGCTGTGTTGTATAAACACCACTGCATTATGTTCAGACATTCTGGCTAAGTGCATAAAAAAAAAAGCAGAAATAAAGCAGCTATCGATGTGGAGTTGTTCCCAATCCAGCAAATTTTCTGTTATGTGACATGCTGCCTAGTTTTTTTTTAACCTAGTCATTTTTTCGAATCTTGAGAGGATCTGCTAACTTCTTGATAGCTTCAGTGCAGAAAAATCCTACAAACTCATTTAATTGTCGATGGCCATTCTGGTTTGAAGTGCGCATTTAGAAAATTTAAGGTTCATTAACAACTGGCAAAGTTTTATTGAATGCAGAACTAGGAAAACCCCTCGACTAATCTTAAAGTGAGGGCTTTGGGCTCTTAATTAAGAAGTTTGAATTGGGCAACAAAATGGAAGATATTAAACCAGCTCGTTATACTTTAAGTTGACTTTCCATTGACTTCTTTATGAATAAGTTTGTTCACTTTCAGCCATTTTAAGTTGGCCACTTGTGAATTCTTGAATAAAGAAGTAAGCGTTAATTGCATTTGTGTGAAAAGCTCTATTTTGTTGGCCTTCAGTTTCATGCTTTTTTTCTATTCCAAATTCCATCTTTGATGGAAGCCACTTGGTCCCCCCTGGCAAAGGAATGTACCAGCTACCATTCTAATAGTGCATTAAGAAAGCGATTTGTTGCACCAGCCCTATGGGTATTGCTGGGCGCTCCCTACAGCAGCCAGTGTGCATGAACTAGCCAGTGGACATTCTGCATTTCCTGGGGGTTCTCTATGCAGTGCCAACCTGTGCCTGTTAAACAAAATACATTGAATATTCTGTTCCCGCTGCTTCAGAAAGCATCCTGCCAATGCAATTGATTGTGGTTTGCTAAATCAGTACTCTCAAGGTCTGAGAAGGGAATCCCAAATCTTTGAATGTGGTGTAGTCCAGATTACTGATTCTTGCTGATTAGCGTTTCACTTGAAACTTGTCCTCAAGTTTACCATAATTTCCTGACCCTGACTTAGAATGGCCTAAACCTTTGGGCCTTTCATATAGGTAGAGCTTTTTTGCAGAGGCTTCATGCCAGGAATGCAGCCTCCCAAGATTTATCCTTCGCTGCTTTGTTCCCATTAAGAGGGGTAAGTTGCTTCAATAATTTTCTTTGTTCCTTGCCAGCTCACCGCAGGGAGTGGGAATTGCACTGCAATGTGCTCCTATTTCCCGTGGAGAAAGACCGGACAATTTTTCCATTTGACCTCCTTCCATGCATGAGCCCAGACTTAGGCTATTTAACTGTGGAGACCATCACAACTGAAAATGTCCTTGTCTGCTATCCACATGCACATTACAAGAAGGGATCGCTGCGCAGCAGTCAGGAGTAAGGGATCATGTAACCATTTACCTTCCGAACTGGGATTGAGGCAATTGCTCAGTCTGAGACTGACTACCTCACCACAGATCTGAGACCTGCCGCCTAACAATGACTCCTTCCACTCTTTCTCGCCCTTGAATAATGTCAATCAGGATGTGAAAAACTCTAGGGGCTGAATCTTCCGGTCGGCGTGCAGGGGCAGGCCCAACACTCCGACGCGTAAAATGACGAGCGATGACATCGGGCGTGCGTCCTGATGTTGTTGCGCGTCTTTGCGATATTTCGTTCGGCGGCCACGCGCCGGACTCGGCTGCTCGTCCGCCGAAATGTCAACGGCCTATTAAGGCCATTAAGCACGTAATTAAAGTATTTAAGAACCTTAAGCTTGGTGGGCAGGCAAAAACCCCAAGCGGCCTTTGCGTTTCTCAGGAAACCTCAACCATGGGTTGGATGAGGTTTCCTGAAGCTTTTATAAAAGCAAATAAATAAATTTCCCACCTTTACAAACATATCCCAACTCATGTGACACTGCCACACGAGGGGACATGTTTAAATAAACGTTAACATCGTTTATTAAAGCTTTTTTTATTGAGGTGTCAGCTGTGGCTCAGTTCATAGCACCCTCGCCTTTGAATCAGAGGGTTGTGGGTTCTTGTCCCACTCCTGGAAAACCAAGAACTGTGATTGTACTCGAAAGAAGTTGCAATCTGTGACTGTTGGTAACTCGAAAGAGTTTCAATCTCCCTGAGGTAGCTCTGTGCCTCAGGGAGATTGTTGCTCTCTTTCACGCGCATGTGCAAAAGAACCCAGGCCCTGACTCTCCCTCCTCCTCCTCCCCACCCCCCACAAAGCCTGCACAGGTAGTGCTGAGCATTACCGGTTGTGCGTTACGCTGGACGGGCCTTAATTGGCCCGCCCGTGTAAAATGGCAGCCCGCAACCGATCGCGGGCGGTGATCGGCTCCACGCCCACCCCTGCCTGCTCCTGCTCAGCCCGCCCGCCATAGGAAAGATCCAGGCCTTGATGTGTGCAACTGAATTCATTGCGCTCCACTGGATTATCATCAAAAGTTCTGTTGTTTCCTTTATACATAATGGTTGTGCTCATCAGCCATTACATGGACTTTTATCCAAGTGTTGCCATGTGACTTTGGAGAGACAGTATCTCTTCCTGAGAGAGGACAGCATGTCTGGGGCTCGTGGGTCCCCTGTCACTCTTGGGGGTGGGGGGGTGGCACCTCTGCGATCTTAGTGATCTGCTGGATGTCAGATTTCCGGGCTGTTGTGAAATCCTGTACTTGTGCACTGTCACCCACAGCCATGATGGGAGCAGTGTGAGCTTGCAAGGCTGACCTTGCTGGACTTCAGTCCGAGCTTTCACTGCAGCACACAAATGCTGGGTGGCTGCTGGCTTGTGCTGCCATGTCCATCATCAGATTCTGCAATGTGGTTGGGTCCAGGGTGTCGTGATGCAAAGGATGGGCTCCAAAGTCTGTGCATAGCTCTGTGCCCTGTTGACTCCTCCATGCTCCTTGACATTGACTGCAGGGTTTCAGACAGGCTTCCCGATACACCATGGTGGTATTTTTTGTGCACACCCATCAGTGTTATTCTGTATGCTGCCCCATCAACATGCTCACCTGACTCCTCCACGGCAGAGCTCATGTGGGTCTTTGTCCCCTGGTGAGCCGGCACTTGTGCTGTCCTTGCCCTGTCATCTGGCAGAAGCCCACGTGTGCCGCTGTCTCACCACATCCCTATCCCACCCCAGCGCTAGTCTCTAAGTTATGTGCAATGTCAATATCTGAGCTGCTGGTTGCAAATTGAAATTTGACTGCAGGTGCATCTTCGCCATCATGGTCTCCTTGCTTTCCTCCATTGCCTGAGCAGGTTGCACATCTTGCAGCTGCGCCTGTCCCCTTCCAGTTAGCTCCTGCTGCCTCTGATTGTGCATCACCTTGAAGTGCAAGAGAGAGGGAAGTGTGTCAGTGAGTGTCCTCCAATCTGTTTGGCTGATGCGGCTGGCATGGTCGAGTAGCTGGCAGTGTGTGTGTGAGCTGTAAGGTGTAGATGTGAGGCTTGTGACTGTGCGATGTGTGTGTGTGTGAGGGCGTAGCGAAGCATATGAATGTCAGACATGAGACCTGATTGATAGCGATTGTTAGTAGGTGAGTGATGCGGGTTTGGTAAACTGAGCAGTGTCTGAGGCGATCGGCGGCATTTGAATATGCCCACACTGACCTTAACTGCTCGGTGAGGGCATTGATTTTCTTATGGCACTGCATCCAGGTCCCAGGTGCTTGGCTCCTGTGGGCCTCCATGGCTCTGTGCTCCCACTGCCTTCTGAAGGTGTGCCTGAATGCTTCCTGGCCTCCTGCTTTTACAGGACATCTCTCCTCCTTTCTACCTTCGGCATCAAGGCCTCCAAACCAGTGCCATGCTCTCCCAATGCTGTTCCTTAATACAATAGTTCTCAGCTTGGGGTCACTTCATGCACAAATGCCAGCACTTGCCCCAGCCATAATACAGCTCCCCTTGAAGAGGCATGGACTAGTTATTGGTAATGCAGGCTAACCTGAAGTAATGCTTAGCCAATCATGATGTTGCTAATGCATGTTAGCGCTGGCTAGACGCTGAAATCACTGAACTAAGCAGGCTGCACAAAGTTGGCACACACCCAACGGGCATGGGTTAATCACACATTGTAATCCTTGTACCCATTCTCGGGTTGGGGGGGCGGGGTGGGGGGGTGGGTTCCCCTATTTGTCTTAATAGCATATCTCTATGTTGCACAACCTGACAATAACAGTGTTATTTGGTAGGTGTGATTCAAAGCCGACAATAGCAAGTTCACAATTAGTACCAAACGGCCGTTAAGTCACAATTATGTTATCTGAGATTTTATAGCTTACCTGTTCAGGTCACGTTTGAATTCCGATGGGATTTCCGATGGAAAACTGGCATAATTTTTTGAATGGTTGAAAAGTGAGAATTAATTTTAGGCTAATTTTAATGACAAAATCAATTAGAAAGAAATTGCATGACTTTACTTAAAAATATCACATTGCAAAAAAAAAAATCAAAACTGCATTCTTTGTAATGAATATGAATCGTGTAATTTGTTAATTAAACACAAGGGGGTAGAGTTTCCACTTTGCGATTTTTCACTTCACTTGCACCCATTTTGAAAAGTGCTCTTCCACCTGGAGTTGCTGCTCAAACACATTTGTATATCAACAAATGCAAAGTCTGCTTTGAACTAGTGCACGAGCCTTTTAAAAGATATATATTTTTAAAAATATTCCTAGATATAAGAAGATAAAAAAATAAGAACAGGAATAGACCATACATCCCCTCAAGCTCGATCCACCATTCGATATGTTCGTGGCTGATCTTCTACTGGAGCTTCATTTTCTCACCTGCTCCCCATATCTCTTAATTCACCGAGTGGTCAATAATTTGCTTATCAATATATATTTTTTAAAAGTGGTAACTTATTAAAGTTTGATTAAACAGCTGAAAACGAGTTCATCATAAGAAATAAACATTTTAAATCATTGTTAATCCACCACCTGAGTTACCTGATTTTAAATGACTGTTGAATGAAAATGAAAAAACTATAGTTCGAATGGGGCACAGTAATTCACTCTTTAGTAATTTTTTTAAAAAACCATTCCTTTGAAATCCCACACCCATAAAATAATAAATTTAAGAAAAGACCCAGCTTAAGATGTAGAATATTCTTGAAGGCTTGCAAACGTTTGATTTGCACTCTGTACTAAACCCCAGAGTAAAAAAATTCTTGTCAAGGAATAACCTTATTGGCAAAAAGGACAATCACTAATTTAGATTAACTAACTAACTAGGTTTATTGGACAACAAAGATTGATAGTTAACATTTCACTATGGCTTGATACTCTGTCTTTCCCAGGGCTTTTGGGGTCTTTTCTTCTTTGTTCCTTGAACCTGGTCTCTTGACTCACAACATTCTTCAAGATTTTAACTTTGTCAACTCAACTTTAACAAACATGAAAAATCCCTTTGCAGCTTTAAGACTTCCAACTTTAGTTTCCCAGACTACCTTCCGTGCTAAAGCTTCCAGTCCACCTTAACTGCTGAAACTACACACTTCACGGCTGCTTGCTAAGTGTTTCTCTTTTTTTCCTCTCCGATGGAACAGCTTTCTAACAAAGACTGCAGATTTCCCAAAATGACGAAGACTGTACTTGACCACTGATTTTCCCAAGCCAGACTTTAGCTGACTGAACAATTCCTCAGCAGCTAAGTGGTCATACATTTTCTATTCACTCTCTCTTAAGAAAATTACCTATAGCCCTAATACTGGATTCTAATACTGACCTCTGTACTTGATTCTTACAGTAATCCTCAACCTGTGACAATTACTTTAGTCACTAGTACTCTGCCTAATATTGGATTTTTACGGCAACTTCTCAGCCCTTGACAAATGCCCGTCAACTGGCAATGTCCAATGCTAACTTCCTAGAAAGCTCCCTACTCCTAACTCTTCTCTCCCAACAAAATACCCAACAAGTGTCCTGTGACAAATGCTATCCCTTGGCCAGTGCAAAGACCTCAGTGATGCTCCCCTATTTTTATACCCTTTTTGCAGGCAGCTTTTGCAACGTCCAGCCCAAGTATGTGCACCTGTGTCAAATAACAACTTCCAACCAAATGTTTGTAATTCTTAACCAATAGGAAGAGTGCTTCTAGCTTCCCTACAACAAAGCTGTACCATTTTGACCAGAGGCCCTGGTACATCGAGCCCTCAGGCCATTCTTCTAGCCAATTAGCAATGTACCTTGGCTTCTGTTCACTGCCAATGCTACACTCAGTGGAGCCCAAATGTGCCCAAGCTTTAACTTCACATGTTCTTTCTTAAAGCTATATTGCAGTACTTGGCACTTAAAGAAATGCCAACTTAAATATTCTTAACAACAGCCCAATAATACATACAAATTAAGACTTTTTTACCACTAAGCTTATGTACAGTGCAATTTGATAATTTAAGTCTTGTTAATGACACGCGTGAGTTGAAATCTAACACAAATAAGCATAATTAGTTGAACCTCACAATGTTGATTCACTCACTGTGGGATCTTGGCCAGTTGGCAGACCTACAGTTCAGGTCGTGTGCTCAAGGCTTATGAAAATAATGTGAAGGCGCATGAATCAATGTGAAAATCACTCTGAGGAGAGGACTATGGAAATGATGGGTGAAAGATAGCCCCAGAGAATAAAATTCAATATGCTGCAAGTCTGTTCTTTGAAAAAAGTAGCATGGATGTTGTTGCAATCTCGGTAGAGGCGAGTAATTGTTTTTTTAAAGTAGAAGTCTGAAATCCCAGTGGTTTACTTAATGAATGAAGCCATAAGATTTCATGGCCTCAAACAGAAGAATTTTTATTATACAAGAGTCAAACAAAGCAAATACTAAATACTGTCTTAGCTGATCACCTGTATTCTAAAACCCAAAGTCAACATTAGTTAAACATGAATTAACAGGTGAATTGCAGTTGATTATAAACTAGAAATTACATATTAAATGGCAGATATAACTAAGACAAATCTTACAAATTGGCGCAGCTGTCTATTTAGCATATAGGTCATCAAACTCAGTCACAAAGTCCTTAAAAACTCTATCTTCCTTATGAAGAATTTCAGCCCCTCTTCTTCTAGTATGCAGCCTGATCCCCAGCTGACAGCAGCGCACTACCAACCCGAGTTCTACTAGTACCTTCATCACCAAAAATGGCACATGCCTGCACAATGGCCTCCAATAAATCTGGAATGGTGTAGATCCACCAATGTTATCTTCAAGTAAAAGAAACAGCTGCAGCTACTGTGAATTCGCTTATTCTCAGTTTCTGGATTTCGCCTCTGTCTTCTTCACTGTGCCTATACTGCACCACTGGAATCATCAACTGCTACTGAGCTCTGAGGGATCTCTGTGTCCTTTTATATGATTTCAACCAGGTACAGTCTCCCCATAAGTTTTGGTTTCCAATCTCAGTTTCCTTAGAAACTGGGAGGGTCGCCTTGCATATTTGGTTTCCCTTTTCAATTAGGGTCCGTCTCAAAAAGATACAAGCTTTGGAACTACAGATTCCAAAAATATCTATGATTCAATATTCATAACAAAGTTAGAGATTGCCTAAGGCTGCAGAAATTTAACATTTTATGCTTAACAGTCACTCTTTTCTTTCTTCTGGCTTTATGCATTATGGCCAGGATATTTAGGTTGGCGAGCGGGGGCGCGGGGCCCACTCGCCAGTGTGTAAAATGACGCGGGATGACGCCGGGCGGAACTCCTGACGTCACCCCGCGTAATTTCCATTTTCAGGTCGGCGGGGGCGCAACTGAATCATCTGTGCGCCCGCCAACCTGTCAACGGCCTATTGAGGCCATTCAAAAAGTAATTGACTTAATTAATGGACCTGCCCGTCCAACCTTAAGGTTGGCGGGCAGGCCGGGAGCCCTGGCGGGCTTCAGAAAAAGCATGAAAACCTGATCCACGGGCGGGATGAGGTTTCACGTAGGTTTTTAAAAATTCAATAAAGGTTAGAGTTACAGTGATGGACATGTCCCAACTCATGTGACAGTGTCGCATGAGGGGACATGTCAGGGAAATTTTGTTTCTGCTCCTTGACCATTTTTAAATTTGGCGCCAATCTCTCCTCGGCTGAGGGATTCCCTCCCCCTGCCCGCACGGGGAGCGCAGAGCACTTCCTGGCGGACGTCATGCTGGGCAGGCCTTAATTGGCTCGCCCACGTAACATGGCGGCGCGGCCCCAATCGGGGGCGCCGATTGGAGGCGCACCCGCATGCGCCCGATCCTGTATTTTCCCCCCCCTCCAACGGGGGAAAAACTCTACCCTATGGCACTCAAGGGGAGATTTCCATTTGCGTAACCCCAGCAAGTGCTACAAGCATGTGGTCAGGAAATTCAGCACCATCCTAGCCAGGACTTTCCATCCATTAAGTTTAATCGTCAGAATATCTTGGCGGCAGGTGTACAGTTTCCTGTGCTTCCAAAATGCTCTCAGGTGGCAAATTCCCTCTTTCGGCACTTTTTCAAAAGTACAGACATCACAAGATTTAATCTGCTCTCGTCATATCGGTTCAGACAAAAAAGTCCCCTCAGCCCATTTATCTCATCTTCTGAGAAAAACAACCCACTCACCTTATGATCACAGCAGCTGGCTGTTTCTGCGGTGTCCTGGTAACCTAGTTCAACTGTTGGCTAATCTCCATGTAAGGAAACGCTTCCTTATTCATCAATATACCAAATAACACTCTTCTTAATCAAAAGAGGTTAAACGTTTTCCAAAAAAAATGGCTCCCCAATCTTCCTGGGATTTCCCAAGCACTGAGGCTTAACCTGACTTTATATTGCTTTTTAACCATTTTTTTTCCCTCATGGAGTGTGGGCATCGCTGGCAAGGCCAGCAATTTTTTTGCCCATCCCTAAGCCTTTAAGAAGGTGATGGTGGGCCACCTTCTTGAGCCACTGGTGCAACTGGCTAGGCCATTTCACAGGGCAGTTAAGAAGTGACCACATTGCGCTGGTCAGTCTGGGGACACATGTAGATCAGACTGGGCAAGGATAGCGGGTTCCTTCCCTAAAAGGCATTAGTGAATCAGATGGTTTTTTTTTTAATGACAGTCGATGGCAGTTTCGTGGTCATCATTACTGAGATTAGCTTTCAATTCCAGATTTTAAATTCCACCATGGTTGGATTTGAACCCATGAACCTGGCGAGTTAGCCTGGGTCTCCAGGTTACTAGCATGGTGACATCATCATTATGCTGCCATCTCCCTCAGTTCCCAACAAATACAGACACTTCCATACACCTTCTGTCTTGCTTCTTCCATGGGAGCAGAGGGGACTCTACTCGTCAACACCCCTCGCAAACATATTTCAGCATCAAATTGCATTGTGGATAGTATCCTGAACCAAGAATTCAAATTGCCTTGTTCTATATTCTTTTCTTTAAAAGGAAAACGTCTAAACAATAAGACGGATATGAGAGCAATGTTTTTTATTGAAAAGTGAATTTGAGCCCATTGTGAAGGATTATGTTACTTTATGTAATGTATTTTATGCTCCAGTAACAATGTCCTGGCTCATTCTTTACTAGTCATGTAATTCAATTCTAACAACTCTTAATGCTACAGCCACCATAGCTCCAAGTCACTTCAATATTTGTCCCATTTTGCATTCATTCAATATTATAATTATTGATAATAATAATTAATATATCAATTAATTAGTTAATATATTAATGATATAATAATTAATATTATTGGGGGCAGCGATGACATAGTGGTATTGTCACTGGGCTAGTAATCCAGAGACCCAGGGTAAGGCCCTGAGGACCCAGGTTTGAATCTTATTTTTATTTGAGTTCAATAAAAAAAATCTGGAATTAAACGTCTAATGATGACCATCAAAACATTGCTGATTGTTGTAAAAACCCATCTTGTTCACTAATGTCCTTTAGGGAAGGAAATCTGCCACCCTTACCTGGTCTGGCCTACATATGAGTCCAGACCCACAGCAATGTGGTTGGCTCTGAAATGCCCCCTGAACAAGGGCAATTAGAGATGGGCAACAAATGCTGGCCTAGCCAGTGACACCCACATCCCATGAATAAATAAAAAAAGTAATATATTCGTTACATATCAAAGTGTATAAGTTTTGACACACTCTAATATAATTTGATCATACAATATTCACCTCCCAAATCTGTTGCCCAGTTATTCCTTTTAGCTCTTTTACACCAGGGATTTTGATGTTGTGGGTCATCCTGGCTGCCAATTAACCTTTTAAATGTTGAAAGGCCTTTTTAAGCCTTAAGCACAAAGACTCAGCCTTGGCTCAATCAGTAGCACACATGTCTCCAAGTTGTGAGCTCAAGGTCCACTGAAGCTTGCAACGCATAATCTAGACTGACACTACAGCATTAGCACTAAAATAAAATAAAAATACTGCAGATGCTGGAGATCTGAAATAAAAACGAAACAAAAGCTCAGCAGGTCCACATTTTGAGGCCAATATGAGAAGAGTCATAACGTTAACTCTGTTTCTCTCGTCACAGAAGCTGTCAGGCCTGCTGGGTTTTTGCAGCACTTTCTCTTTTTACTACAGTATAACATTCAGCTAGAGCTTCAGTGTCTTTTGGGTAAGATATTAAACTAGGACCACACCTGCACAATTCAAAGAAGAGCAGATGAGCTATTATAGGGATACAGAAGCAGAGTAGGCCATTTAGCCCCTCGAGCTTGTTCGAACATTCAATGTGATCAGGGCTGATCTTGTAACTTCACATCCCCGCCTTTTCACCCCACCAGCCTCCGCACTCAAAGGATCATCCTCCGCCATTTCCGCCAACTCCAGCATGATGCCACCACCAAACACATTTTCCCCTGACCTCCTCTGTCAGCAGTCTGTAGGGGCCGTTCCCTCCGTGACACCCTGGTCCACTCCTCCATCACCCCCAAATTCCTCACCCCCTTCCCACGGCACCTTCCCATGCAATCGCAGAAGATGTAGCAACCTGCCCCTTTACCTCCTTCCTCCTCACTGTTCAAGCCTCCAAACACTCCATCCGGATGAAGCAGCGATTCACTTGCACTTCTTTTAGTTTAGTCTACTGCAGCCGCTGCTCACAATGTGGTCTCCTCTACACTGGGGAGACTAAATGTAGACTGGGTGACCGCTTTGCAGAACACCTTCGTTCAGTCCACAAGCATGACCCCGACCTTCCTGTCACTAGCCATTTCATCTCACCATCTTGCTGTCATGCCTACATGTTCATCCTTGGCCTGCTGCAATGTTCTTGCGAAGCCCAACACAAACTGGAGGAACAGCACCTCATCTTCCGATTAGGAACTTTGCAGCCTTCTAGACTTAACATTTAGTTCAACAATTTCAGACCATGAACTCTGTCCTCCATTTTGATCGTTAAATTTTTTTTTCCCACCTCCCTCACTCCACAGGACCATCTGTAACTTGTTCTTATGTTTTGCTTTCACAGAGCCCTGACCCTTGTTCTACTATTAACACATTCTGCTATCATACCTTTATGCCACTATCAGCACCTTCTTTAGTCCTTAACACAATCATTAACACTCCCTTTCTTTGTGTCCTTGACATCTTTGTCAAATCTCTCCTGAGCTCTCACCTATCCTGACTTTCTATTTTGCTCCACCTGCTCCACCCCCACTCCCTCTCGTCAACAACATAAAATCCGTCACATTTCTACCTCTCTTCAGCTCTGAAGAAGAGTCATGTGGACTTGCAATGTTAACTCTGTTTCTCTCTCCACAGATGCTGCCAGACCTGCTGAGTTTTTCCAGCATTTTCTGTTTTTAATTTCAGATTTCCAGTGTCCACAGTATTTTTCTTTTATTCCACTATTTAGTTCACTGCCACTTCTCTCCCGGGAATGCCTACCTTGAAGAAGTACTGCTCTTCTCTCCAGCGGGATTTCTATTTGTCTCTTTCGCCCTGTTCACCTTCATTGCTTTCCAGTTCCCTCCTGGCGTTTGATAAGGTGTTTACCAAAATTTGCTTTCACAGCCACATCTCCTTCCTCAGTGACTGACTCTGTCTCCGATTACCCCACATAGATTCCAGCTGAAGTTCTATTCCTCATGTTTCGAATCCATCCAAGATTACAGGCATCTCCGGGACATACAACATTCCTCAGACTACTGTTCTCGCCGCATCCTGAGGTTCATTCTCAGTGCCATGCGCCACCACATGTACACACTCGACCTCTCTCTCCAGCAGCACCCTATCTCAAAGCTATCCTTGTCTCCAGTTCCATTTTATTCTTCATCTCAACTGACACCTTAACAAGAAACTTTTTCTCAGCCTTTCAGGTGTTAAAGAGTGTAGGAAGTTCCAACAACTTATTGGTACCAATGCCCGTCCAGGACCCTCCACCCCTTCCCATCCCTCTGACCACATCCCTTCTTCTATTCCCAGCTCTTGCTGTATATTCACTATACCCTCTGACCTTCCCCTCTCTGATGCTGAACGTTCTGTGCTCAGCAAAGGACTCAGTTTCATACCCTTAAGCCCTCACCTCAATGAATTTCGGGCTCAGCATGACGCTGAATTCCGTCCACCGCCTTCATCTCCGTGCTCACTTCTTTGGGCAGGAGTCCTCTCCCCGTTCAACGGATCCTTTCACCCGCCTCCAGTATTCTCTCTCCACCTGGACCCCTCTCTCTGGCCTCTTACCTGCTCTCGATCTTTTCATTGAGAACTGTCAGTGCGACACGAGCCATCTCAATTTCTCTGCTCCTCTCAGCCACTCCAATCTGTCTCCTTCTGAAATTGCCGCAATCCGTTCTCTTAGGTCCAACCCTGACTTTGTTATCCAACCTGCCAACAACGGTGGTGCTGTTGTTGTCTGGCGCACTGACCTCTACCTCGCAGAGGCTGAGCGTCAACTCGCAGACACTTCCTCCTACCTTCCCCTGGACCATGACCCCACCACTGAACATCAAACCATTGGTTCCCGGACTGTTACTGACCTCATCTCCTCTGGAGATCTTCCTCTCACAGCTTCCAACCTGATAGTCTCCCAACCTCGGACAGCCCACTTCTACATCCTTCCCAAAATCCATAAACAGAACTGTCCTCGTAGACCCATCATAGCAGCTGTTCCTGCCCCACGGAACTCATTTCTTCCTATCCTGACTCCCTTCTCTCTCCCCTTGTCCAGTCTCTTCACACCTACATTCATGATTCCTCTGACACCCTACGTCATATCAACAATTTCCAGTTCCCTGGCCCCAACCGCCTCCTTTTCACCATGGATGTCCAATCCCTGTACACCTCCATCCCCCACCAGGATGGCCTGAGGGCCATCCCACCAACCTCCGCATTCAAAGGATCATCCTCCGCCATTTCCGCCAACTCCAGCATGATGCCACCACCAAACACATCTTCCCTTCACCCCACCTGGTGGCATTCTGTGGGGATCGTTCCCTTCGGGACACCCTGGTCCACTCCTCCATCACCCCCTACTCCTCAACCCCCACCTATGGCACCTCCCCATGCCCACGCAGAAGATGCAACACCTGCCCCTTCACTTCCTCTCTCCTCACCGTCCAAGGGCCCAAACATTCCTTTCAAGTGAAGCAGCATTTCACTTGCATTTCCCCTAACTTAGTCTACTGCATTCGTTGCTCCCAATGCGGTCTCCTCTACATTGGAGAGACTAAACGCAAACTGGGCGACCGCTTTGCAGAACACCTGCGGTCTGTCTGCAAGAAAGACCCAAACCTCCCTGTCGCTTGCCATTTTAACACTCCACCCTGCTCTCTAGCCCACATGTCTGTCCTTGGCTTGCTGCATTGTTCCAATGAAGCCCAACGCAAACTGGAGGAACAGCACCTCATCTTCCGACTAGGCACTTTACAGCCTTCCGGGCTGAATATTGAATTCAACAACTTTAGATCTTAAACTCCCTCCCCCGTTTCTTCCCCCTCCCTTTTGTTTTTTTCAATAATTTATATAGATTTTTCTTTTCCCACCTATTTCCATTATTTTTAAATCTACAACTGTAATACCTTGTCAGCCTTTCCACCCCACCCCCACTAGAGCTGTACCTTGAGTGTCCTGCCATCCATTCTTAATTAGCACATTTTCTTAGATAATATCACCACCTTCAACACCCCTTTGTTCCTTTTGTCTGTGACATCTTTTGAATATCTGCTCCTATCACTGCTTGCTTGTCCCTACAACCACACCCCCACCCCCCCCAAACTTCTCTCCCCCCACCCCCCCCCACCTTAAACTAGCTTATATTTCACCCCTCTCCTAACTATACTCAGTTCTGTTGAAGGGTCATGAGGACTCGAAACGTCAACTCTTTTCTTCTCCGCCGATGCTGCCAGACCTGCTGAGTTTTTCCAGGTAATTCTTGTTTTTGTTTTGGATTTCCAGCATCCGCAGTAGTTTTTTGTTTTGGCCTGAGGGCTCTCTGCTTCTTCCTTTAACAGAGGCCCAAACTATCCCTATCACCACGACTATCCTCCATGTGGCTGAACTTGTTCTGTCATTGAACATTTTCTCCTTTAACTTTGTCACTTCATCCAAATTAAAGGTGTGGCTATGGGTACCTACATGGTCCCCAGTTAGGCCTGTCATTTTGTGGGGTATGTGGAACATTCCTTGTTCCAGTCCTACTCAAGCCCACAACTCTCTTTCCAGCACATTGATGACTGCATTGGTGCCGCTTCATGCTCTCGCCTGGATCTGGAAAAATTTATCAATTTTTGCATTCAATTTCCACCCCTCTATCACCTTCACATGGTCCATCTCTGACAGTTCCCTTCCCTTTCTTGACTTCTCTGTCTCCATTTCTGAGGATAGGCCATCCACCAATATTCATTACAAGCCTACCGGCTCCCACAGCTACCTCGACTACAGCTCCTTACACCCTGATTCCTGTAAGGACTCCATCCCATTCTCGCAGTTCCTTCGCCTCCGTTGCATCTGTTCTGATGATGCCACTTTCCAAAACGGTGCTTCTGACATGTCTTCCTTCTTCCTTAACCGAGGTTTCCCCCCCTCTGTGGTTGACGAGGCCCTCAACCATGTCCAACCCATCTTCCCTCACTCCTGTCCCTCCATCCCAGAACCATGATAGGGTTCCCCTTGTCCTCAATTTTCACTCCACCAACCTTCGCATTCAAAGGATTATCCTCCGCCATTTCTGCCAAATCCAGCACAATGCCGCTACCAAACATCTCTACCCTCACTGCCCCATGTCAGCATTCCTTAGGGAATGTTCCCTCCGTGATACCTTGGTCCACTCCTCCATTACCCCCAACACCACATCCCCTTCCCACGGAAGTTTGTATGCAATCACAGAAGGTGTAACATCTGCCCCTTGACTCTCTCCCTCCTCAACATCCAAGGCCCCAAACAATCTTTTCAGGTGAATCAGTCCTTCACTTGCACCTCCTTCATTTTGGTCTACTGCATTCGCTGCTCACAATATGGTCTCTTTTACATCAGGGAGACCAAATGCAGACTGGGTGACCACTTTGCTGGAACACCTTTGCTTAATCCACAAACATGACCCCAATCCTCCTGTCACTCACCATTTCAGTTCACCATCTTGCTCTCATGCCTAACACGTTCATCCTTGGCCGACTGCAATGTTCCAGCGATGCCCAACGCAAACTGGAGGAACAGCACCACATCTTTCGATTAGGCACTTTGCAGCCTTCTAGGCTTCACATTGAGTTCAAGAACTTCAGACGGTGAACTCAGTCCTGCATGTTGATCCTTTTTAATTTTTTGTCCCAGCCCCCTCTCCCCCACAGAGGGCCATCTGTAACTTGTTCTTATATTTTGCTTTCACAGAGCCCTGCCCATTGTTCTGCTATTAACACATTCTGCTATCTTATATTTATGTCATTATTAGCACATTCTTTCGTCTTTAATACTACCATTAACATTCCCTTTTTTGTGTCCTTGACATCTTTGTCAAATCTCTCCTGAGTTCCCACTTATCCCTGGCCTTTTAATTTGATCTACCCGCTCCACCAACAATATAAAATCCATCACATTTCTATCTCTCTTCAGCTCTGAAGAAGAGTCTTACAGGCTCATTAACTCTGTTTCCCTTTCCACAGATGCTGTCAGACCTGCTGAGTTTTTCCAGCGCTTTCTGTTTTTATTTCATATACCTGCCTTTGCCCTGTATCTCTTAATGCCTCTGGCTAATAAAACTCTATCAATCTCAGATCTAAAATTTACAACTGACCTCACTGTTCTGGCCAATAGATATCACTCAACCAACATTAATAAAACTGCTTATCTGGCCATTTATCTTGGTGCCTAAATTGGCTGTGATATTTTCTTACATTATATAAGGGACCACACTTGAAGAGTACTTCACTGGTCATGAAACATCTTGGGACATCCTGAGGTCATAAAAGTTGCTATTGAAATGAAAGTTCCTTTTCCCTCTCTGAGCATGTTCACCTGTCCTCTATACTTGCAATGGGGGTTTTCTATGAATATCTGTAGCTGTGCTATAAGGGTGGAGTTGAGGGCTATAAGCATGTAACAGCTTAGATCAGTGGTGGGCAACCTGCGGCCTGCAGTCTGCGTATGACCCATCAGGGTTCTGAGTGCATTTTGTTGCCTATGCGCAGTGTTGTCAGGTTCCGCTGCTTTCTGTCCGCGTCATTTTTTTACGACTGGTATTGCTAAACTGATATGCACGCAAAACAAGGGCACGTGAAGTAAGGTGTGTGCTGATTGCCCTCAACATTGACTGTGAGAGCCGTGCGCTCCCCCAACCAAAGCACTGCTACCGTTCAATCGGCACGGTCCCGCAAATTCTAGGTATGTAAGCGCGGTTGGCAAAATGACCCTATCCCGGGACGCCACCTTGGTTACGACGCCAGTGGACGTGGGAGGCTGCGCTTTTTTATGTGACTTGTGCCGGTAATTTAATTTGCCCCTAATTACATAATGGATCGCCTTGTGTTGAAGCGGCGTGTGATAAAGGAGGAGAATCAAGTGCAAAACCAAAAGGTACAGGGGAAGAAGTAGCCAAAAAGAGGAAAATCGATGATGAAGAAGGAATGGTAAAAGAGAGTAGGGAGCTGGATTATTTTGTTATTGAGCAGAAAGGGAGGCCAATTTGCTCAATTCGCAATGAGGTGATGTCAGTTCCAAAAAAATACAAGGTTAGGAGACATTATGAAACACACCATTCCTCTCACGTGAATGAGCAAGCATTTTCTATAACTCGTTATGAAATATTTGGCATGTATTAAATTATTTAATCTTATTCATGGGGTCATGGTTAGTGCGCATGCCCGATTTCAATCTTGCAGCCCACTGAGATGAAGGGGGGGGCCACTCATGAGGCCCACACACGAGCCAACGTTGCCCAACACTGGCTTAGATTGTTACTGAATTAAATAAGTAACAAAAGCTTATTTCAAGATGACTCATTCCCTTTTCCTGCCATTCCAGGTATTTAGGATCTGTTTGCGTAGATATTGAACTCTATTGAATTGGGAAATAAATTCCTAGTTATTCATTAAAATCTAATTAGATTCAGTGGAACTTTCCATTCTGCCATATGTGTCATGTGGCATAGACAAAGACAACAAAGACATAAATTTGTTTATAAAGAACATGTTTAGGATTTCTTGTTGAAAATAAGTCATCCCTAATGCCTTTTTCGTGGAATCATGAATGAGTAAGCATTTTCAATAACTCATTATGAAGAGTCATACAGACTCAAAACGTTAACTGTATTCTACACCGCTGATGCTGTCAGACCTGCTGAGTTTTTCCAGCTATTTATGTTTTTAGTACTAGTAGATATAGCTCAGTTCATTCCCCTGTAAGAAACATATCTTTTTATTTCTGTTGGACTATTGTGAAGAACATATCTTTTATTTTCTATTGGACTGTGGATTAGAATTACAATGGTGGCAGGTTGAAAGACATGTCCACTGGAACAGTGTGAGAGATATATATAATGTTGCAGTCCTGGAACAGAGTGTGCCATGAAAGACAGGATGGTGCTGGAAAGGACTCCTGGACCAAGGGAGCTGCCTGACAACAGCATTTTAATTGGTTCCTTAACCGGGTGACCAAGATTTTGCGTGAAGAGCAGGGCAGCAGAAAGCTCCTGGTCTGCAAAGAAAAAACATTTAAAATCTCTCTTCCTCATATCTCTATAACCTGCTCTCTGTCTGAGGAAAGCCCTGTAAAAAGGGGAAAGGGAAAATCACTGTTAGACATTGAAAAGCAAGTTGTCAACCAGTGAACTAAATACTGAAAGTGCTGGAAGACCACCTCGTGTCATCAACAAGAACTGAAAGGAGTTTGGAAGACATTGATCAAAATCAACCCATCGATCCCTGTACTCCAGATTGGTGCTATTGAACTGTTTTATACCACCCTTAAAATCCATGTTTTGTGTGTTTATTTGGTGTGTGTGTATTGGGATTTAAGTTTAAGTTTAAGAGGGTAGCGTTTAAGTTAGCAGTTCATATTTCTTTCTTTTGTCACCAGTTAAAGACAAATTATTCACTAAACAGTTATTTACTTATTAAGTTTACAAATCTGGTGCTCGTATTCTGTTAACCTAAATTAAACAGTTAGGTAGAATTGGAGCAATCTGGTTGGTTGGTCAAACATGTCACATTTGTCCCAGCTTGGGAAACAGTGGGGTTTGATATTACAGCGCACTGTCCCCAGTGAGTCGTGACAAAGTTTGCAGGCTCGGGTCCTGGATCTTTTGGAAACAAAAGGCAAGGTCGATTTGGGTGTAGATTTAATAAATAATAAAAACTAAAAGGAAACACCAGGTTTCTACTATTAAAAATAAGAAGGCACTGGAAAATGCTAAAGCTTACCTGCAAGTGGAAGAGATGACCCTGATGATTTTACAAGGGGTCCCAAAAGCCAGGTTAATCGAATTAAGAGTAGGATTGCCTGCCAAAGCTAGGAAGGCAGAGATAATCGAAGAGATGGCACAGCTTTTGAAATTGGAAGGAATACCCAGTAGATTGAGTTCTCCAAGGGGTGGTTCATTGGGATGGGCTCAAATCCAGTTGCAAATTTAAAAAATTGGAACTAGAGACAGCAGAAAAGGAAAGAGAAAGGGTATTCCAAAGGGAGTTAGAAATGACGAAGTTAGAAAAGGAGGAAAGCGAAATAGAGAGATAATTCCAGCTTAAAATGCTGACAGTTAGAAAAGAGACACCAGTAGGTGAGGTGGGACTTATTTCCAGATCAGAACCCATTGGGGAGATGTTTAAATTTGTACAAGCTTTTCCGAAGTTTGAGGGATATTGAAGCATTCTTTATTTCATTCGAGAAGATAGCTAAACAGATGAATTGGCCAAAGGAAAACTGGACATTGCCCATGCAGAGAAAATTGACAGGTAGAGTAGAGGACATTTATGCTTCACCATCAGAGGAGGTTTCTAGGGATTATGATGTGGTGAAAAAGGCCATTTTGGGTGCATATGAGTTGGTCACTGAAGCATACAGACAAAAGTTTCAAAATTTAAGGGAACAGCCTGGGAAAACTTACATTTAAAAGGATTAAGCAAAGTAGTTTTGACAGGTGGATATGAGCATTAGGAGTTGAAACTACCTATAAAGTTCTCAGAGAGACCATTCCCTTGGAAGAGTTTAAAAACTCCCTACCTTCTGTAATAAGAATCCATGTTGAAGACCAAAGGGTTGTAACTGCTAGACAGGCAGTAGTAATGGCTGACGATTATGAGCTGATCCATAAAACTAAACCTTTTTTCCATCACCCCCATAAATTTGAAAGGGATAGAAAGTGGGAGAGTGGGAGGAAGGCAAGTAGCCAGGATAAAGAATGGATAGCTGGGAATGCCTTGAGATCTCCTCCCCAGATCAGGAAGGAAGGTGCTGAGGGGGGAGTTGAAACTCAAAGGCCTAAGTGTTTCCATTGTAATAAAGTGGGACACATTCATTCAGAATGCTGGAAAATGCAAGGGAAGCCCTTGGGACTTACTGGAGTTTGTAAGAGTGAGTCTGAAAAGGGAACTCAAAAAGAAAATGCCAGGGATCAAATTGTAGCTTTAACTACAAATAGGGGTCTGGAGGTAACCATTGCTGTGAATGCTGGTGGAGTGAATAAGGTAAATGAGAGATATAAAGCGTTTTTGCCTAAAGGAAAGATAACTCCTTTTTCATCAAATGATACAGCTAAAGTCATAACTATATTAAGGGACACAGGAGCTACTCAAACTGTCTTGCTGGAGAAGGACCTAGTTTTCCCTCCAGAGAGTTCAATGAAAACTAAAGTGTTGGTAAACAGGATAAGTGGAGGGTATATCTCAGTTCCATTGTACCAAGTGCAATTGGAGTGTGATTTGTTGTCTGGATTGGTGGTTGTAGGAGTGGTTAAGAAACTACCCGTGGATGGATTTGATTTACTCCTGGGGAATGATTTGGCAGGAGTGAAGGTCATAGCTTCGCCCGTAGTTACGGGAAGTCCAAGAGAGGCTAAAGAGATGTAACAGTTACAAGAACAGGCTCCTGGTATTTTTCCATCGTTTGTGGTGACATTGTATGTGAGCAATGGTGAATAAAGTCCATCACCAGGATTCAAAGTAATACCCTGAGCAGACGTTAGAGTAGCCAAAACTTTCTTTAAGGATGAGGGTAATTCAAAGGAAGTGTTTGGCAGGTCTTCATCAATTGAGGCTCAGAAAGCAGATCCAGAATTAAACAAGTTAGAACAGTCAGCTCACACTGAAGCCGAGGCAAAAGGAGCTCATTACATTAAAAGCGGAGTTCTGATGAGGAAGTGGAAACACCCTCACAGACCTGCGCATGAGGAATGGACGGTAGTTCATCAGACAGTGGTACCGCCCAAATATCGTAAGGAGATATTGCGAGTAGCACATGAAATCCCAATGGCAGGACATGTAGGAATACAGAAAACCCAAGCATCGATAAACAGGCATTTTACCTGGCCAAGACTTCATAAGGGTGTCGTGCAATTTTGTAAAACGTGTCATACATGTCAGTAGTAGGTAAACCTCAACATGTAATCACACCAGCACCTCTAGTACCCATACCAGTTTTTGATGAACCATTCAGTTGGATATTAGTAAGTTGTATAGGACCATTACCCAAAACGAAAGCAGGACTTCAGTATATCCTTACAATCATGGGTATGACAACACGCTATTCCTTTAAGGGCAATTACAGCTAAGGTGGTCGTGGAAGTTAACTCCGTTTTTCACACATTATGGCCTATCAATTGAAATACAACCTGACCAAGGTTCTGACTTCATGTCTAAAATTTTCCAGGATGTAATCAGCAATTTGGGTATCAAGCAACTAAAGTCTACTGGCTATCACCCACAGACACAGGAAGCTTTAGAGAGATACCATCAGACTATCAAAACCACGATTAAGAGCTATTGCCATGGATACCCAAAGGATTGGGACAAAGGACTAGATTTCTTACTATTTGCTACCAGAGATTCTCCAAATGAATCTACTGTAATTAGTCCATTTGAACTGATCTATGGTCGTGAAATAAGAGGCCCATTGAAAGTGATTAAGAAAAAGTTCTTAAAGCAGAAAGATTAATTCTCCATGTTGGATTACGTGCCCATGTTTCTAGAAAGACTCACAGGAGCATGTAAAGCAGCACGAGAACACTTAAAAATTTCCCAAGCCAAATGAAAGAATAGGCAGACAAACATGCTACAACTAGAACATTTTTAGCAGGAGATGAAGTATTGATATTATTACCTTTGCAGGGTGAGCCCCTGAAAGCGAAATTCCGTGGCCCCTATAAGATAGTTGGGAGAGTTAGTAAAGTGACTTATCTGATAGATACTCCTGAGTGTAGGAAGAAGAAATGGTTATGTCATATAAACATACTGAAGCAATATCATCGCAGAGAAGAGGATAAGACAGAGCAAGTGTGCCAGGTGGTAGGAGTAGTGGAGGATGACAGAAACAGTAAGGGCAGGGTAGAAGGAGAAGTAGACAGTGCCCAAAGTGAACCTCCTACAATTCGACTCGTCAATACGACAATACTGGGACAGTTAAACACTGCGTTCTCTTATTTAGAGGAAGGACCAAGGGAAAATCTAATAAGATACTTAGGAAGTATAAGGGAATTTGTAGGGATACACTTAGATGTACTACTTTAGCTAAACAGGACGTGAACATAGGAGATTCAGTGCTAATAAAACAACATCATTATCGGTTGAGCCCAGGAAAACAAGTTCAGTTAGAAACAGAGATCCAATATATGCTGGACAATCATTTGAATGTTCTGTTGAAGGGTCATGAGGACTCGAAACGTCAACTTTATTCTTCTCCGCCGATGCTGCCAGACCTGCTGAGTTTTTCCAGGTAATTCTGTTTTTGTTAATCATTTGATTAAGCCTAGCCAAAGTGGCTGGAGTTCACTGGTAGTATTATTCCTAAACTGGGTGGATCCACTAGATTCTGTATAGACTACCAGAAAGTGAATGTAGTAATGAGGACAGGTTTGTACCCAATTCCTCGGTTAGAGGATTACATTGATAGGGTGGGCATTGCCTCATTTCTTTCTAAAATTGATCTATTGAAAGGACACTGGCGAGTGCCATTAACATCAAGGGCTAAAGAAATATCCGCCTTTGTTACACTAAGTGAGTTGTGTCAATACCTATTCATGCTGTTTGGGTTTATAAACACCCCAGCTACATTCCAGAGACTTGTGAATCAAGTCGTAGCTGAAGTACCTAGCTGTGTGGTTTATTTATACAATTTTGTAACATATACTAACAAATGGGAAGAACATGTAAAGCAATTAGAGGACCTGTTTAAGCAATTGTAATTGGCTGGCTTAGTCATAATTCTGGCCAAAAGCGAACTTGCAAAATCAAGGGTAACTTACCTAGGTCACATTATAGGACAAGGGCCAGTATTGCCAAGAATAGCAAAAGTGAACGCTTTAATAGAATTTCCATTCCTAAAACTAAAAGCGAAATCCTGAGATTTTTGGGAATGTGTGGGTTTTATTGGAAGTTTGTGCCTAACTTCAGCACAATAGCTGTACCTCTCACCAATTTGTTAAGAAAACAGGCAAAAGTAGTATGGTCAGCAGAATGCCAAGCAGCCTTTGAAAAACTGAAGGAAGTCTTAATAAATGAACCAGTGTTGGCTGCTCCTGACTTTGTCAAACCTATTAAAATGGCAATTGATGCTAGTGACTTGGGGATAGGTGCAAGATGATCAACGAGGGATAGGGAAGCCAATGGGGTACTTTTCTAAGAAACTAAATGAATATCGGAGGAAGCACTCTACAATAGAAAAAGAAACTCTAGCATTGTTGTTGTCTCTTCAACACTCTGCAGTTTATGCCGGACACGATATCAAAGGGACGCTCGTTGAGGCGTAAAATGGTGCAGGGTGACGTCGGGCGTCATTTAGATTTTTAGTTCGGTCAACTGTGCACCTGCCAAACTGTCAAAGGCCTGTTAAGGCCATTAATGAACTAATTAAGCCCATTGAGAAAGCTGTCTGTCCAACCTTAAGGTTGGCAGGGGGCAGGCGAAGAGTCCAGGTGGCCTTTGCATTTTTCATGGAACCTCATCCACGGGCGGGATGAGGTTTCATGAAGGGTTTATAAATTAAATAAATTTTTTCATTAAAGTTCATTGACATGTCCCAGCTCATGTGACACTGTCACATGGCTCGCAGGCCCCAACTCAGGCAACCCCACCCCACCCCACCCCCCACCCCACAGCCTGCACAGGGAGCACTCATTGCTTCCAGGTGCGTGTCACGATGGGCCGGCCTTAATAGGCCCGCCCACGTAAAATGGTGGTGCGGACCCGATCGGGGGCGCCGATCGGATCTGCGCCCGTCCACGCCCGCCCCCGCACAACCCCCCTGACGAGGGGAGAATCCTACCCAAAAAAACACTAATCTACACTGACCATAACGTGCTGGTGTTCATTGAAAAGCTTAAAACTCAAAATGCGAGAGTGTTTAGATGGGAGTCTATTGTTTCAACCATTCAATGTAAAGATTTGTTCACATTGCTGGTAAAGATAATGTGAACGTAGATGCATTGTCTCGGTTGTAAAAAACGAAAATAAGTTAAAGGGGTAAGAAATGCTGAAGATTGTATAAGGTTGTATAAGGAGGAAGAAGGATGAATGGATGTAAGTCTTATGTTTTTGTTGTCCATGTGTCACATACCTTGTGATGAAATGAATTTTTGAAATGGCGTTTCATCTCTTTTAAGGCTGGAATCATGTGAGGAATATATCTTTTATTTTCTGTTGGACTGTGGATTAGAATTGTAATGGCTGCAGGTTGAAAGACATGTCCACAGGAACAGGATGAGAGGTATATATAATGTTGCAGTCCTGGAACAGGGTGTGTCAGGAGTTATGACACAGCAGTTGGTAAAGGCTGAGTTATTTAAAATCCCAGAGGAAAACTTTAAACAACTGTCATAACCTATATTTTCGATTGGTATGTTTGAGATGCAACTCTGAATTCAGACATGAAACCCATAAAGCATCAAGAGGTTTTTAATATAAATTAAATTAAACATTTATTAATATAACAACAAATTTAAACACATACACATGTCTACAAATTACTACCAAAATAACTATTAAACAAATCCCCAAATTAATTACTCCCTGGTAATCTTCCCTCAGGCAACAATGACCCATAGGCTTAAACAGACACCAGGAAAGGCACATTTTACCTTATGAATTCAAAATGAAGTTCCCTTCAATTTGGCTCCTTCACACACTTGTAGGCTTACAGGTGGCATCCCTTTGACCCACATACAAAACTCTTTCTGTATGTACCTAGCCTTCTCTTTGAATGTAAATTCTCATTGTATCACCAGGGCCTTTGAACTCCACCTCGTCTAACAATAAAACCCCTTTCATAGCACCAATTTTATTAGTAACATAAATATATTGCTTGGTGTCTCCTAGCTAGGTGCAAGATTTCACCCCAGTCTTTGAATGGTTTATTCAACAAAATGCAAATGTACCCTCTACCTTGCTGTTTAACAGCTTGGAATGACTATGCATCAAAGTGCCCAGACTAGCTGTCTTTAATCCAATTAGGACACACACACTCACACCTACAGACACAGACCCTATGACAAATCCAATTTAAAATAATTTCCAATAACATTATACACATTAACATCTTCATGACACATGAAAGACAGGATGGTGCCGGAAAGGAGTCCTGGACCAAGAGAGCTGCCTGACAATTGCATTTTAATTGGCTCTTGGCCAGGTGACCAAGGTTTTTTATGGAGAGCAGGGCAGCAGAAAGCTCCTGGTCTGCAAAGATAAAACATCTAAAATCTCTTTTCCTCATGGGCAGAATTTTTCTCTCTTCGGGCGGGCGTGCGCCTGACCTGAATGAACGTAAAAGACGCGCGATGTTTCAGTCGGCAGGCGCGCAGAGAAGTCAGCAGTGTGCCCACTGACAATTTAACGGCTTAGTAAGGCCCTTAATCAATTAATTGACTAGAATTTTTCGCCAAGCGGCCTTTGCACTTTTGGCGAAACCTCATCCGCGGGTGGGATGAGGTTTCGACCAGTGATTTAAAAAATGTAAAACCTTTTAAGACCCATATTTAACATATCCCTGCCCATGGGACAGAGTCACATGAGGGGACATGTTTTCATTATTTTTAATATCTTTAGTTTAAAAATCTTCAGCTCCCTGAGGTGGCTCTGTGCCTCAAGGAGCTTTCATTGTGCGCACCCGGGCGCATGCGTGAACTTCCGCGCTCTTCCTCCTCGCCCACCCTACCCCGGCAGCTCTGGTCACTGGGCAGTACCCAGTGCGCGATTCATGCTGGCTGCCCATTAATTGGCCAGCCAGCGTGAAATCGCGGTTGGCTTCCTGAACGCTCCCGGACCCGCCCACCAAGCTCACCTGACGACTGGAAAATCCCCACCCAATTCTCTCTATTAGGCGCTCTCTCCCTCTCTGAGGAAAGCTCTGTGAAAAAGAAAATGGGAAAACCACTGTTAGAGACATTGCAAAGCAAGTTCTCAACCAGTGAACTAAAGACTGAAAGTGCTGGAAGACCCACCTTGTGTCATCAACAAGAACTGAAAGGAATTTGGAAGACATCGATCAAAATCAACCCATCAAATCCTGTACTCCAGATTGGTGCTATTGAATTGTTTTATCCCACCTTTACAATCCATGTTTTGTGTGTCGTGTGTGTGAATGTGGTTTGAAGAAGGGGGTAGAGTTTAAGTTATAGTGTTGGAAGTTAGCAGTTTGTATTTCTTTCTTTTGCCACTGGTTAAAGACAATTGGCTCAATAAACAGTTATTTACTTATTAAGTTTACAAACCTGGTGCTCGTATTCGTTAACCTAAATTAAACTGTTAAGTAGAATTGGGGCAATTTGGTGGTTTGGTCAAATTTTCACATTTGTCACAGCTGGGGGAACAATGGGGCTTGACATTACAGCGCACTCTCCCCAGTGAGTCGTGACACCTCACTCAACCCAAATAGGAAAACTCATTTCTTTACACCACTACGAGGTGTTATCTACTGTTTGATTACCTGATCAATACAATAAGGTGCAATAACTCTAATTAAATAACTATTCTTAAAGCCTATTTGCAACTTCCCTATAAATCTCTTGCAATCTATTTTGTCTTCCTGCAATAGATTGTCCCAACTGCACCTTTTGTTCCTTTGTTTCTGTTTAGGATGCTTTTTGTATGGTTTTTGTGTGTAATATTTTAACTTAATTTGCTCTACATGTGCTCAAAAGTCAATGGATGAGTATAACTAAAACAAAAACAGAATTACCTGGAAAAACTCAGCAGGTCTGGCAGCATTGGCAGAGAAGAAAAGAGTTGATAAAAACAAAAAGCTAAAAGCTACTGCGGATGCTGGAAATCCAAAACAAAACAAAAACAGAATTACCTGGAAAAACTCAGCAAGTCTGGCAGCATCGGCGGAGAAGAAATCAGTCAACGTTTCGAGCCCTCATGGCCCTTCGGCAGAACTGCAGCATAGTTTCAACAAGGGAGAAATATAAATTGGTTTAAGGTGGGTGGGGGGGGGAAGAGACACATTGAGGGTGTGGTGTGAGCAGATAATAATCAAAAGATGTCACAGACAAAAGGGTCAAAGAGGTGTTGAAGGTGGTGGTCTTTGTCTGAGAAAAGTGCTAATTAAGAATGGAAAACAGGATATTCAAAGTACAGCTCTAGTGGGGGTGGAGTGGAAAGACTAAAGGTTTTAGTTTTAGATTTAAAAATAATGGAAATAGGTGGGGAAAGAAGAATCTATATAAATTATTGAAAAAAAAGCGGGTGGGTGGGGAAAAGAAACGGGGTGGGGATGGGGGGAGGGGGAGTTTAAGATCTAAAGTTGTTGAATTCAATATTCAGCCCAGAGGGCTGTAAAGTGCCTAGTTGGAAGATGAGGTGCTGTTCCTCCAGTTTGCGTTGGGCTTCACTGGAACAATGCAGCAAGCCAAGGACAGACATGTTGGCAAGAGAACAGGGTGGAGTGTTAAAATGGCAAGCGACAGGGAGGTTTGGGTCTTTCTTGCGGACAGACCGCAGGTGTTCCGCAAAACGGTCGCCCAGTTTGCGTTTGGTCTCTCCAATGTAGAGGAGACCGCATTGGGAGCAACGAATGCAGTAGACTAAGTTAGGGGAAATGCAAGTGAAATGCTGCTTCACTTGAAAGGAGTGTTTGGGCCCTTGGACGGTGAGGAGAGAGGAAGTGAAGGGGCAGGTGTTGCAACTTCTGCGTGGGCATGGGGAGGTGCCATAAGTGGGGGTTGAGGAGTAGGGGGTGATGGAGGAGTGGACCAGGGTGTCCCGGAGGGAACGATCCCTACGGAATACCGTCAAGGGGGGTGAAGGGAAGATGTGTTTGGTGGTGGCATCATGCTGGAGTTGGCGGAAATGGCGGTGGATGATCCTTTGAATGCGGAGGCTGGTGGGGTGATAAGTGAGGACAAGGGGGACCCTATCATGTTTCTGGGAAGGAGGAGAAGGCGTGAGGGAGGATGCGCGGGATATGGGCCGGACACGGTTGAGGGCCCTGTCAACGACCGTGGATGGAAAACCTCGGTTAAGGAAGAAGGAGGACATGTCAGAGGAGCTGTTTTTGAAGGTAGCGTCATCAGAACAGATGCGACGGAGGCGAAGGAACTGAGAGAATGGGATGGAGTCTTTACAGGAAGCGGGGTGTGAGGAGCTGTAGTCGAGGTAGCTGTGGGAGTCGGTAGGCTTGTAATGGATATTGGTGGACAGTCTATCATCAGAAATTGAGACAGAGAGGTCAAGGAAGGGAAGAGAAGTGTCAGAGATGGACCATGTGAAGATGATGGAGGGGTGGAGATTGGAAGCAAAATTAATAAATTTTTCCAGGTCCCGATGAGAGCATGAAGCAGCACCGAAGTAATCATCGATGTACCGGAGAAAGAGTTGTGGGAGGGGGCCGGAGTAGGACTGGAACAAGGAATGTTCCACATACCCCATAAAGAGACAGGCATAGCTGGGGCCCATGCGGGTACCCATAGCCACACCTTTTATTTGGAGGAAGTGAGAGGAGTTAAAGGAGAAATTGTTCAGTGTGAGAACAAGTTCAGCCAGACGGAGGAGAGTAGTGGTGGATGGGGATTGTTGGGGCCTCTGTTCAAGGAAGAAGCTAAGGGCCCTCAGACCATCCTGGTGGGGGATGGAGGTGTAGAGGGATTGGACATCCATGGTGAAGAGGAAGCGGTTGGGGCCAGGGAACTGGAAATTGTTGATGTGACGTAAGGTATCAGAGGAATCACGGATGTAGGTGGGAAGGGACTGGACAAGGGGAGAGAGAAGTGAGTCAAGATAACGAGAAATGAGTTCCGTGGGGCAGGAACAGGCTGACATGATCGGTCTGCCAGGACAGTTCTGTTTGTGGATTTTGGGTAGGAGGTAGAAGCGGGCCGTCCGAGGTTGGGCGACTATCAAGTTGGAAGCTGTGGGAGGAAGATCTCCAGAGGAGATGAGGTCAGTGACAGTCCTGGAAACAATGGCTTGATGTTCTGTGGTGGGGTCATGGTCCAGGGAGAGGTAGGAGGAAACGTCTGCGAGTTGACGCTCAGCCTCCGCGAGGTAGAGGTCAGTGCGCCAGACAACAACAGTACCACCCTTGTCAGCGGGCTTGATGACAATGTTGGGGTTGGACCTGAGAGAACGGAGTGCAGTGAGTTCGAGTCCTCATGACCCTTCAACAGAACTCTTTTCTTCTCCGCCGATGCTGCCAGACCTGCTGAGTTTTTCCAGGTAATTCTGTTTTTGTTTTGGATTTCCAGCATCCGCAGTAGTTTTTTGTTTTTATAGGATGAGTATAACTGCCTGGTTATAAAGAGGAAATGTAGGTATCAACTGTGGCTCAGTGTTAGACTGAGTCAGGAAGGTTAGGGGCTTAAGTCCCACTCAGGTGACTTGAACACATAGTCTAGGCTGATAGTCTGATGCAGCGCTGAGGGAGTGCCGCGTTGTCAGAAGTACCATCTTTTTAACATGAGACATTAAACTGAGGCCCCGTCGGCCCATTCAGGCAGACATAAAAGATCTGATGGCCTTAACTCAAAGGAGAACAGAACCATCCTTAGGATACAGCGAGTTGGGGTGACTGCCCCAGGCCCCAGGCTTTGGTGGCCCCTTGCTTCAACATCACGGTGTCAGAGGTAATACTATTCCAAACTAGTTAGCGTCGTTAAAGCGGGCACATAGCGCATAGAATCTGACCTGCAGGGTAAGTCACTCACTGGCTGTGTTTATTTTTGGTCCTGGGCAGTTGAAATCCTCCACTCCTTATTTCATTTTCCTTCCAGTCCGCATTTGCGGCTAACATTTGCTTAACGCTGGGAGGTGGGGCAGTCATTTTTTTAAAAAATTAAAGTCAAACTATTTATTGCATCTTGTCCGACATTTTTTTTTCCCCACAAGTTGAACGCGGCGAATGTCCTCACTCTGACCTTTAGGCCGAGATCCCCAGTGGGCGGGGCCGGCGAGCCATTGAAATCTCCGTTCGCATCGGAATGGGGACCGGAAGATCCCGCCGGAGCGGGGGGCCGGAAAATTCCGGCCTTAAAGTTTGCTCCAGTTGGGGTGTGGGGTGTGTGTCAGTAAAAAGGTTCTGACGGAAGCCCGTAGAGCCCATGGATTTCTCCTCATCAAAAGGTGCAGCCAACAATTATGTTCAGCCTTGGAAGCCAGGTGTAGTTTTACCTGCGACACAGTCATCGCAGTCAATAGTGCCGTAAGCGCTTGTACCCGAGTGCTCAGTAGCTGGGGCGCTGCTGGTGCTGCCTTTCACACACACACACACACTCACACTCGAGGGCCCAGACATCAGAGGAAACTTGTATCAAACTGTTACAGGAGCCCATGCAGTGTGATTTTCCCAGGCTCCGCACACCTCGAGGGACAGCCTTGAGAGCAGGGCCAGTGTCCTGGCCAGTATAAGTCACTCAACCAACACTTTGATTATCTGGTCTATATTTGTTGTTTGTGGGATCTTGCTGTGTAAAAATTGGCTTCCGCGTTTCTTACAGCACAACAGTGTTTACACTTCAAGAGGCACTTAGTTGGCTCCGAAGTGTTTTTCGGACATTCCAGCGTGATGAAAGGCACTATGGAGATGCACATTTTTCTGTCCTTTTGGACAGGAATTCAGTGGAATAAGGCTTATTGGCAGCCCAGGGTTATGTGCAGCATTTCCAATGTTCTCTTGCCACCTGGTGTAAAGCTGCTGATGAAAACAGGGGTAAAGCTTCAATTACTTTACAGTCAGGCCTGAACTGAACCGAATGTCGGAGCCAACTCAGATTTCATGGGTTTAGTCAAGCTGAACATTTGCTGATTCAGTCAGAACTTGGCTCAGCTCATATTTTGAAGAGGAAAAAAAGCGCAAGTGTACATTGCTGGGGCTTTGCACGCACATAATACCCTGCAATTTCGAAGGAAAAAAACATTGGCTTCCTTACAAGTGCATGGTTTCTTTTCAGAGACTTGCAATATATTGCTCCCATTTTGGCTGGCTGGATTAGTCTGGGCTATGCGGAGCCAAACCAAACCTTGGAACCTTGGCATGTGGCCATACCTCCAGACTGCATTATTCTTACTTGGGGATGAAACAAACTTGACAGTGCTTGTATGAAAGTAAGATTGCATGGAAGGAATTTTCTTATTGCCCTGAGGCAATTCCCATCAAAATATTTTTATGTAAATACAGAACTCCTGCCTTGTTTAGAAAAAAAATACAACATAAACCTGGCTCCTCAATGCAGTTCACCAGTTTTGTTCACGAAATCTCAATGATGTCTGCTGGATCATTTTTGAAGATATTCTGCTTTAGAAAGTTGCCAAGAACATTAAACAGTAATGCGCTGAATGAACTTAGAAAAACAGAACAGAATTTTTTTGTCCAAGAGTAACATTCAATGTCACTGAATGGCAGCAATTAAGCAAGCAGTCAGGATGTTTATCTTAGGTGCAAACTGACAAAGGACAAATGTTTCAAACCAATACATCATGGGGGTGAATTTCTGCTCCCTCTGTGGAACTTCCATCCTCCATGACTCAAGACAAAGTTACATTCTGGTAATGGGGATAGTGCTACGCATTGTCCTATTGTGTATGGGGTTGCACACATAGTGTCCTTGTGATGAGTTAGACTTCCATTAATTACCCCTTTTAAAAATGGCGTTGTGCCCACTGATAGCCTATGAGTCTCCGAGGTCTGCCTTTTGAATTTCCATTGTTGCAGGTATAAGTGCAAAATCGAACACACCACTTGGGAGCTTCTGTGCTGCCTTTGAAAAGATAGTTTGACCTGCACTCCTCAACACCAGACAAGTGTGCAAAATGTTAAGAGTGAAACCGAGTTTAGCTTTCTCACTTCACTCTTGAATACCTTCGCTCTGCGTCTTTGTAATATTTTGCCGGACATATGTGAAACTTGGACCATTCAACTCCAATCTGTGCCTAGTTGTCACCAAGCCAGGGAAGGCGAGCACACTACACCATTCCTTCAGAACTCCAAGAACCCCTGGATGGCCTTGCCAGCAGAAGAAATACGCTCCCGGGGTATCGGTGCCACCAAGTTGTCCAATTACCCGTACCATCTGGATTGTAGTGGCACTGACACTGCCAACTCCCTCACCCACAGAACTACAGCACAGCACAGCAAAAACAGTTCTGTCATTCTCAGCGAAGGCTGGCATTGTGTTAAATTGGCTTCGACAGTTCCAACCCAGGTCCTATACCTATTAAATTCCCGCCCATCAACTCTGCAGGAATAACAGGACCAAATTCATTCATCCCACTCTTGATGGTTCTGTTGCCTACATCCCATTCTATGACAAATCATTCTTGACATTGTTTCCCCAGCACTTCCTTAGTCCTCCCATGGTGCCTGTGCGATCATAGCCACGAAAAGTATCCTAGCTGTTTTCATTCTTCCAACACACCCAAACCATCACAGTCATCTTTCTTGCAACTCCTGCGTAAGCGTTTTTTCTTGTCTAATCTGTGTTCTTATTGTAGCATTCTGAATCACGTCCCAGACTTTAAGGGCACGGTACTCCTCCACCTGATCTCCACTGTATCACCAAGTTCCCTGCTGGAAGATATTTGTACACCAGAGGTCATTTCAGAGATAACATCAGCTATCAACTTCCATTGAAGCCGTTTCACTAAGGAATGAAGCAGTAAATGTGGTCTGTTGAGCAGCAATGGCTGGAATTTGAAGCTGTTCCAAGATCCGAGTTCCAGCTCCTGCTCTTCGGTTATCGGGTCTGCCACAAAGTTGGTTCATTCGGGGACTTCCACTGCACTCACAGCAAAGTCACGGTCCTTGAGTGGGAGCAGTTGCAAGGAAATTCCTGGCTGATATCTTCAAAAAAAAAAGGTCTTATCGGAGTTGGAGTTATGTAACATTCTCCTCAGAAAGAACTTGCAACCACACTGGGCCGTTCACGCTCTCAGGATGTTCCAAAGCATTTCAAAGTCAATACTTCCCCTGAAGTGGAAAGCACTGTGGTACCACATAATCTTTTAAGTCCCTCTGAGCGAGCGACTGGGCCTTTACATTAACATTGCTTGCGCCTTACAACAATGCAGTCTCTCAGTGCCGCAGTGAAGCAACTTAGAATGGAGGCAGAAAATCGCAATCCTGGGGGTTATGTCAGAGTTTATCAGTTCGTCAACAGGGCAAATTTATTAATGGGGCATGTAATGCAAGCACCATATCTCTGGTGCTCATTTGCCCCCTAAAGCCAGGAACTCTGGTACCCATCCTCCATGGTAAGGGTGAGAAAGATTGCCCAGGCCCCTGATCATGGGAAAAATGATCCCCCTGTCAGGAAAATCATGCGAAAGAGCGCACAGATCTCTCTGATCCTCAGGGAGATTGGCTCGGAATTAAAATTTTTAATAGAAATAATTTTTAAAATTTCCCTGACATGCCCCCATCATGTGACACTGTCACATGAGTTGGGACATGTCAGTAACTTTTATTGAAAGATTTGATAAAAATTTAAATACCCTCATGAAACCTCATCCAGTCAACCTTAAGATTGGGCAGGCAGGTCCATTAACGACCTTAATTAGATTTTCAATGGCCTCAATAGGCCGTTGATAGGTCGGCGGGCGCGCAGCTGACCCCGCGTCATTTTACACGTCGGCGAGTGGGCCCTCCTGCTCGCCGATCAGAAGATCCTGCCCCATGTCTTCTTTGACCTCTGGATAAAGACAGATATTTTGCAAATGCCTTTTTTTTTAAGGACCCAGGCCATTTGCTTTTCCAGAGCCTGTTAGTCTCAACCACTTGGTTTGCAGACCTCTGGGTATCAACTGAGCCCGCAGAACAGGAAGAATCAGCATAGTGAGCCCCAAGCAAGGGGGCATCCTGTTATTATTGTTGTGGGTCTTAGATGTGGTAGTTGTAGGTCTGTACTTAATGAAGATGCTGGAGGCAATGCACTGTTAGCAATTTCTACCTTTTATTGAACATTATGCTATTTACAGTATAAACCTAGCATGAGGCTCTACACAGAACCAGCTCTCTCCATGCTTTGTTGTCATGTGATCTTACATCACTGGTGATGTAGACTATATGTTTGCATATTTAATATTAACCCTTTCTACCACAAACATTATCCAAGGCACTGGCATATGAACATTCTTCTCACATTTTATTCACACTAACGCACTTACATTATTCAGAAGGTGGTGTCTGGCATTTTCTCATCCATACATCCTGTTCTCTGCAGCTTTCCTGCCATGACTAGCAAAAGGCTGTCTGATTTCAGTGCATTGAGAGTTTGTTTGGAGGAAGTGAAACTCTATTTTGTGAGACTGGTCATGCTGCACAAATCTCCAAGAAACTCGGAAATAACGCTTTGGTCATTTCAGTCTCTCCTGACACCCACCAAATAAGGTCACAAATGTGGCAAACAGAAGTTACATGAGGGAACCGTACAGTTTGGTTTAGCAATAAGGGCCTCTATTTACCATTGGTTAAGAAAATAAGGCTTGCATCTATATAGCCTCAGGGTGTCCCAGAATGCTTTATTGCCAATTAAATAGTTTTGAAGTGTCAGATATTGTTGTAACGTAGGAAAGTGTTTTTGAAAGTGGCATCATCAGAACAGATGCGACGGAGGCGAAGGAACTGAGAGAATGGGATGGAGTCCTTACAGGAAGCGGGGTGTGAGGAGCTGTAGTCGAGGTAGCTGTGGGAGTCGGTAGGCTTGTAATTCTCTCAGTTCCTTCGCCTCCATTGCATCTGTTCTGATGATGCCACTTTCAAAAACAGTTCCTCTGACATGTCCTCCTTCTTCCTTAACCGAGGTTTTCCACCCACGGTGGTTGACAGGGCCCTCAGCCGTGTCCGGCCCATCTCCCGCGCATCCGCCCTCACACCTTCCTCTCCCTCCCAGAAACATGATAGGGTCCCCCTTGTCCTCACTTATCACCCCACCAGCCTCCGCATTCAAAGGATCATCCTCCGCCATTTCCGCCAACTCCAGCATGATGCCACCACCAAACACATCTTCCCTTCACCACCCCCCCACCCCCGGTGGCATTCCACAGGGATCGTTCCCTCCGGGACACCTTGGTCCACTCCTCCATCACCCCCTACACCTCAACCTCCTCCCACGGCACCTTCCCATGCAACCGTAGAAGGTGCAGCACCTGCCCCTTAACTTCCCCTCTCCTCACCGTCCGAGGGCCCAAACACTCCTTTCAAGTGAAGCAGCATTTCATATGCACTTCCTCAATTTAGTCTACTGCATTCGTTGCTCCCAATGCGGTTTCCTCCGCAGTGGAGAGACTAAAGGCAGACTGGGTGACCGCTTTGCAGAACACCTTCAGTCTGTCCGCAAGCATGAGCCAGACCTCCCTGTCGCTTGCCATTTCAACACTCCACCCTGCTCTCATGCCCATATGTCCGTCCTTGGCCTGCTGCAATGTTCCAGTGAAGCTCAACGCAAACTGGAAGAACAGCACCTCATCTTCCGACTAGGCACTTTACAGCCTTCCAGTCTGAATATTGAGTTCAACAATTTTAGATCATGAACTCTCTCCTCCATCCCCACCCCCTTTCCGATCCCCCTTTTTTTTCCAATAATTTATATAGAATTTTCTTTTCCCACCTATTTCCATTATTTTTAAATGTATTTCCATCCATTGTTTTATCTCTGCCCTTCAGCCTATTTCGATCCCTTCCCTTCACCCCACCTCACCCCCACTAGGGCTATCTGTACCTTGCTTGTCCTGCTTTCTACCCTTAATTAGAGCATTCCTTAGATAATATCACCACCTTCAACACCTCTTTGTCCTTTTGTCTATGACATCTTTTGGCTATCTCCCCCTATCACTGGCCCTCTATCCAGCTCTACTTGTCCCACCCCACCCCCTCCTTAAACCAGCTTATATTTCACCTCTCTTCTATTTTTATTTACTTCTGTTAAAGAGTCATACGGACTCGAAACGTTAACTGTGCTCCTCTCCGCAAATGCTGCCAGACCTGCTGAGTTTTTCCAGGTATTTTTTATCTTTTATATGATGTTGCTTGATGGAAAAATATTGGCCAGAACACCAGGGAGAACCTTCCCCCACCCTAGCTACCTCTGAAATTGTGCCATGAGACCCTTTGCCATCCACCTAAGATTACAGTCAGGGTCTTATGTCTCATCTGAAAGCCAGCATCTCCGACAGTGCAGCACTCCCTCAGGACTGCATTGCAGTGTCAGCCTAGATTATACGTTCAAGTCTCTGGGGCTTAACTTTCATCATTCTGACCCAGAGGTGAGACTGCTACCAATCCTCTGATAACAGAGCCAGTACGGGTTTGCTATAGCGGTTGTAACTTATAGGTCTTACTTGGATACCCTTGGCAACCAAAGATACTGTTCACTTAGGACTACATTGAAATTAGCTCTGGTGTAAATTTGGATAGTGTTGCTTGTAGTACATCCATATTGGCTCCATATCTTAGAATGACATAGCAACCATGATCACACAATGAGTTATTACCCAGTCAAGGGCCAGGATAAAATCCCAATGGGAATTCCTTATGCCAACCAGTATTGACCTAGTTTTGATGCCGCAATATGATACAGTGAAACAGTGTTTTTTAAAAATAGTTCTTGTGGTTTAGCAAGGAGGGTGGGAGTTACAAAATGTTAAAAGAATGAGAAGTGCTGATTGAAAGCAAAATACTGTGGATGCTGGAAATCTGAATTAAAAACAGAAAATGCTAGAAAAACTCAGCAGATCTGGAGCATCTGTGGAGAGAGAAACAAAGTTAACGTTTCGAGTCTGTATGAGTCTTTATTTGAGAAGTACTGATTGTTCAGCACTGGCAGTCACCAGCATGAAACTTATTATTGCACAACACAAGTACAAAATCCAGTAAATCAATGAAATACCACACAGCAAGCATGTATGGAGAACCACAACAGACATCAATTCAAGAACGAGTTGACAGAATATGCAGAGCTAAATGTTAGGCCCATGAGTGTGAGTGTCATAAGCAGCTGATAAAGTTAGATTCGTTGCATTGTTAGATTTGTCACCTTGTTCTGTTAAGTAAATTCTGAAGTAGTTTGATCATCCTGTGTGCCAGTTTTGAGACTGATGTCATTCTGGTGATGAATTGAGTGCCATTGTACTTGTTGCTAGTTCATTGAGGTTGACCAGCTGATGCATCTCAATACTGACCAGCGCCGTGCAACATCTCTGAGTAATACCTCAGGCATTCCCCCTTTTATTATGGGCCATTTTACTTTGTAAGCGGATAGTATTTTAGTTTAGAGGCTGACAGGTGCTGTTTGATATGAAATGCACAAAGCATCAAGCAGCCAGGCCTGAAAAGGATTTCCAACATTAAGCACCTTTGACATCTGATTCCAGTATTAGTTTGACTTGCAGTTTGACCGCTATATTGCTATTTGCAGTAAGCATAGTGAGCTGCTATTTTCACAGCAGGGTGGTACAGGGCAAGATTGTATAAGTGTTTAAGAAGACATAAGCTATAGAGAGAAAAATAAAGACTTTCCCTTATATAGTGTGTCCCAATGTGCTTTACAGCCAAGTATTTTTGAAATATCGTCATTGTTGTAATGTAGGAAATACAACAGGCCACGTGTAGACAACAAGCTCCCACAAACAGCAATGAGATAATGCCTGGAAAATGTGTTTTAGTGATGTTTATTGAGGGATAAATATTGGCCAGCTCACTAGTGAGAGCTGATCTCCTGCTCTTTGATTAGTGCTATGGAATCTCTTGTGCCCACCTGGGAGAGCAGACAAGTCTAACACCTCTCAGGCAGCTCCAAAAAAAGTTTGAAGGCTTTAAAAATGTGACACAAAGATGAGAAGTCAATTCTAGCACATATGGTGCAGGCAGGAATGGGGGAGGGGTGACAACATGCAAATTTATGGCCCTGATATGTGCTTGCAATTATGTAGGGGGAACAAAAATCAGGCTCCACATGTGCATTAGATAAATCTAGATCAAAATGTCAAAATTGTATAACACATTTTACATGATTGATTTGACACTGGGATCCATGACTTCACCAAATGTCAAATGCTCACAGCAGACTGTTTGTATGGCATGTAGCATTAAATGTTTAAGCAGAAGGAGCTTGCCAAATTAAACTTTGCTGCTGTGTTATAGCCTTAGCCCCTCACGCTGTTATGTTCACACTTTCCATCGGCAATGCGCTAGCGAGAGGGCATCAGAACTTAACAGCTCAGGATTCAACCAGAGGTTCACTGGTACGTTACAGACATGTTTCATGATAATTACCTTGTCCATAACATTACAGCTATAACTGAACTTCCTACACTTGCCGCAATCAAGTATACTGCACTCGGTTCTCCGTGCACAACTGAGATTTACAGAGAGGGGAAGAATCTAGTTTTTAGCAGCTGCACTTTAGCATGTTTGGAATTGAAACAATGATTTAATATTTTAATAAGGAATCATTTGCTGGATTATTAAATCCCACTTAGCATTGATTAAAGTCAAAACATTATCTGCCCTTTACTTCCCTTCACTGGCATTCCTTGCTGTCAGCCAGGATTTTAGGTTAATCGCAGCACTTCCTCACAACAGCTATCAATGCTTCTCTGTGAGCACCGTGTCACTTTTCACTTGCCCAGATTGTGTGCAGCAAATTGATTCCCTAAATGCTATAAGGATCTGAGGGGCCATTTCTCCAGGAATATTGGGAATTGTTAATGCCTGACAGGGTTTTTTTCTGTGGCGTTCTGCATATCCGAAAGGCTAAACCTCCAAAGTGCCAGATGTATATTAATGTGCATTATATATGTCTATAAAGAGGTCTTGCATGGAGTATCCATATTTCCTGTGTGTCACACCATTTCCATCAGTGTGTTTGGATCACACTATTTCTGGCACACTGTAAAACATCCCATGTATTATGCTCACCTCCCAACAGAACCTCCAAATTGCTATTCCATGGAAAATAGCCCTGTTCTCCATAGCATCATCAGAAACAGCCCGTTAATGATATCGTTCCCGTAAAGGTTCATGATGTGGACATTGAGATAGTTGCTAACCACGAGTATCCAGGTATTAAGGTAGAATAATAAGTTGAGTTGGAGGGAACAGTGTATAGGTGTGCTGGCCAATGGACACACATGATTATACTACCTCAAAAACTTAAAATACCTTTGAGGCGATCCCACAATTATGAAATTCTTCTATACAGCCGTAGTTGAGCATGCTATCCTTTTGGGATGTCTTGCCTAGTACTGTTGTTTTAGGAAAGCAGACTCTTTAAGGGTACAGGGATTATTGAACCAGGCAGGAAGGTTATTCAAAGAGATCTTTTCTGATGGAATTCACCCACGAAAAATTTTGACAAGAGTGTCATGAACAATTAGAATCACCCTTTGCCTCCTTATTACTGCTACTTGCATTCAAAAGGCTACAATCCCTCAGATGCAGGACAAATCAGTTCCTGAACTCTTTTGTGCTATTCTCTAGAAGAACTTTTAGCAGGAGTTTGATGTATGGATGAGGATATGCACTTATTGGGACTCACTGGCTGATTATTTTAATGCATTAGAATAGGTTTTCACACCTGTGATGGGGTCATTTTCTTCCCTTTTACTATTATTTCTCATTTCTGTGTAATTTTTTAACAAACGAACAATGTACCCGAAATGAATTTCTGTATGGACAATAAACTGGAAATTCAATTGAAATTGGATTGAATTACCAAAATGTTCCCCCTTGCTGCCGCTCCCACTTCACCTCTGTCCCAATTTGAGCCTCAAACTTACTTTCAAAGGTAACTTTCTCCTTCCTGCTCGCTCTACCAGCTGACTGGCCATTACTCCCTCCTATCCTCCGCCTGTTCCCAGCCAGAAGCAGGGGCTGGCTTTAAGCTCCTTTCTGTGCTTTTCCAATTATGAGAAGTATTTCCTGTGCTAAGCCAGTGGTGTTCAATACATTAGCTGCAAACCACACCTGCCTAGTTGGCAGTCCAGGAATGGTTAATGGCATTTCAAGATTCGTAAATAAAAAAGGAATAGTAGACACTCACTGGGCTTGTTATCTCAAACTAATACTCACGTGTGGTGTGTGCATATGGGCTCTAACCTTTTTGAGAGTTTGTTGGTAAAATGCTAAGGCGAAAAGCACAGTGTGCAAATGTTTTACTTCCTTGGTCACTCATGGTGCTAGATGTTTGTTAAGTAAATACACAGGTATGAAGTAGATTGACCTGTATCGTCGTGTGAATGCATGAGTTCTATACTGCAATTAGTGCATCTGTCTGAACAGCATCAGCATACCCGCACCTGTGCCTGGATCAACAACTCGTATTGGTCTAAACTGCACTTAAGCAGCTTAAAGCAAGTTTTAATTTACAATCCTACAGGTCTCTCCTATAACACTGAGCCTCTATTATTTAAGGCATTATAAGCTCCATGTAAGCTTTAAATAACAGCAGTTATCCCAGCAAGATTCTGAAGATACCCTTTCCTTTTGTAAACCTTCTGAGGAGGCAGGGAGGGAGAGGAATTGATCGCCTGTAATCTTCACTCACCTTTGGTGCACTCTGCCCCCAATCTCGCCCCTGCCTTGTGCACCCATGACGTCTCCTGACCATTCCCATGCCCATTCTGTCCTTCCTCTTCTCAGAACAACTACAACTTTCCCTAACTCTGCACCCACCCTCGACAAAAATCCTTAGGGAAAATGTGACTGCAGGGCTGGTCTTAAGTTCTAAACATTAGTAAAATGAAAATAAGCACTTTAATGAGAACTTTTACCAAGTTGCCTGGCGAGGTTGCAAACATGAGTGCATTGCTTTTCCCAGAGACTTTCTATTGCAAACTCCCCGGTCCATCCCTCAACACCCCCAGGCCCATCAACAGCTGCTGCTGTGCTTTCACATCTTGCAAAGTCTCCTTTGTCTTGTCTCAGAATACTTCAATCAGTAGTAATATTGTTGCTTACGTCAAAATGATTTATTTATTATAGCCTGCTCCACTCATGCATTCCACAGTGCTTAAGGATTATTATAGTGATTGAAACAACAGTGAAGCCAATTTTAGTTGCAAACCCAGTGGAATCAAACACTTGCAATGTTCTGAACCCCGCACTAAAGTGCAGAATTTACAGGGTGATTTTACAGGGTTTGGAGCCTTTTCTACCTGGAACACATACTAGGAATTCAGGAGGATATTCCCCACCATTTTCCACCCATTCATTTTTATGGATTGAAATTGGAGCCCCTCCTGGTGGGAAATTAAGTCCAATATTTGGGACGCGATTTTGCTGTTATAGCTTACTTCTTGTACCTTATCAGGCAAATGCTCCACCAATTGTTCTTCTTCATGGACTATCTTCTGAATATTGAGGCAAACAGATTCCGCTGTTTGATCCCCACACTTAAAGAAAATACTCCCTTGTGATCTCCTGTGGTTTGAAAACTGGCAGCAACCATTTCCAACATGAGCTCACTTGCCCCATCACAGCTTTTGAAATCTGAAACTGAATTCTCAAATCGGGAAGCCTGAGAGGCCTGGGTACAAATTCAACTTAGTGTAGAGCACAACAAGTTGCCCCCCCCCACCCCGCCCAGGTCTGCCACTAAGCGACAATGCCGTCCAGAGAGGACGCAGCATTGGGAACTGATAACAGTATCCATACTGCAAGGGGGTGTCATCTAAGTGTAGGAATGAGCCACACTGTTACCAGTGTTGGTTGGAGATATTCCTGGAGGTTCCATCCAACTCCGCCGTCCCGTGTTAGTTTCCTCCTGGGTCATTCACAACAGTGTCCAGGAGACGAATTCTTTGTCTGCCCCTCAAAAAATGCACATCCCCAATTTACTTACATCTGTGCTTTCAAGATCCCAACTGTCTAGCCTTTGACTCCCCATTCTCCACGACATTTCCACAGCTACCTGTTATATGTTGTTGCATTATCTGTAAACATCTGAGAAGAGCTAGAAACTAATAAGCTATGAACTAATTGTTATGTGTAAGTATTCCGGGGGGCCACATTTCACAGCTGCACTGGAGACCGATGTGATGTGTAACAGAACCAGTTCAAACCGGTCCTTCTTTTTTACAAGGAAGCATGCCAAGTTAAAGATAGGGAGTTCTGATCTTTCCAAGCTTAAAGTGAGATTATTACTAACATCTGGTAACTAAAAGGCAATAAGAATACATAGCGCTACCAATCTGCTCAACCACACCCTCACCTCCATCTTTGATGCCCTAGTCCCATTGAAACAGCTACTCTTTCTCACCCTGGCTATTCCCTCCGGTACAGCCCTCTTCTCTGCTCCCTTAAATCCAAGAGACACAGACTTGAATAGATATAGCAGCCAACTGGCTTAGCCATTCACCGCCAATATGGCTGAACCACATAAAGCATTATCAGGTCCTGCTCCCATCTACCAAAACTGCTCACTAGTTCAGGATCATCCTGGAAGGCAAAGATAACACCAGGCTTCTTTTCTCTGCAAACCATTTTTCTTAAATCCCCCCTGCGTCTTCAACCCTCATCTCCAGAATGTGTGAGGCGCTCATGGACTTCTTTGTCAGCACGTTCACCGGCAGGCTGGCCACTAATCAAAGGTCACAGATTTAAAGTAATTGGCAAAAGAATTACGGGGGGAGATATGGTGAATTTTTTTCATACAGAGGTATGTTAAGATCTGGAACACATTACCTGAAAGAGCGTTTGAAGCAGATTCCATAGAAATTTACAAAATACATTTTTATTTATTCTTTCATGGGATGTGGGCATCGCTGGCAAGGCCAGCATTTGTTACCCAGCCCTAATTGGCTCGTGAGGCCATTGCAGAGGGCAGTTAAGAGTCAACCACATTGCTGTGGGTCTGGAGTCACATGCAGGCCAGACCAGATAAGGATGGCAGATTTCTTTCCCTAAAGGACATTAATGAACCAGATGGGTTTTTACAACAATTGACAATAGTCTTCATGGTCACCACCACTGAGACTAGCTTTTCATTCCAGAATTGTTAATTAAATTTAAATTCCACCAGTGGCCTTGGTGAGATTTGAACCCACATCCCCAGAGCATTAGCCTGGGTCTATAGGGATTACTAGTTCAGTGACATTACCACTACACCACCATCTCCCCCAACTAAATATGCATTTGGTCTGCATCAGCAGAGAACCAATTTACAATCTGTAGTAAGGACACCTGCAACATAGTGCCAGTGCCAGTGTTTGCCAAGGTTGCCAACTCTCAACTGTTAACCCTGGGGCTCATTCCCCTGAATGCTTTGCAATATCAGCCAATGTGCTGTGTACGTGGCAGGAATGGTAGCCGCTGTGTTGCTTGGCATTGCCACCACTTTGATTATTTTTCCTTCTGAGGAGCATGATATGATGTTGATAGCAGTGGGGTGAAAATCATACCAATTCTACAATGGGCAGCTGGTCATCCAAGTTCCAACCCCGGTGGCAGAGTTAAAATTTAACTCCATTAAATTTGAGGTCATCGTCGGAGCAGCTGGAGGCGAAGTTAGGAAAATAGCGTTTTTTGGGCTGTTACGACAGAAAATGCTCCACCAAACATAACGAGGGAAGCAAAGTCCTCAACGGAAGTATAGAATGGTGTAGCACTGAAGTAGGCCATTCTACCCATTGTGCTTGCTCTTAAGAAAGCTATCCAATCAGACCCAATCCCCTGCTCTTTCCTAATCTCTGCAAATTTCTCCTTTTCAAGTATATATGTAATTACCTTTTGAAAGATACTACTGAATCTGTTCACTTTCAGGTAGCGCATTCCAAGTCATAACATGTGCAAATCATATTCTCATTGGTTAGGACAGAACTTGAGTCTTGCTGAGATAAGGGACATCCATGTTGAAGCTGTTCATCTTGTGCTCAGCAGGACAATTCGTAAGAATATCAAATGTAAAGGGAACAATGATTTGCACTATCTGAGAAGAAAGAGCTGATTGGTTGGCAAGTGGACTCTCATTGGTCAAGGCATTGCCTGAGGAATGAACCAGCAAACTTATTTTGTTTAGCTGAAACAGACACAATGTGTGAACATGTTCTTTCTGTCTGAAAAGAACAGGGCCCTGTGTATTAACATATGTAGCTTCCAGTACACACAAATACACCACACTGTGAGCCCAACTGACAATTTTAAATTGGTTGTCAGCGTAATTCTTAGCACACTGAGCATTATTTAGCAAATGTTGCCCAATCGCGGAATCACATTTAATGTTGGACACTGTTTTTAAGTGTGGGCTGGTTGGATACGGTCTGTACTTTGCCCATTGTGAACAGTGGAAGGGACATGCTGTTTTATATGATTGCCAATGTATTTTGGGATGTACACTGTCACTGAAATTCATATGCCACATTACCCAATTGTGCGATAGGCAGAATGTCTTTTTGGCTTGGAGGCAGCATCCTGTTAGTGGCGAATACCACTCGTGTTGCTACTGCACAGTAGCAACGTGAAACAGCTAGCTTCACCTGTTGCTCAAAGTTTTGAGATACCTTGCCCTTTCAGGGTAATCTGAGGTAGACTGGGCACTTTTCAGGACCGAAAGTGATGGCCTTAGGCCTGTTCATGAGTTTGCGCAATATACAGTGTGAAATAATCTGATCAGGGGCAGCCATTATCCCACAAGGGTGCCTTTGATGTGCCCTATTTTGGCATCAAGGAAGCAGATGGCCTGTGCCCTATTTACAAGGTTGCTGATAAGGCCAGTCTTATAATGTGTGGAACTGTAAGGATCCTAATGCGTATTTTGATCAGAGAAGGTAGTCTTGTGGTAGACCAAGGTAGAGAACCCCCTGGCAGATTTTTCAACTAGTACATCAAGGAAAGGGAGTTCATTTGACTGCTCCATTTCAAAGGTGAATTTGAGCACAGGATGGAGCCCATTAAGACATGTGAGGAAATTATTACATGTAGCTGAGGATTTAAATATAGCGAACATGTTGGAAATATGCAAGGGGTAGGCGGTTGGATGTCATTCCATCGAAGACATGTTTCTCATGGAACCCAACAAAGATGTTTGCAAGGGCTGGGCCTGGACAGGATCCCATGGTAACACCATCTATTGGGCATACATGGTGTCATTAAAACTGAACTCAACTGAGCAAGTTGCTGAGTTCTTAAGTTCGAGGAATACTGATTCACTTATTCAGACCCTAGTTGCCAACCAATTAACACTCTCCTCTCATATAGTATAAATTGTTGTTCCCTTTACATTTGGTATTCTTGAAAATTGTCCTGATGAGTGCAAGATGAAAAGCTTCAACAAAAGAAGTCTTTTTTCCAGCAAAACATATTTTTCTCATTTCCCCTGCCATTAGCTTATGAAAGGAGAGTAGGTGTTTAAAAAAATTAAAACTTAAATGGATATAGAGAAATGGCACGACAATGGAAGCCTCTTCAGAAAGTCAGCAGAGGTGTAACAGGGAAAGTAACTCTTTTATTAAACTCATTACCAATTCATTGCCCCATTCGAAAGGGGCACTACTAACCCACTGTAACAAAAACAAACAAAACAAAAACATACCGAAACTTTAAAGAAACCTTACTAAATTAAAATGTCATCCTCGGGGTTGATAATGTACCCTAGTTTTCCCACCCCCACCCGCACACCCCCCTCGCCACCCGCCACCACCCCCCAGAGCTCACCGATTGTGGGAGACATCAAATAGAGGACATCGCGTGCTTTCTCTCCAGGGACACCCGTGCATGGACATAACCACAGAAGAGAAGCAGGCAGTCAGGCAAATCGCCTCCTTCTGTGTTGTAATTGAGTTTACTTTATGATGCAAAGCAAACTTTCACCCTTGTGGTTGAGTTTTAAAGCGAAAGAAACTTCTGCAATTTAGGACAAATCAAAACCAGGCTGCTCCCACCATATCCCACCATGAAACAGTTAAAAAGTCCTGAATGTTAATCCAGGAAGTTGGTCGAGGACTGAAACAAGGAAGAACAGCTGCAAGACTTTCTGCAGCCTGAGATATCTGCACAACAAGCTGTGGATCCAAAGAGAGGCGAAACTGGAACAAAGATGGAAATAGGGGGTGAGAGAAAGAGAAAATGTATAGTGTTATGCTATAACTGATCATTTCGCGGCAGTTTTACATGAGTATCTGCTGCTACTGCCTTGTACTTTATTAGTGCTGTAGTCAATGTGTTATTTGCTTCTCTGTATCCAGACCAGGCCACAATGAATTTGATTAATTCAAATATAGCCATCCTTCACCTCGAATAGTTATTGTCTGTTTGGAACCTGGAGAGGTTCTTCAAAGGTCTCAGATTTCTCCGAATTTTGCAGCTTGAAAGTTTGATTCGTCTCCAAGTTGCTTCAAAAACGAGGGAGTCAGGAACCTTCCCAATTAAGGCTGTCTCAAAAGTTCTTACAGCTAAACCCAGTGAAACGTATGTTTTATTCAAGTAACTATAAGAATCTAAACTCAATCCAAGTAAATAGTTCTCTTGGTCCTCGGCCAAATAATCAAGCTCTGTACAATCTTAATAATTGCACTCATATTTAACCTGAAATTTAATCACCCATTCCAGATACAATATAGCCTTTTCCTGTGTAACGATATCCTGCTCTCACTCCACCTCCCCTCCTTGATCTCTACTTAATTACATAATTATTTGTGTTCACAATGTAGATGGTCCAGACCACAATTTTGATTGTACCTCCCCCATTATAGCTGGCAGCAGGTGGTAAGAGTCAAGTTAGAACACACCTGAGGTCCCAGCACACCCGAGTCTACCCAAAGTCATCTCACATCACTTGGCTTGCGCACTTACTGCAGTGCAACTTTGGCCTGTATGCAAACCACATTTCTAAAATGTGCCAGCAGACTGTTGGAGCACTGGGCAGCTCTCAAATCCAATGTGAAATCTTTTTAGTGTCAGAAAGAAGTTCTTGTCCCCTCTCCCCCTATCGTAAAAACTAACTGCCTAAGCACCCATGCACAGAGTCTCTTTGTTGTGAATCTCCAAGTGACCTGCAGACACCAGTTTAAGACGTAGGAGCAGAAGTAGGCCATTTGGCCCATCGAGCCTGCTCTGCCATTCAATGAGATTGTGGCTGATCTGATAATCCTCAACTCCATTTTCCTGCCTTTTCCCCATAACCCTTCATTCCCTTACTGATTAAAAATCTGTCTATCTCAGCCTTGAATATACTTAACGACCCAGCCTCTACAGCCCTCTATGGTAGAGAATTCCACAGATTCACTACCCTCTGAGAGAAGAAATTCCTCCTCATCTCTATCTTAAATGGATGACCCCTTAGTCTGAGGTCATGCCCTCTGGTCCTAGACTCTCCGACAAGAGGAAACAACCTCTCAGTATCTACCCTGTCAAGCTCCCTATAGCTAGAATCTACTGGCTACACTTTGCACTATATTGATACAGTATCCACTATACAACGCCATACTAACACGCTGCCTGAGGCCAGTAGTACTAGCCCATTCTCCAGCCAGGCAGAGCCCTTTACATTTTGCTGAGCTTCTGGAATATCTTGGGTCTTGTTTGAGAGAAAATGGTACAGATATCTCAATACATTTATTGGCAGAGCAAAGATATTTGAATATCTGAAGAGTGGGGAGGGGAGAGTCCCCAGTCTTTGAATATTTAATTTGAGGTCAGGATTAAAAAGTGTCCAAGTGGTCCGACAATCTCCTTGAGCATTTTGAAAACCGGCTTTCGCCCTATATTGGACTGGTGTGTCAAAGTGAAGGAATATGAGAATGTTGCCTCTAGAGGCTCTCACTGCACTCCGCTCGGAGTTTCGGACTCTAGGTTTACATTGTAATTTTAATGTCAGTGCAAAGCGGAAATTACTAAGCTTGCTGTTTAAATGCATCTCTGGTTCCTTTTGCAGTAGAGTTCTTACTGGAAACAGTAAATTATTTATAATTGGAGCTGCCGCAAGCCAATGTTTTAGGCATGAATTGTATATTACGTGCAACGCTTTCCTAGGAGTGGGGATCGTCGACCACTCCTGCAAGTGGATCTTGTACCTGCTATGAGGTTGTGCCTTTGCATGCTCAATATCTAGGAAAATGTAGTGAGACTTGAAAGTACGTGCCTTGCTGGAATATTTTAAATGCCTTTGTAAGACAGGTGAATGTACAATCCTTAAGGTCAAGGCTCAGGCTATAAGCCAACACTAACAATTGCTTAACATTAAACAGGTAAATGAATAGCATTTAGCACAACAGTATATTTGTACCACTTATAAACTTTGTTGCTTTGACATTTCAAAAAGCTTAACAAAGATGTTTCACCTTTCTCCTGAACATAAAATTGATCCTTAAAATATGATTGCTCACTTCTTAAGTGGTGAAATGCTATCATTGAGCTACGCACTGTCTGGAGGAAAAGCAACCTCTTAAAATTCTCTAAACATACATGTGACTTTAAGCCCAACGACATTCCCAACATTACAATGGCAACTATTTGCAGGCAGTCAGCTACAGAAGTGTTGTGAGGGTGGCTGAGTTGCTACAATTAATGATAGAGTTGATCTGCAGACAGTTCTTGGGTGGAAACATTGAGTTTATTTACAATATACTCAGCAGCTACTACACGTGTGCTTTCAACTCCAACTCTATCTCTGCACTGGCTGCAGAGGTAGCCTGCGCTACTCTCCTATTGGTCATGACAGATCATGTGATCTTTCTTAACACGTATTATTCTTAAAGGTACATTATACGCTAAATAAAACCATAATGACTACAGGAAGATAGTCATCATCCATCCACCCCGGTGCTTACCTACGTTGGCTCCCGGTCCACAATGCCTCAATTTTTAAATTCTCATCCCTGTATACAAATCTGTCCATGGCCTTGCCCCTCTCTACCTCTGCATCCTTCTCCAATCCCCTGAGATCTCTATGCGCCTCCAATTCTGGCCTCTTGCCCAACATCCGTTTTAATCGTACCGCTATGGGTACTTGAGTTTTCAGCTGTTTAGGCTGTAAGCTCTGGGGTCCCCCCCTTAAACCTCTCAGCCCCCTTTCTCCTCCTTTAAGATTCTCCTTAGCACCTCCCTCTTTGACCTTTGGGATGTTTTACTATGTTGAAAGGGCTGTACAACTACAACAACAACTTACATTTTTATACAACGCCTTTAAAATGTCCCAAGTGCTTCCCAGGTGTGTTATGACACAAAATTTGACACTGAGCCCGTAGGGAGAAATTAGGGCATGTAACCAAAAGCTTGGCCAAAGAGGTAGGTCTTAAGGGGCATCCTAAAGGAAGGAAGCGAGGTAGAGAGGTGGGGAGGTTTAGGGAGGGAATTCCAGAGCTTAGGGCCAAGGCGGTTGAAGGCACGGCCGCCAGTGGTGGAGCGATTAAAATTGGGGATGCTCTAGAGGCCAGAATTGGAGTCGTGCAGATGTCTTGGAGGTTTGTAAGTTGTTGCTGTGTTTGTCCTTACCACTTTGAATAGCTATTGATTTTGATGAAATCAAGATGCCTGTTCAGCAGTATCAATGACCTCTCATACACCGTAACACATTAAACCCCCTTTTGCTGAACAGGGATAAATTGAAAATGTAAATGGATACTGTTTGGCTCACCAGACAATAATGTGGACTTCTACAGCTTGTAGAAACAGCTAGTCATTACCCTTGTATTGTCCAGCAAAGTAATAACCCAACAAATATACCATCACAGAGAAATGTTTCATTTTTGTTATAATCCGTAAAACAGGTTGAGATTTCATTTAAATTAACTACAGAGAATGAAGTAGAGTCTACAGCACAGTGACAGGCCATTCTGTCATTTATACTCCACTCAAGCCCTTTCCCACCCATCTTCATCTCACCCTATCAGCATATCGTTCTAATCCTTCCTCCCTCATGTGCTTATGTAGCTTCTCCTTAAATGCACCGATGCAATAATTGAGCTCCGTTAAAATCACAAGCAAGAATTTCCTTTCAAGAGGGAGCTTCTTTGCATCATGTCTTCACAAATAACTTTTTTCCCCATTGGAGAATATTGGAAAGGATCAGCAGACTGAAAACCAGCCTGTTGAGCCACATTATACAGACTACTCCATGGCCAACAAGTCCTGGAGTGGGACTTAAACCCAGAGCTTCTGGCTCAGAGGCAGGGACACTGGTACTGGGCCATAAGACCTGCACAGAGAGCCAGCTGAGATGGGCTGAGAGGCTGGAGGGCTTATAAAATGGCGATGGCAGGTGTTGGGAGGGAAGCCCGATATCTTCCAGTAGCCATGGGTTATTCCCAGAAGTTCCAACTTCGTACAGAGCTCCTAATATGTATATAATAGCTTTAAATAAAGAATAATGGTCTTAAATAGTTATTTGGTAGTACAAAACTTGAGTATTGCTGAAAAAAAGAGACATCAAAGCTTTCTGTCTTACACTCATCAGGATTCTTCTCAAGAATACCAAGATAAGGGGGGAAAGCAACAATTTACACTATATGAGAAGAGAATACTGATTGGTTGGCAAGTGGACTCTGATTGGTAGAGGCGTTGCCATGGAGAATGCACCAGTTGATAGTGACTGACAGTTAACTGCCAGTATTGTTTGAAATTTAAACCAGAAGGCTTGACCCAGATTGGTCAAGGTATTGCCCTAAGAAAAAAGTCAGTGAATGGCTGCCAGTTATTTTGTTTAGCTGAAACAGACGTAACATGTGTACATGTTCTCTCTGTCTGCAAAAAAACAGGGTCCTGTGTATTGATATATGTAGCTTCCAGTACCCACAAATGTGCCACACTATGAACTCGACTGACAATCTTAAATTGGTTGTCACCATAATTCTTAGCATACTGAGGATTGTTGTTGTCCAATTGCGGAATCACATCTAATGTTGGACACTGTGATTTTTTTCAAGCACGGGCTGGTTGGGTATGGTCTGTACCTTGCCCGCTGTGAGTAGCAGCTGGGACAAGCTCTTTGATAGGATCCGCCAGTCTTTGGAATGTACGGCCTACATACCTAGCATCATACTGGCACTGAAATTCATATAGCACATTACTTATTTGTGTGATAGGCAGAACGTCTTTTTGGCTTGACGGCAGCATCCTGTTAGTGGAGAATACCACTCGTGTTGTTGTTGCTTAGTAGCAGTGTGAAACAGCTAGCTTCACCTGTTGCTCAAATTTTTGAGATACCTTGCTCCTCCATGGTAATCTGAGGTAGTCTGGGCACTTGAGATACCTTGCCCTTTAACAAACTACAGTCTCAAGCGGCTTACTTTGAGAGAATAGACCAGCACCAAAGAACCCTGTCTAGACCCCAAACGCACAACGAAACAGATGACAGTCCTGGCAGGTGCCTGTTAATCGGCTGGTAAAATGCCCCCCTGTAGTCCCATTGTCCGCTGATGCAGGTTTGGGTCTCGCATTTTGTCCCAACAGTAGGACTTCATTCTTGCCAGTAAAATTCTGGCCAATAACAGGGCTTCTTTTGAAGCTGTTACAGGTAAATTAGGGCAGATTTTGTCCCTTGGCACTTGGGTGTCAAGGACCTTTTTGGGTGAGGTGCATCTATGAAGAAAGGATGGGTTCATCGCATGCCTAGTCCACCCAGTTTTAAACCCATTTAATTGAACAGATGTATACAATAGTGGGCGGAATCCTTGTCAGGTGTCATCATGTGAGAGGAATGTGCTGTTTTCATTGCAAAGAAGAAGTGGATAACTGTGCTGAATGGATGATTGATAGCTTTGTTCTGTTGATTATTTTTAGAGATGTTTTCAAATCCATTTTATTTTGCAGACTATTTCACATCAAGAACATCTGCTAATGGAGCAGCTAAGAATGAAGATGAAATAGGTAAATAATTGTTGCTCTGTTCAGCTTCCAAAAATACTCCCTCTCTTGTCTGATTCTGCTTCACTCAGATAAAGCCTTTACATGGCTCTCTGACTTTGTATAGTCCAGTCTCAGTGAATGCCTGCAACTTCCTCTTTGTAGAAGCTGTCAGAGTATCCAAACTCTCGACTATATCTGCTGTTATTAGATTTACCCCAGAACCAAGTCCAGGATAACAAACATGAATAATTGGTGGAAGTTAGGCTTTAGGCCTCTTGGGCTATATCTACTCTTCTTGGGCCCCTCAGCCCTGCCAAAAGGCCATCTGCAGCCTGAATGTTTCAGTTCTGATGCCTGGACCCAACTCAAACTTTGACCTTTTTTTTTATTCATTCACAGGATGTGGGCTTCGCTGGCTGGGCCAGCATTTATTGCCCATCCCCAGTTGCCCTTGAGAAGGTGGTGGTGAGCTGCCATCTTGAACCATTGCAGTCCATGTGGTGTAGGTACACCCAAAGTGCTGTTAGGAAGGGAGTTCCAGGATTTTGACCCAGCGACAGTGAAGGAACAGTGATATATTTCCAAGTCAGGATGGTGAGTGACTTGGAGGAGAACTTCCAGGTGCTGGTGTTCCCATCTATTCAATGCCCTTGTCCTTCTAGATTATAGTGGTCATGGTTTTGGAAGATGCTGCTTAAGGAGCCTTGGTGAATTCCTGCAGTGCATCTTGTAGATGGTACACACTGCTACTACTGTGCATTGGTGGTGAATGTTTGTGGATGTGGTGCCAATCAAGCGGGCAGCTTTGTCCAGGATGGTGTCAAGCTTCTTGTGTGTTGTGGGAGCTGCATTCATCCAGGCAAATGGGGAGCATTCCATCACACTCCTGACTTGTGCCTTATAGATAGTGAACAGGATTTGGGGAGTCAGGAGGTAAGTTACTCGTTGCAGGATTCCCAGTCCCTGACCTGCTGTTGTAGCCACAGTATTTATATGGCTTGTCCAGTTCAGTTTCTGGTCAATGGTAATTGATGTTGATAGTGGGGGATTCAGTGATGGTAATGCCATTGAATATCAAAGGGCAATGGTTAGATTCTCTCCTGTTGGAGATGGCATTGCCTGGCACTTGTGTAGCACCAATGTCACTTGCCACTTGTCAGCCCAAGCCTGAATATTGTCCAGGTTTTGCTGCATTTGGACATGGGCTGCTTCAGTATCTAAGGAGTTGCAAATGGTGTTGAACATTGTGCAATCAACAGCAAACATCCCCACTTCTAACCTTATGATGGAAGGAAGGTCATTGCAGCTGAAGGTGGTTGGGTCGAGGACACTAACCTGAGGAACTCCTGCAGTATTATCCTGGGGATGAAATGACTGACCTCCAGCAACCACAACCATCTTCCTTTGTGCTAGGGTATAACTCTAGTGGAGAGTTTTCCCCCTGATTCCCATTGACTCCAGTTTTGCTAGGGCTCCTTGATGCCACACCTGGTCAAATGCAGCCTTGATGTCAAGGGCAGTCACTCTCACCTCACCTCTGGAGTTCAGCTCTTTTGTCCATGTTTGAACCAAGGCTGTAATGAGGTCAGGAGCCGAGTGGCCTTGGCGGAACCCAAGCTGGGCATCAGTGAGCAGGTTATTGCTAAGCAAGTGCTGCTTGATAGCACTGTTGGTGACCCCTTCCATTACTTTCCTGATGATTGAGAGTAGACTGATGGGGCGGTAATTGGCCGGGTTGGATTTGTCCTGCTTTTTTTTTTGTGTACAGGACATACTGGGCAATTTTCCACATTGCCGGGTAGATGCCAGCATTGTAGCTGTGCTGGAACTGCTTTGCTTGGGGTGCGGCAAGTTCTGGAGCACAAGCCTTCAGCACTATTGCCAGAATATTGTCAGGGCCCATAGTCTTTGCACTAACCAGCGTCTTCAGCTGTTTCTTGATATCACATGGAGTGAATTGAATTGGCTCAAGACTGGCATCTGTGATGCTGGGGACCTCCGGAAGAGGCAGAGATGGATCATCCACTCGGCACTTCTGGCTGAAGATTGTAGCAAATGCTACAGCCTTATTTTTTGCGCTGATGTGCTGGGCTCCTCCATCATTGAGGGTAGGGATATTTGTGGAGCCTCCTACTCAAGTGAGTTGTTTAATTGTCCACCACCATTCACAACTGGATGTAGCAGGACTGCAGAGCTTAGATCTGATCCGTTGGTTGTGGGGTCGCTTAGCTTTGTCTATCACTTGCTGCTTATGCTGTTTGGCACGCAAGTACTTTTTCTTTCCCGGGTGCTCATCGACTGGCTGCGAATTTGCTGCAATTGGATATTTCTGTCTTTGAAGCATTTCTAATTAATCTGGGGCATGCTATGCATTTCTTTGTGTCACCCCTCTGGACTGCAAACTATGGGCAGAATTTACTGGTCACTGCAGTGGGCCTGCCCACCGGCTACAGAGCTGGCGGCATTCCTGCTGTGGCCAGTTCCGGGAGCTCCAGTGAGATTTAATCCCAATCCAGCAGTCTGCTGGCTGCGTGAAGAGGCTCTCATCTCCGAGAGCTGCTGTCCAATCAGAGGCTGGCAGCTCTTGAGTACTGACACCGCCACTGGGGGCTGGTGGCCACAGCTGGTACTGCGTTAGGCCCTGGGGGAAACGATTGTCATGGATACCCCTGGAACACAGGTAAGTGGGGTAGGTTCACCGGGGCCAGTCAGGCAGGCCAAGGCGAGGATGGGGGAGGGGCAGAGGGCAGGGAGTGTCTTCCTGAGGGGGCAGCCTTTGCTGCCAGTGGGTCTCTGCATTGGGCACAGTGTTTTTAAGCAGAAGGGCCCCTCCTGTCAATTTGCAGGCATGCTCACCAGGGTATACCTGGTGGCTTTCCCATATCACAAGGCTTTCCCCCCAGTCCCTTCTTCCCTACTGCTGGCAGAATACCAATAGCAGTGTGTTGAGGCCCGTAAGTGGCCACTTAAGGGTCTCAATTGACCTCCTGGCAGGAAGGCCGAACTCAACTCTTCCCGTCCCAGACTTAATTTGGGGGTATTGGGAAGGAGATGGGCTCTCCACCCTGAACTTTCCCACCCCATTAAATGCCCCCCCACCGCACCCACCATCTCCTGCCCCCCAGCCCAATCCCAGTAGGGACATTAAATTCCACTCTGTGTGTAATTTCCATATTGTCACACTTTTGTGCTGCAGTTATTTAAAGAAGAAAGATTTGCATTTATTTAACCCCTTTTACTATCTCAGGATATCCCAAAGCACCTAACTGCCAATGGAGTAGTCTTTGGCATTCAGTGACTGTTATAATGTAAGGAACTTGGCAGCCAGGCTGTGCACAGCAAGTTCCCAAGAACAGCAATGTGGAAATGGACGGAAAATCTGTTTTACCGACATTAGCTGAGGGATAAGTATTGACCAGAGCACTGGTGACAATTCCCCTGCTCTTCCAATAGTGCCAGTGGATTTTTAATGTCCACCTGAGAGGGTACATGGGACCTTGGGTTTAGTGTCTCATCTGAAAGATGGCATCACCAACAGTGCAGCACCCCCCTCAGTATTGCTCCAGAGTATCAGCCTAAGTCTCCTGCTCAAATCTCAGGAGTGGGATTTTAACCCACAACTCTGTGACTGAAAGTTCTGATATTTCACAAAATGCTTTACTGCTATTTTGCACCTTTAATAAATATAAAACAATACGAAATACATTTTTGAACTGCTCCTGCCCCACACTGAGTGGGACAACTAATTTTCCCTGAAATACATTATTTCCTTAGGGAAACCATTATTAAATCCATTCAGAATAGTCACTCATTACTATTTGTGGGAGCTTGCTGTGCATAATTTGGCTGCCAGTTGTCCTACATTATAACAGGGACTACGTTTCAAAAAGTGTTTTCCTGGCTGTAAAGTAGCTTGGGGTATCTTAAGGTTGTGAAAGACGCTATATAAATGCAAGTCCTTCTTTCTCACCCCAGTGTGAATCTACCAGGTTGCACCATTGCTGCATGAATAACACAGCCCCACTCTCTCTCCTCTGTTTCTCATACTCATCAGCCATATTTTGTCTGTTCTTTTCTAGAAATCAAGTATGCCTTACTGGGTGCTGGAATAGGAATATTTCTCGTCATCTCCTTTGTTTTGGTTAAGATTTACATGATTAATAAACACATTTATGAAAATGACTTAACAGGTAAGATGACAAGGCAAACTTAATGGGCAACTTTCCTTCCAATATTAGCTTGATTGAAGCATGACTAAGTCCCCTCAGGCACAAACATGTCAGCTTTAAGTGTCCAAGTAATAGGCACTGTCTCTGTCAGAAATGGAAGCAAATATATTGTTTCACTTTATGTTGCTCTGTTCATGATTTTCTCTCAACTGGCATTCTCACAACCCCCATCAATGCAGAACTATCTAATCCTCTCTTCCTCCAACTACTGTTATATAGCCAGGATCCCCAAATTGGTCTCTGATCAGACCCGTAATCCATCCCACACCTCACCCAGGCCACATTTCCTGCATTCCTGTTTCCTCTTGATTAAACCTTCAACTGGGTATCTCGTTAACGATGCCAGAAACCCACGAGCAGATAATAAGATGGGATGCTTTCAAAACCGAGGCTATGGAAGACCTATTTATTCGTATTGGTCCACAAGGAATCAAACACAGTTTGAAGAAACTTACCTTGTTCAACTTTTTCAGGCCCTCCATCCAAGAAAACTGATCACTGTTTCCCCACTCAGCCTTCAGGGTAATATTGTAGTCAGGCCCCAATGATGTCAATGGAGCCTGATCCACCCTATCTAATAAAGAGCCTCGATGGCTTTGGATGTCCTTCTTTTGTTCAGTTTTTGGTTGGGATGGGAAGTCAATGGGTAAATCCCTTGCTTCATTGTAACTGTCCCTCACCCAGTTCCTGATGGTTGAGAAGTGGGATGGAGAGGGGAGGTTAAAATCTCCCCTGAAATAGTCAGTGTTCTGACCAGATTTCAGTCTGATGCCAGCAAAGATGTCAAAGGGCGGTCGACCACCACAGACAATTCCAGGGAACAAGCTATTGTTGTTAAAAGCAAAATACTGTGGATGCTGGAAATCTGAAACAAAAACAGAAAATGCTGGAAAAACTCAGCAGGTGGTCTGGCAGCATCTGTGGAGAGAGAAACAGAGTCAACGTTTCCAGTCCGTATGACCCTTCTTCAGACTGTTCTTTGCTTTGTCCATTGCTGCAGTCTGGCTGTTTGGGTAGAGTCTAGGTGAAGGAGTTTAGTATAGGCAATCCTGTGTTACACATCCATCTCTAGTAAGACAGTCAGTGGTGCACCATTAAAAGAGGCCCTCGTTGTTTAGATACCAACATCTAACACCACTAATTAGTTAGCAATGACTCACTAATCCTGCAAGACAACACTAATGCTTACATCTGAATAAGTCCTGCAGTCTAGCCAGATACTGCTTCCAAATGAGTGCTTATCTCGGTACCTCTGAGGAGTCCAGTCATCAGCAAGGCACAGTGAGCACTACAGCATGGACATGCTCAATCTGCCAGTCCAAAACAAAGTTATGAGTGAGATAAGAAGTTCTTATAAGCCACTTACAAATCACCATATACAAATCAAACTTTTGTGGATTACATTCAAACATTACTGAAAATGCTGAACTTGGAAAAACAAGTTCTGAGCATTCTCCCCGTCCTTTCTCAATGGTAAGGCAGCAAAATGCCAAGACATTACACTGTCCTTGAAAACTACAATATCCCACTGCAACCAGTAGCAATCACTAGGTGACTGAGCTCTAATTACCTCTAATATTATGTCTGACGAATAGCTAGCAGTGAAAGACCTGGCAGTTGCCAAACCTTAGGTTCCTGCTGACATTTCTAAACCATTCAGGGTTTATTCTGTGGCTTGTGGTATAACTGAAGCTGCTGGACTGGAATTTAGTCCTATGTCTAATACTGTCATAACCAATATTGAGACATGGAAATATGTCTCATGTCCATGCAAACAAAAGAAAAGTTCAGATGTTCAGTCAACCCATTGGAATTATATATTTGACCAAATGTCAGCTTGTGTAGGGTGTGCAAACCTTGCTCAGGGCAAGGTGCCACATTTATTTGAAGGACACGTTTCATCCCTTAATGAATACGCACCGAGACACCAGAAGGCTGAGGCATACTTTTGAATCATGTGATTTGATAGATCTCAATTTTGATGGCGCTTTCAGTCTGTGGGCCATCCCATTCAGTACCATCAACTTGAATTTAAATTCAGTCTCTGATAGAACGCATGGATAAAAATCCCGACGCCTAGCGCCACATATTGTAAAACTGCACATTTGCAGCCTACAGATGACCTGTTGTTGGCTGAGGGTGTCCAGTTTTTCAATATGCACTCTCGGATCACATCAAAAGACAAGGGCATAGGAATCCCTCCCCACCTATGCCAGCTTTCAATCTTTTGTTCAGTTGCCGTGAATTTTATGAAGCAACTGCTTTTCCAACGTGACAATGTATTAATTATTCATAAATTCCCAAGGCAGTCTGTCTGTGATCATCTTTTACCATGGAACTGTGGTTTCCCTTGCAGTTGGTTCCAGATCTTGACCATTGCAAAGGAGGAAATTCAAAGAGAAGTCTGGGTGTTTCCCTGCAGAAAGAGTGTTAGGGGGTGTTTTGAAGAGCAAAATTAGGAAGTTAAAAAAAAGCCTCCCACTTGACAAAGGGACAACCCTCCTCCTGTTAAAAATGTCAAGTCACTGTGATTCCTCACCAACATGTTACTAACTGGGTAATATTTTGACAAAATGCCCGCATTAGCACCTGGAAGGAAATAGTACCCAAATGTTGCTGGGATATTAGGTAGAAAAGTAACTGTTGCATTGCTAAATATACACCATCGCTCGGGAAGCAGGTTGTTGACCTTTGGATTGCTAGTCCATTAACATGACTACCACACTGCAACACCACCTACTCTGCAGTTGGTTGTGTGGCAGTTGACTGAGAATGCTTGAGACTAAGACTGGGTAACTCAAAGGTATGGTAGTGCAGTAGTAACAGTAAGAATTGGACCTCATTGTGCCAATTTCTAGCTGGAAAAGAAGGGTCTATAGGACAAAATTAGAGGATTAACCTTCCATGCCTGAACAGTGTGGGAACCAAGTCAGGTGCCAAGTCAGGTCTGTAGAGGCCTACTTGGCAGCCCCACTGAACAGGAGTTGGGCCTCTTATATATACTGATAAGGAACCTAATGTCTGTTTTAGCATCCAAACCAGGATTTGGTTTGTCCTGAGCAAACTTTGGGCCTGCTGCCATCAGGATTACCTAGACTACATGCAGCCCAACCAGTTGGCCTTATGGGAATTGCTGGAGGTTACCAATGAAAAGGTTCCTTACAAAAGTGCTCCTCTTGGTTCTGTGTTTAAGCTGTGTCCTGATTGCCTCCTCCCCACTCAGACTCACTCAAGGCCCTTTGGCACAGCAGCTGAATTCGCAACTCTCCTCACCCACCCTGCGCGACCAGCAAATAGCCTCTGGAGTCACGACTGGTGCCTGCAGCTCAATGGCACTGATTTAGTGAGGTGGGCAGACTATTTTGTCTTGGTTCTGGTTTCACGAAGTGGTACAATGCACACCACAATTTGGGTGCAACCCAATTTCTAGGCCAGAGTCATTGGGCCAAAGAGAGGAAAATCAGCTTGAGTTCCCACTCCTGACCTCTGCTGAATACTCCCATATTGGGTCAGGACAGTATCAGACATGGCAGTGGTGATTTCCCACCTAGATAGCCTGTTGCCTATTCCTACAGTTAGATAAGTGGCCAGACGGGTGAATAATAAAGGGGATTTGGGTAGCTGTTGATCAGTACCCAGCACAACTCTCATCTTCCAGTGTGTAAAAGAAAAAAGTTCGGGGGTGGGGGGTGGTGGGAGTGGAAATGGAAAAAAATGTTTTAAATACTGCATTACTTTGCTTCCCTTGGTGTGACCAAAACAAATTGATGTCTTCAAATCTATTTCCTGTTTAGTTCCCTGTTGTGTTATATGCATTATATAATATTTACAGCATGGAAACAGGCCATTTGGCCCAACTGGGCCATGCTGGTGTTTGTGCTAATCATGTTCATCCTCCTTTCCTTTTTCATTTAACCCAATCAACATGTCCCTCTACTCCATTCCCCCTTATGGTCTTGTCTAGCTGCCCTTTAAATACCTCTACACTATTCACCTCAGCTATTCAGTGTGGTGGTGAGTTCCACATTCGAACCAATAAAGAAGCTTCTCCTGAATTCCCTTTTGTATTTATTAGTGACTACCTTACACTTGTGGCACAGTGGGTCTTGTCCCTGCTCCTGAGCCAGAGGTTCTGGGTTCAAGTCCCACCTGAGTTAAAGGCCAAGGAAAGTGCATTCATAACATGGCCGAACAGACTGGGCATCAACCTGCAAACCCTTCCAGCACAGGCCAAGGGCAGGCAGCAAGAGCCAGAGAGATTCCTGGTTATCCATGTGATGGAAAGAAATTGGAGCCTCTACCATCACTATCCACAGCTCAAGACCACCACATGCATGTAAAAGTGTATGTTGCCACGGCAACCTGGACTCCCTGAGTGAACTGTAACACACCAACACCTTATGGCCCCTATTTCTGCCCTTGCCTGCAACTGGAATCGTATTCTTTATGTCTACTGTGTCAAATCCTTTCATAGGCCAAGGTCTTACAGTCTCCAGATAGTCAGAGACTGAAGATACCTTGTAAGATACGTGTGGGACCCATTGGAAGTCCCGACATAAGCACATCTCTGGTACTTACGGGAGAAGTTTAAACGTCCGATTGCGGGTTTTGTTCTGCCCGAATTGCTCTGTGTTTGGCCAGAACCATGCATATTTGGTCTGTTTTCCATACACTTACCCTGGTTTTACACAGATTTACTTAGTTTTTCATAGCAGGTATAAAACCAGTGAAACTCTAAGTAAATCAGTTGGAGTGTCAAAGCACTGTGGAGCCCACAGCAATGGTCACCATCCCACCCCCTCCCCGTCAGACAGTGCTCACCCCCGAACCCCTAACTGAACTCCCGACTAGCCATCCCCACCCCAGCCACCCGACCACCCCCCACACCAATCACCTGGTCCCACGCTCCTTGACCACCCCTGACCACCCTTGACTCTAACGCCGACCTCACCCCAACCACATAATCCCCCTACCGCCGACCACCCAGCACCCCCCCCCCACCCACCCCCCTGACCACTTAACCACCCCATCCATCTGACTCCCCCACTACCTACCACCCAAGGCCTCTCCCACCCATCCTTCCCACTTATCTTCTCTCCTTTCAAAGTGGCTGGGACCTTTAAACTTACCAGTTTACAGCAACTAGTGCTGTAAAAAGGGGCAATAGCCTCACTTGCCCCGATGTTGCTGCCCTGCACAGCAGTGACTCCAGGAGCTGCTATGTTGCACATTTCTCAGCAAGCCCGGGCCTGAAATGTGCAGCTCCAGTCTAGGGTAACTAAAATGGAGCGGAGTGGAAATCCAACGGTGATTGCCACTGCACAGAAGCTCTGGGCCCCGATCTTAGCGAGATCGACAGCAAGAGAAGTTAAGAAGAAAGCATTTAATTTTTAAATTTAAAAAAAAAATCTCCCACGCTTATTAACATCCGAAGGAATGAGACTTATATAAGTAAACGTTCAATACCAGAGAAATTGTTTGACAGTCATTAAGACTTATCACGCTAATAAATATTTACTTACATGGGAATGGACAAGTCATGACTTCTTCTGGCAAGTTTAGTGTATATATCGTGTGAGGCACAGCATATTTGTGCTCATATCTGATTATGGTTAGCTCAAAGTAGTGAAGTAGCACTGACTACCACTTGTGATAATCTATTACTGTCCTTGTTTCAGATACTCCATCCAGACAAAGCCATTCATTAAGGTAAGAAGTTGAAATCTCTTTAGACAGAGTAATGGTCTTGGCAACATCAAGGCTGCCAACTGGATTGCTCAGTAGAATAGTTTTGTCTGACCAATGTGAAGTATTCACTCAAATATCCCAGTTGCATGTCTAGTTTGAATAATATTTCAGTATCAAGTTGCATTTAATTGTGCCTTTAATGTTACCAAAACATCCCAAGGTGCTTCACAAATGTAAGGAGAAAAATAAATCCTGAACCCTTAGGGCAGGTAACCAAAACATAGGCAAAGAGTTTTAAGGAGAGTCTTAAAGGAGGAAAAGATAGATGAAGAAGTGGAGGGGTTATGGAGGAAAGTCCAGATGTTGGGGCCTAGACTCCAGAAAGCATGACCCATAATTGTGGGATAAAAAGATGAGGTGCTTAAGAGGTTAGAGTCAGAAGAACAGAGTGTCCGGGGGAAGGGATATGGAGTAAGAAATTCAGTTTGAGATCAACAGGAAGCCAAGGTTACAAAAAGTCAGAGACAGTGGCCATGGATGAGGATGAAATCAGTGGCGAAAAAATGGGTTTTATAATTGGCGGCTAAGGATGAAGGGCTTTGGCTTTCCTAGCTCTGCTGGATGCTGGTTAGTCTGTCAATACAGAAGCAGTGGAGGGGGCTGAAAGATGTGGTGGGGAGTTGGAGCTGGCCCCATGCATGAAGACGATGATGTCAGAGGCAACGCATGGATGAGGATTTGGAGGGGTAGGCATAGATGCATAGGAAATCCTGAGGGCAATGGCAGCAGGAAGACTAACCATTCTGGGATGTATAATGACTACAATCAGACAGGGGCAAGTGAGGATGGTCTCACTGAGATAGATAACGGGGGAGAGATGTTGGAGGAGGATGGTGCAATCAGCTGTGACTGGGAGAGTGGATTTTTCAATGACAGAAGTTAAAGCAGCGATTGGTGATTTATCTCAATATATTGTCCTATTCCCTTAAGAGTTGACGGATTGTCATGAGTCATAACTATGAGCCTGACCAGATGGATCAAAATGATCTTCTCTGGCCCTGAACATATATGTTCTTACACACTCCATACAGGTTAATATAGGTGCACTGTCCACCATAAGGATAACTGGTGTTGGTTTTATGGCATTTGCTTGTAAGACCAGGGGCCAGATGGGAACCGATATTTTATTTAAGGGAATGAGCAGCACAAAGAGTCACAACAGAGGGAGGGGTATGTGGTTTTAAGTGGAGGGTGGCAGGATGGGTTTTCCTCTTGAGGTAGGAGGGTTGGAAGTGAAGGGTTGGATAGGTGGACTCACAGAAAGTGGGTGACAAATATTTTGGAAGCATTGGGTTCCAGATGCATCCCATGGAAAACCTGTACCAACCAAGATAGAAGTCCCACAGTTATGTTAAACATAGGATGAATTTTATGGGAGCAATGGGAGTAGTGTATTCTTTATTCCCCCCAACCCCCAACCCTGGTAGAAAAGTCAGTCAGCAACACACCTACTTTAAAAAGGGGCTGCCCTGCAGCAATAATACACTGGGGCCAGCCTTAACAAGGTGGGAGTGGGACTTTGGCCCTTCAGGGATAGGAAGTCCCGCCCTTGAGAGCTGCCAACCAACCTGATTGGCTGGCAGCTGAGTAGCACCAGGATGCGGTAGTGGCCACTGCTGGGACTGCAAGGGAGTTCTGGGAAGAAGTTCCATGGATGCCGGACTGAAAGGTAAAGTCCAGGAGTTTTGGTCTGGGAGGTATTGGAGACCCTAGCGAGGGGGGCAGGGGAAGCTTTCAGGTTCTGGAGGATGGGTGGAGGGGGGTGGAGTGGGAGGCCAAATCAGGGGTACCATCTTGGAGAGGGGGTGCCCCTCAGGGGAACACCCAAAGGAGGCGCATCCCCTTCCTTCCCACCTTTTAGCTCAAGTTGGCAAATTGGCAGGCTGGCTCCTTCTGCCTTCTGTCTTCCACTGTCCACGGAATTAGACGGAGGTGGAAAGAGGCCTTGAGTGGTCTTTAATTAGCAACTTAAGGACCTCAATAGGTCAAAGGGCGAGCGGGCTGCCTGACGCCTTACCTGCCCACTGTATTTTGGGGGTACATCCGGGGTGGGCGGTACAGTGGTGGGCTGGCCACCCTTTATTTTATGTGCCCTGCCTTCAAATATGCCAGTCAGTGGCGTGAGGTGGTGGAGGGGTGGGGGAGGGGATGTAAAATTCATGTTCATATGCTTAAAGGGGAAGTGAGCAGATGCTATATGTAACCTTGCAACTATAGGTTATAGGTTCAACATAGACCAAACAGCCAGAGGTGGAGAGGATACGGTCAAATTGACATGTCCACTGCACATATTCTTGTCATATCCTTGCCTTCAGATCTTTGCAAAGAGGTCCCAGAGACTACAGTCATTATGGTCGGTTTCTCTAATCTTTCTGCTCTCGTATGCTAAGTCTTTAGTAACATTGCGCTTCCAGATGAGAGGGGAAGCTAACTTTCTCACAGGGGCTAAAAGTTACCACGGGCACTAACAATCCCGGAGTATGGGTTATACTAAACATAACACATGCATCTTTTACTAAAGCTAAAGTTTCTACGCCTGCGCACACCACCCTCTCGAGAAGGAAAACTGATTTAATTACCTCCAAGGATGTTAAGGGCTTGGGCGCATACAATTTCCTGAGTGGCGGAGTGGCCCTTTCCCACCCCCCATCCCATCTGCTCACACTGCGCTTGGTGAGTACAGACAGAACATTCCCCCCGTGTGAGGTTTAGCTTCTCATGACACGATGTGGGATAAGACGCCCTGGGCATTTTTCTTAACTTTTTTGCATCAAAGTATAAAAGAACCTTCGTGAACCAAACAACATCAAGCCAGCCCCAAAATATTCCTCACAGGAATATCATGACAGGCTTGTCAATGGTGCCCTTTGCATTCAAATAACCTGTCAGTTTATTTGTTCATGGGATGTGGGCATCACTGGCAAGGCCAACATTTGTTGCCCTCCCCCCCCACAATTGCCCTTGATTTGAGTGTCTCGCTGGGCCATTTCAGAGGGCAGTTACAAGCGAACCACATTGCTGAGGGTCACATGTAGGCCAAGCCAGATAAGGATGGCAGATTTCCTTTTCGAAAGGATATTAGTAGATCAGATGGGTTTTCATAATCACTGTTACTGAGACCAGCTTTTAATTCTAGATTTTATTTATTGAATTTAAATTCCACCAGCTGCCATGGTAGGAGTTGAATTCATGTTTAGCCCGGGCCCCTGGATTAAGAGCTCAGTGACATTCCCACTACACCACCATCACCCCCTAAATGTCAATGCTCACCGCCAAGTCTAATGCATGATCAAAACAGCATTTGGATAGCCTTCACCTGCAGACCTCTACCCCAGTAAAGGAATCAATGCCTTCGGGGGAGACACAATTAAATAACATGAGAATGCTAAGAAGAAAATGCAAATAGGCCAATGGAGAGCATGACCTTGGTTAAAATTAAATACCCAGCTGGTGGCTGCATTAATCTATTTAAAGAGCCACTCATCATGACTATGTTGTGGTGATTAATCCTGTCATCAGTCTTCTCTTGTGGTAAGTTCAGGTTTTATGAGTAATATAACCCAGTTTTGAAAGTGATTAGCCTGTGGAGGCACAGCTCAACACTGCGTAACAGTAGCAGAAGCTTAGGCTAGGCGAAGACATTTGCACAGATTATGTCTCACTGACTTCAATTAATTGGTTGCCACAACTAGGTTGGCATGAGACTTTGTCGCCATGTCATTCCCTCTGCCAGCAACTACAGCTGTCTACCCATTATCACTTGGCCCTGCAGAAAATACCATTCGTTTTGCTCCTTAGAGCAATGCAACATGGGAGAAACTAAGAGGGAAAGGCGATTGCATTTTAGAAAATTTTAAATAGAGTGTACTTACCATTTCAATTTAAATTGTGAACAGCAGAAATAATCCCTTTATTACATAGCCCAGTGTGATCATTGGATTCATCGCCATCCAGAGCTACGATATTAGCTGGGCAGGCCATTGGCTATTCCATTGTATGCACCAATGGTTAACACTGTTATCCAAATATCATTAGTTCAAATTAGAAGTTGCGCGTTAAAGAATATAGGTACAGTTAAAGTCTGCGATACCCGCAAAATACTTTTAGCATCGAGGTAGGCCTGATGTGGCGATAAGTGAATATTCCATACCAATACAGACCTTAGCACAAGAACTACACCAATTTCTGGAATATTGGCAGAAACCAAAGCTGGTGCATGGCACACCAGTCACACCACTCAGGCTGTACCTGGACAAGTGCAAACAGATAGCTGTAGATTAATAGTAGGACAATACAGAGCTCCACAAGAAAAGCTGACATTGAACACTGTTCGCTAACCTCCCACTTTTGAGGAAACTGTGAAACTCAGACTATCTCTGGTAGAAAAGAGCTGACTCTCAATGTGGTTGAGTGAGCTACCATATATTCTTTAACTTGAAGTTTAAGAAGTTGGCTCCACACTGGCTGCCAAAATCGCAGCAAACTCCTGATTGCAATGAAGTGGGGAACATTACAAGCAGATTTCAAATTGCCTTGATACAAAAGATTGTGATGCACTATAGTAAAGCATTACAGTGACCAGCATACATTGTTTCTCCTTAAATGGGAAAAACCTCGGTGAGGAACCATGCAGGTCATCCCCAAGGCTCAGAGTGCAGGCAAACATTTGCCATCCACAAAGCAGTATTCCTGATAACATTGATAAAACAGAGTACAGGAAGTTACGATAGGCGCAACTCACTCACTCACTTTTCCAGAACCGCTTCATCCAATTCAGGGTGACAGACACAACTGAGCAGAGATAACTTCTTCACTGGGTGAAAAGCTTTCTCTTGTATCCTATCCAGGGTATTGAGGGTGGGGGTGTGATGGTGGTATCATAAGAACCAGCTGTCGCATATGGGAGCGATGTCCCCCTATTAAAGAATCTTGGGCTTTAAGGGTTAAGAGATGTTGCAAAAGTCGCTTGGCCGAAAGGAGGAGATAGAGGCAGCTTTAACTTAGCAGCGAGGACAAGTGGGAGTTTTATCTGGGACAGAAACTGAACATAACGTTTTCAGTTAAGTTGGCAACACTGCCAAAGTAAACTCTGCCACACAATTTCCCAGTATACTGTGCAGCCTTTTCCTAGCCAATTACATACCAATTAAATAATCTTCATTTATTTTGTTATCATTTTAATATAAGGCAAATCCAAGTGGTCTAGCATGTGGACATTATTGGAACCTTGATGAATTACATTTCAGATCAAAAGGCAATGAGAACGGATTCTGGGACAAGGCACACTGACATTTGGAAAACTATGATCAATCTGCAAAATCATTGAAACACACCTTTTTTTAAATTTACTGATAGCTGAAATAGGCAACACTGAATACAACTTGCAGTAAGAATGCAGGATAGAGACTGTATTCAATCCTGGCTGTGGGACACTAATCTCACACTGCTGTCAATGTGCTCCAGCTGCAGTGCTGTACTCCAGTTATTTTTGAGTTGCTAATCCAAAATTCAGACAGACGCACATTAAATTAGATACAAGTTTCCTTGAAGCAGGCAGGCTGCTTCTGAGAAACCGTTTAATAGAGATATCCTTCATTTGCCGCAGAAATGTCGCCATATCAGGAGCCAGTCAATAAAAATATACTTGACAAATTCGTGCTGCTGGGCCAATGCTCTGAGTTGGAAACAAACACTTGAAAAATGTTTCCTCATGAATCATGGATCCTCTGCATGTGGGTCATGCTTACAGCGAATTGGATGATATTTGGCTTTGTAAATGGGAGTGGTATGCTGCATGCGTTATTCTGCTGCTGAAGACGAAGTTGTCTCCCTTTAAAACCACAAAACTCCAATTGCTGTTAAGCAAACACTTGGGACCAGATTTTCAGAGCCTGTTAATGGCAGATAGGGAGATGGACAATATCCAAGAATGCCGGAGCTGGCCGGAATGCCGTTTTCCCAATGCCATTCCCAACTTGGCAAACGAACGGTCAAATACCTCCTCAAAAAATATAAGTGTTCCACAGAGCAAAGTAGGAAGCAAACAGTGTACCAGCAGCACTATTACAGTGGCCAACGCACTGGTGAAGCTGGTGCCAGGTTATGATTGTGTGCACAATGTTCCAATAACATTCTGTAGGCTGTCTCGAGAGTATTTGAAACGTGAAAACAAAACTCTGCTACGTTGATTTGTCTTTTCCCCCATTGGATGAACAGGTACAGCAGGGTCCAAACATCAGCGGATCGGAACATTTTGTTTTGGAATTGGACGGGAGGGTTGGTGTGGGGCGAGAGGTTTCAAGGAGGTTAAACCAAGATAAGAGAGAGCTTAGACAAAACTGCTGCTCAATAAAATACAACGCACTGCATATCATGCAACTGCTCAGTGTCATTAGCTCAGTGTCATTAATACGGATCTCCCATCACTCTCCCATCTTGTTGGACACTTTACTGGATTTTCGCACAGGTTTTGGGACCCCGACATCGGGATTAACTAAGGGTCCCGAGCCCGCACTTGCCAGCAGCAATCTCTCAGGCAGTGTCCTCCTAATCTAGCCACCTCTCATTCGCTGTCCCATTAAATATGGCAGGCAGGCTCTCGATACTGCAGACCCAATCAGAGGGCCAGCAGCCCTAGAGACGCAGCAACCCCCGCCAGGAGAGGAGGGCGCTGATGGGGCAGGTCGGGGACCACGAGGGCACCTCAACATGGAGGGGGTCCTAGCTGGGCTGTACAGCAGTGAAGACATCAAAAGATCTAGAATGGCCATGGTGGTATTATCATAGTGGTATAGTCACTGGACTGGTATTCCAGAGACCCAGGGTAACGCTCTGGGGACCCAGGTTTGAATCCCACCACAGCAGATGGTGAAAATTGAACTCAATAAAAATCTAGAATTAAAAGTCTGATGATGACTTCAAAACATTGTTGTCAAAACCCCTCTGGTTCACTAATGTCCTTTAGGGAAGGAAATCTGCCATCATTACCTGGTCAGGCTGACATGTGACTCCAGACCCACAGCAATGTGGTTGACTCTTAAATGCCCTCTGGACGAGGGCAATTAGGGATAGGCAATAAATGCTGGCCTAGCCAGTGACGCCCACATCCCCTGAACAATTAAAAAAAACAGAGCATTGAGACGGAGGGAAATCCCACTGCTGGATCTGGCTTGGCCCCGATTGCAATTTTTCATGCTTGTTGCCCCATCGCTGGGGCCTGGAGCCTGGGGCCTGGGGCCTCAGGCTCCAATGGCCACCTGGCCTGTCGCAGGGAGGCCACATGTGGTGTTGCAGTGACAACACCAGGTGGGTGGGGGCGCTCTGCCAGCATTACAGTGCCACAAAATCTCCCTAATGGGAGCCTTGAAACGTGTAATTTTCTGCCCACCTCCACGGAGCAGGCAATACCCAGGCTGCTCCCAAGAAAGCTCCCCGACAGCAGGAATGTGCCAGGGAGCCTTGCCAACGCGGCTCCCTGCTACTTTCCCGGCCCTCCCCATCTCCAAGCCCGCCATCGCGGGGTCTGGGAAAATTCGGCCCATTATTTTTTTTCTTTTCACAATACGGAATTTAGGGGGAAACTTCTGAACGTGGTTAGAATGTGGAACTCGCTACCACAGGGTCATGTTGAGACTAGTTTCGTAGATGCATTAAATGGGGGACCCCGGGTAAACACATGAGGGGGAAAGGAATAAAAGGATATGCTGAGAAGGTGAGATACAGCAAAGGGTCAGGAGCCCCGAGAGGAGCATTGGCACTGGCATGAGCCAGCTGGGCTGAATGGCCTCTCTGCTGTTCATTCTACATAATTCTTTCTCTATTCATCAATGGTGCACCTATCATTGTAACAGAGGGCTTTAGCAATACCGTGCTGGGGTAGCACAACCTCTGTAGGGTTCCCCTGCACCTGAGTGAGAGAAAGCAAAAGTGACACCAATTGCCAAGCGCTGTGCACACAGGCTTCTGATGGCAAATCTGAGGTTGCAGCACAGACGACTGCGATCTCAAGCAGAGACCTCCTGCTCAGGGAATTTCCTTAACCCTGGTGCAATGCAGAGTACGTCAGCTTAAACCCCACCATGGCAGTTTGAGAGTTTGAATTCGGTTTTTAAAAATCTGGAAATTTAAAAAAAAAATAAAGCGATGGTAGCAGCAAAAGAGATCAGCGGGCTGTCGGAATGTCACGAAAATCCAAATGTTTTATTAATGCTTTTGGGTCACCTTGAATTGGATTGGCTTAATTGCGACCCCAGTTCCTCGTCAACCTGGGTGACTCTTGAGCGCCCTCTGAGGTGGTCTGGCGAGCTGCTCGGGAGTGCTACTAGGAATAGCGGTGTGATAGAACCTTCCCCGCGCAGATGGCAGCCGGACACAAAGCAGCCTAACCACCACTTGGCCAAGGCAACCAGGATTGGGCAATAACAGTCAGCCTTGCCACCGCCACCCACAACCTAAGAATAGAAACAAAGTACAGTGATTAAAAGAGTACCACAATTGCTCAATTTCTGCTAAGTGGAACTACGTGCAGTTCTTATTCCTCTTCTAGAGTGGAGTCTCTCCAATGTTTCACAAAATTAATTTGACCTCTGCTTATTGTCAATTCTACGGGGAGCTCCGTGCAGTCAAATCCTCTTATTTTTATTCCTTCATGGGATGCGGGCATCACTGGCTAGGGCAGCTTTTATTGCCCGCCCCTCGTTGCCCTTGTTCAGAGGGCATTTTTTTTTCAAAGAGTCAACCACATTGCTGTGGGTCTGGAGTCACATGTAGGCCAGACCAGGTAAGGATGGCAGATTTCCGTCATTAAAGGACATTAGTGAACCAGATGGGTTTTTTTACGACAATCAGCAATGGCTTTGTGGTCATCATCAGACTTTTAATTCCATATTTTTTTTTTTACTGAATTCAATTTTCACCATCTGCTATGGTGGGTTTTGAACCCTGGTCCCCAGAGCATTACCCCGGGGCTCTGGAATGCTAGTCTAGTCAAAATTTATGCATTCAAAGGGAACTGAATATCCATAAAGTGCCCAGGTCACTGATTCTTGCTTTTATTTTCCCTTGTGTAAAGTGGGGTGCCATTTAAGCATCTTGAGGCAGAATGCTTTATATTGTCAAGGAGCCGATGTTGAGGACTCGCAGGACAACTCCTTCCTGACTGTATTCCACTGTGCCACCCGGTGGGTCTGTCCTGCCTGTGGGTCAGGACACACCCAGGGATGGTGATGGTGGTGTCTGGGACAGTGTCTGTAAGGTATGATTCTGTGTGAGTATGACTAAATAAGGCTGTTGCTGGGCTGGTCTGTGGGACAGCCTAGATGCTCGTAAGGTGGACTTCTCAGGGTCGACAGGGCTGGGTGTGCCATTGTCGCTTCTAGTGCCTAGTTCGATGCTGGGGGGTCCGTCTGGTTTCATTCTTTTTTGAATTTGTCGTGGTTTTAATGGACTTGCGAGGCCACTTCAAGGTCAGCCACATTGCTGTGGGTCTGGAGCCACACGTAGGGCAGACCAGATATGGATGACGGATTTCCTTCCCCGAAAGGACATTAGCCAACAACAATCGATGATGGTTTCATGGCCACTATAACGGGGACTAGCTTTTCATTTCAGGTTTATTCAATTCCACGGGTGCCATGTGGGATTAGAACCCATGTTCCCAGAGCATTCGCCCAGGCCTCTGGATTACCGCTCTGCTACGGCCGCTGCCTCCCCTTAAATAAGGCAGGCAGTTTCATCAGGAAAGCAACTGTCGATCACTCAGTATATTACTAGAGATTTTTCCTTCTTGCCCCTGAGACGAAACTCGTTGCAGTTTAAAGCTGTGTCCTCTGAGGAAATCCATCCATGAATATTGCAGACAGAGCATGAATAACACTGAGACCCAGTCTTAGTTATACACCCAGCAGCTTCTTTGTATGAAGTTTTATATTTATGAAGCTCCTTGGGACGATTTTACATGTTAAAGGCGCTCTTTAAATGCACGCTCATCTGCAAGACTATACAAATGCATTAGCGATGTCATTGAAGTAATCAATATAGAAATAAAATAGTGGTGGGAACAAAGTAACGTGCGTGTTAATCAATGATTGGGAAATGTTCAGTCTGGGGATTCTGATTGATCTATGTATGGGAACAGAAGAGTGGAGGAAGAATATCCTCTGTATAGCAGTAATAATGGAACAAGGTTTTATTTCAGCGTTAGCATTAGGGAGGTCAGGTGCTAAACTGCATAAATTCCTTTTAACCAATTATTATCTTCAGAATCTAAAGCGGTAGCTGAATTAATTTTTGGGGAAAGGGGAAACATTTCATAATCTGACCGAAATCTGGATCATCTAGTTAAGCAGCAGGTCAGCCACGATCTCATTGGCTGCGGGACAGATTGAGGGGTTAAACAGTCTACCCCAGTTCCTACATTCCTGCCCCGCTCAATGTAAAATTCAAAAGTTACACATGGGGCATCAAAACCTCTTGCACATACATTTTGCAAGGTTAGCTGGTTAAACTGTTGGCCGACACTGTTCTCTCTCCTTAAAGTTACACTTTGTCAACAAAAGCAGGAGAAAACCGAAGAGATCAGTCAGCAATCATCATGTTGTTTTAACACATTTGACATTTTATATTACAGAGAAGAGAGAAACAGAATCGTCCAGAACTAAAAGTGGCAGGAGCTGTGAACAGAGAATAAACACACAATCCCACTTCCGTGAAGGAAGGAAAAAACAATGATCTGACTTACCACACTGGGCAAATTTAGATTCGTTATCAGATGTTACAGAGAATTGCAAAGAGTATGCAGCACAGAAAGGGGCCATTTGGCCCAAGCAGTCCGTGTCAGCATCCAGGTGCCACTCAAAGCTTCTTCCATCCATCCTCATCTACGTCTACCAGCATAACCCTGTGCTGCCTGCTCCCTTATCTAGCCTCCCCTTCAATGCCATTCATCTCAGCCAATCCTTGTGCTAATGAGTTCCACATTCTCGCCACTCTCTGGATAAAGAAGTTTCTTCTGAGTTCTCCTTATGATTTCTTAGTGACCATCTAATGTGTGGATGGCCTCTAGATTTGTTGAAACAATGTTACATTCCTGGCATATATAACCTAATACTTTCAACCCTAGAGTACTCTCAGAGCATGTGATAGGATTGCCTCTTATACACCCACAGCTGGTCACCACATATTATAGCAGTATGGACCTATCCTGTTGACCTTATTCTGCACCCACCACCCTTTACAACTTATGAATGCCGGGGAGCATGACACTCACACAAACAATTTCCTGTCAGTTTTTATACCTGGATATAATGAAGTAGGATCAGGGAACTGCATTACGAAATAGATTTTGGGTTAACCCTCATCGGATTGCAAGTTATTTTCCTTGGTTGCTCATTTTCATGGAAGGTTTTACTTTGCTATTTTGCTGCCATCACTATTATCTTGCCAGAATGATAACCAGACCCTAAGCTACAATCTGCTGGTCAATGCTAATGAATGGTATGTGTATTGGAAACATGTGGAACATACCACCAGATAAATTGTATGTATGAAATATCGTTGTACCTGTAGTGGTTAAATGTACAATAACTTGTGTGGAGCTCTGGCAGACTGACTGAGTGATCTGTTTCTGTGCTGTAAATGCTATGTAGCTCTTCATTACCTGTTCTGCAAACCTCATTCCATCAGTGAAAATAGTAGTCCAAAATGTGGCAGTACAAACCCTGACTGCATGGTGCTAATATTTAGCAGTTTTGCAGTTATTTTAGAAGATGTGTTCATTGATAGCCTCTTCGTTGGTTAAGAAAGCTCTCTTTCATTCTAAATGTTTTATGTAATGTAAGTAGGTGAACCCGGAACAAATGTTTTTTATTTCCTCATTAGGTATTTGAAGTATTACCTGTGATATCACGTGGCCTTGAGCCATTTCTGCTTTGTGTAGGTGATTGTAAAATGAATTCATTGTATTATGGTAGCATGCAAATTTTTGTGTACAACAGAATTACGGAATTGTGAATAGTGGGATATAAAAAGTAAAATAAAAACAGAAAATACTGGAAAAACTCAGCAGGTCTGGCAGCATCTGTGGATAGAGAAACAGTTAATGTTTTGAGTCCGTATGACTCTTCTTCAGAGCTAAAAGCTCCGGAGAAGAGTCATACGGACTCAAAACGTTAACTCTGTTTCCCTATCCACAGATGCTGCCAGACCTGCTGAGTTTTCCCAGTATTTTCTGTTTTTATTTCAGATTTCCAGCACGTGCAGTATTTTGCTTCAATACAAAAAGTTATTCAATTACTGAATAATCCCCATCAGTAATCAGAAACTTGTTTCAGACATTCCGTATTCTGATTCTGTACAGACCAACCAACACACTCTCACTCTGAGTAATTTCTGCAGCATTAATCACTTTAAGTCCACTTTCAGAAACAAACCCCCCCCATAAGGATCACAGTCAAAGTCAATCAGCAAACTTCAATCCTAAACTTCTTTTACAGGTTAAAAAAAGTTTCCTTTTGCAATAGCATATTTAATATTTTACAATTATTATGTAGTAGCACTCAAGAAATATATACAAGGCGTGATTTTAAATTCTATATATGCTGTGAGTAACTTAATGAAATGTATTATTAAAAGTTTATTTTCTCATTTGAATGCAAAGTTTGTACTCAGTTATGTACTCCTGACTACTTGTGATTTGTTAATTATGTTAAAGATCATTCATTAACTGAAGGGAGATGATGGTCCAAGTCGTATAATAGACTGATTGGGTGCGGTACTTCATTTCATTGTGAGCAGAGTTGGTGCAATGGACTCTCTCTCAAATGGATTTTAGGATCAGTCACAATACAAACACTGAGACTCTGAGTTATCAAAGTTGTATCCAAAACAAGCTGGAGTCACTCCAAGCGTAAATACAGCTGTTCTCCCCTGCCCCTCAACTCTTTGAAGTTGAAATTGTTTAATGGACCTTTATGTGCTTTCTTGCCAAATGGAGTCTCGAAATATCAGTGTGAAGGTGAAATCGACCAGTCTTTAACTCAATCCTCAGCCTGTCAAAAAGGAATTGGCACACTGGTCAATGCTGTAATTCAATTTTGTATTTTTTCCAAATTGTTTAATTTGGTGTTTCATCACACCAAATAGTGTGAATCACAGTTACAAAATCTACAGCTTTTCGGGACAGCTAGGAATGGCAGTAAGATTGGCCTTGCCAACATCACCCACATCCCACGAACAACTTATAAAAAAAATAGAAAGGTCAGTCTCCACCATTTTTCGACGTGCATGAGGTAACTGATCACAAGGTCCACCAAATCTACCCTCAAAGTATTTCTCAGTCTTTCTAATGTAGACAGCATCATTTGAACCCTTTAAGGAACTTTAATTGCAATGTAAGAAAAGTAGATACTACTCTAGATATGTACGTATATTCCATATATGTGTACAAAATAATTGTACTTCATTTCATTGTGAGCAGAGTTGATGAAACAATTGTACAATGGAGAAAACCAATGCACAGTGCCACATTCCAACATATTTCTATATTGACCCATTTTCAATTTTGTGTTAAACAGAGAAAGCATGCAATGTAAAGTTGAGTTTCCATCACATTCATTACTAGCAACATTACATATTTGTTTTGTGATACTCAATGTCTGAGAGAGGGTGGTCTCTCCAAGATTCTTCTAGTGATATAAGTCCCAATTATGACCTTCTGCATATATTGAGGGGGTGCTGTGGAGTGATTGAAATGCTCACCCCAATGACGTTGTGCGATCCAAACCCATTTTGATGATCAGGCTTTGTTTAAATTCAATAGCTGTGCTTCTCCAGTGTTATGGGGAGGGTGGGGAGTCTAATTAAACAGCCAAAACTATGATGAAAGCAAAATACTGCAGATGCTGGAAATCTGAAACTGAAACAGAAAATGCTGGAAAAACTCAGCAGGTCTGACACCATCCGTGGAGAGAAAAACAGAGTTAACTTTTTGAGTCCGTATGAGTCTTCTTCAGAGCTTTTTAGCCTTTAACCTCTTGAGTAGATATGACTTTGTTGAGAGCTCTTAGCCTTCAACCTTTTGAGTCTGTATGACTCTTCTTCAGAGCTTTTAGATTTGAAGAAGAGTCACACGGAGTCGAGACGTTAACTCTGTTTCTCTCTCCACAGATGCTGTCAGACCTGCTGAGTTTTTCCAGCATTTTCTGTTTTTGAGCCCAAACTATGGACCTGCTGCAAGTACATCTATAGAATATATGTGCACATGTGCAGGAATATCTACTTTTCTTACATTACAATTAGAGTTCCTTAAAGAGTTCAAGAGATACTGCCTACATTAGAAAGACGGGTAGGTAATTACTCTGCTTACCCGCCAATCATTATGTGGTGGGCATTATTTTCCAACCCTGATCTTTTTCCCCAAAGCTCAGCAACTCAATGAAATGATACTTTTTGTTTAAACAAATGTCTGTTTTTCATCCAATTATTTTGAGGTTCTAGAGGTTTTACATGTTGGGGATGTGAATATATTTTAGTGCATGTCAATGCAAACTTTTCCATTAACCCTTCCTGAAATCAAAATATATAACTAACTCTTCCTTTTCGGGGATTTGCTTGTTATTTTTAGTTTCAAGAGCAGCTTTCCTCTTTAAATTTGGTGTAAAACTGTTTTCGAAATGGAAATATATCCTTGTTTTCTGCCATGTGTAAGTAGTGCTGAGCGTACAGGATATTCTTTATAGCTGCGACAGATGTCTTTATGGATAAGCATGTCAGATGGTAATCAGGATAGGGGAGGGAGGAGGAGAGGGATTGATAAAATCTGCATCGGATGTTTGAAAATTGGTGCAATTCTAGCGGACCCCTTGACGAATCCAAAGGAAACTGTTATGTTCTTATCTTCTTAAGTCAAAGGGAAGACTGGGCAGATTTGGAAAAATTAAGACTTTGTAAAGGGAGCAGCGTACACAATAGTCATCCCGACGGATGCAAACATGCACATTCACAATTTTTCAATACTGGCTTACCTGATTCCAAAGATCCCTTTAAATAGCATAGTTTTCCTAATGGATTTGAACATTGTACCTCCCATGTACAACGGGCATTTTCATCCCTGATCAAATGTTCCACCGATTTGCACTGATTGACGAGGCTTCTGGTGGCTTCTGAGCCACTTGAAAATTGCAGTGGGCAGGCCTCAAGCAGGAAGCAGTAGATAAGTTAAAGTAAGTTATTTTTGCTTCACTACTGCCCCATTCATGATAGCAGGCAGTGGATACTTGATAATCTCTTTAGGCTGCATGCTGGAGTGTGACTGTACCACTTATCCCTAAACGAATGGCCTCGGGGGAGTTAATGCACTGAGTAATATAAAGGAAGAGTGACTGAGCAAGTCTCCTGCTCCTGTTCCTATCCTTGAGTTCTTGGGGAGCTGTGGCTTAGGTTCTGACTAATCAATATGGTCAGACCATGCTCTGTTTCAAGTGTTTTTTTTCACAATGTACTTTGAAAGACCTTGGTCCTGCTGGGGACAAGTGGTGTATATTCTTACTTGGTAACACATTACAAAATTCATATCCTGAGTTATATTTAGATGTAGCACAGTAATACCATTACAAAGCACATTGAGGTGAAGCCATACAATGTGCCCTGGTGCAAAAAAAAAATGCCATTCATCTGTCTGCTCTATCTCACGGTCCAAATTCAGAATGCGGTGAAACCCTATGAGAATATATTTTACACAAAAACAGCAAATGCTGGAAAAACTCTAGCAGGCCTAACAGCATCTGTGAAGAGGAAAACAGTTAACATTTTGAGCCCGTATGACTCTTCTTCAGAGCTGTAGAAGAGTCATACGGACTCGAAACGTTAACTGTTTTCTCTCTCCACAGTTGCTGTCAGACCTGCTGAGTTTTTCCAGCATTTTCTGTTTTTGTTTCAGATTTCCAGCATCCGCAGTATTTTGCTTTTATCTTAGGAATATATTTTATTTGCCTGGAGAACAGATATTGATCTTAAATGAGATCCGAGCTGAACAAACCTCTCTAGGTTTACACCACAACAAATAAATTAAGGAAAAGCCTGACGCGCAATGGGAATCGATATCCTACCTCACTAACGAAACAAGATAAACCTTATCCTGCTTTCATGTTGACGGACACCGAGATGTGAAAACCCCACAGACTCACTAATCTGACTATTAAGTTAGTGTTGTCAAAAAGCCAAGGAGTTTAGTATGGAACAGCTCGGGATTAAACCCTGATTAGAATTTATCTTTCAAATTATTTTTTTGAACAATAAACTTCACAGCAGTAATCGGAAATGTGGACTTTTTAAAATTCCAAGTCAGATGCCGTACAATTAGACTTGGTCCAGTTGAAATTATAAATGACTTTTCCCTGCGGTTTCTAATTATTTGGCCACAGAGCCAGATTTCCCTAAATTAGTCGCATTAGTTAGACCCATGCGTCATGTAGAGCTCTAGTTTCCAAGCTGATTCCAGCATACCCTGTTTATACCAAGCTTATAGCCTATCCCCAATCTTTTTATGACTTTAGAAGTTCTTCTTGTGGTCTGCGGTGTTTCTGGATAACAGACCAACGGTATAATTAATTAGCATCATTCAAGAGAACCCTTCAAGAGCTTGCTTGCACCTACTTTACCAACTTGCTTGTTAAGAGTACTAAAAATGTGATTATAGATGCAGCAAAGATAGTTGATACACTGAACATGTGATTACAGATGGGTCCATTTTCCAATTGCTTCCACATGCGAGTTGTTGAAAGTGATTCCTGCAATAAACACAGCCCTGAAAAATCATCCTGTCCCTCCATAAAACATCCCAGGATAAGGCTTCCAGCCAGCAGAAGCACGTCAACCCAGAGCAAAGAAAACAGTAAAAACTCAGAAGTAAGAGTGCTGGTCCAATCTGTTTTTTCCATCTGGGAATTGAGGTTAGGTGGGCAGGTGAGGTCTGGAACTTTGAATAACAATTCAGTGACCATGCTGTTGCTCTGATGACACACCATCGGAAATGAGGCACCTGGCTGTTCAACTGCAGGGGCCTCACTAGCCCTTTAAAAACGATATAAATGAGAACCAAGTTGAGCAAAAGTGCAAAACCTAAGAGTTTATGAACCACACCAGGCCTTTGCTGAATGGGACCAGCAAAACCAGATGTTCGTGGCTCCTTATGAAATGGATACAAGGCATTTCTTATAGATAGGTTACTCTAAACTGTTGACCTGCAATTAACTTCAAAGTTCTAGGGAGTGGATTCACTCCTCCCTTCCTTTCAGATTTAATAGAATAGGATGCAGAAAACCAAAATAAAACCATCAGCTTTTATGAGATGTGCAGACCCCATACCTGTCATTATCTCTACAGACTAAAGCTCATGGCCATTTTGGCAAAGACCTACCTCTAGAGGGTTAAAACCAGCGGGTTGACGGTTACAGAACTTAACCACCTGTACATGGCAAGGCTGCCTGCAAATAACTTTGACCAGATCATGACACTGACTGAGGCTGCCAAAATAATTATTGCCTTTAGATTTTCATGATCCTTTGTTCCTTCCTGAACAAATACAAAGGAGCATCTGAGATAGAAACCACCTCGTAGTACTGAGGTGTGGCAAACAGGCCACTCATGCCTTTATTCAGCAGGACCAAGCTACTCATCACGGCTACTACTCAACAGGAACAGGGCTCCGGCTGGATTTATATTGTGGGCGTTCATTGATGGGACCCGTGTGCCCCTACACACAGTGGGCAGAATTTAATAGAGCTCCGTGGAGCGGGTATGAAAGTGGTGGGGGGAAGGGAGGCAGGGTGGCTGGGGGCAGGAGAATCAGGTGGGAGTACTTACCTGCATTCTCTTCCTGGTGTCGGAAAAACGGTACTGAATCTGGTTGTGTGCGGGAACGTGGTAATCCCACTCGCTGGCAGCAGCATGTCAATTAGGCGTATCTGTGAGACACTTAAAGCCATTTACCATCCACCCCCCCTGCCCCCATTGACATTTAATGGTGGCTCAGGCCATTTGACAGGACTCGAATTGTCCCCAGTGCCTCGTGGAGGCTGCCAGTTTGCCTGCGACCTCAAAGGACCGACCCTTGTTGACAGCCATTCGGTGTCTACTCGAGGGACTCAGTATTGGGAAGTGGGTTAGTGACCCCCCACCACACCACACCACCCCCCCAGCCCTTGCATCTGACCCCCCTCCACCCCCATCACCGGCAACTCCCTGCTCAAAACTCCCATCCCATTCCACTCACCTATCCACAGGGGTGCAGCATCGATCCCTGGCCAAGTCCTTGGTGCACTGCCAGCAATGGAGAGCCGTTGGCCTCTGATTTTCCCCCCAGCCGGGGCCTCGGTCAAGCTGGAGGCCCAATGCTGGCCAGAAAAATGCCTGATTGCACTTAAATAGTGTCAGGCCTCCCAATCAGAAGCAAAGCAGGGCTCCCACCAGTTCTCCAATCAGTTGGGGGGCGTGGGAATGGAGCGGGGGAACCCTTGTCCTGGTAACTAAATACCACCCAATGTTTTTGTCCACATAAAATGCAAGGTGTCCCACATCGTCAGTGGGCAACTGGCCAGAGATGACCAACACTAAAACATGCTTCCCATGGGCAGCAGCCACAATGCTTTGTTGTAAGACATTCACCTTTGCCACCCTCCCTGAAGGTGAACTCCCCTTGCAGGCAGGAGATACAGTACGATCTCTACTACTGCATCACAATGTCTGCCAATTCTTCAGCCGTGTTGTTCAATTTGGTTTATAGGCGCTGTGCACTCAAACTCCTTGTCAGCTCCTGCATGGGTCAACCTCTCCTGCTCTGCCCCACTTAAGGAAGCTGCTGTAAGGTTGTAAATGCTTCAACAAAGCTCCCAAAGACTCCCATATGTATGTGACATCCCAGGTTGAATCCATGTCACATTATAATTGGGAGTCAGATTGAAAGTTCAGGCAAAAGTTGATATGAATGAATGGTGGTATAAAAGCTACACAAAGTTACATTTTCATCCTGTTAACGCCACCATTGTAACTTTCAGAACCTTACTTTTCTTTTAGCTGTAGATGCATTTCAGTGGGATTGGTTGGGCTGCACATATTGACATAATGGCTGAATTGGCAGTTTCAACTTTGACATTTTGCAGTTTTTGCAGGTATGTCAGCACTTGGTGTCAGGGTTTTAATACTTTGACATGAATTATATATATATATAATATTTATTTTAAAAGCAAAATCCATTGCTCATTAAAATATAGTATTAATAAATAAACACTTGGACTATCTACTCAGCAGTATTAACATGACAATATTCAATCTTCCGGTCTCTCCATGCTCCTAGCAATAGCGGATCAGACTGATGAGAGACGGACGCTAGTCACACACGTTTCGACTATGCCCTGCTGTTAAGACAGCCAGTCTACAAAGAAAAGCATTGCAGTGGGCTTGTACCTCACAGCTGCCCACCAGTGAATAAGGCCATGTTCCATTTCTGCGTAAGTGCTTCGCAACAGGATTTTATCATCTTTTGCGGGTTACACCAGTCTACGCGTTTTCCTCACTGTGTGAGGCAACAGCTTCAGAATAATGGCCAACTTTGAGCCTAAGTCAAAGCTAGACAAACGCACAAGGGAGACAGGAATAGAAGGATGGGCTGATAGGTTTGGATGAAGAGGGATGGGTAGACACTGGACACAAACACTGGCTGAATGGCCTGTTTCTGTGCTATATTTTCTATGTAGTTCTATGTGAAGTTGTAAGTGTATAATCAAGCTGAATATAAAAAAAGACTTGACGGAATTCTCTTTAAGGAGCTTAATTGCTTTTGCATTTTTGTCCCTCAAGTCTCTTTTATGTGGAAATATGTTATCAATAGTTATGAGATCAGTGGCAGCATGTTAAGACAGGCCCATCATGTATGGAAAACTAATTTCAATCTGCATAACTGTTGTCATGTCCCAGGTTATTATTAAGTTTCAGTCAATACTTTTAAATCTGGACATAAATGGGCTATTAAATTGGCTGCTGCAAATCATGTGACCGTTGGCATTTGAGCTACAGACAGTATCCAGTTTCAAACGGATGCCTAATTAAATATGGACTTTCACAGCCATCCAGGGAATTCACACATCTCTTTGTTTGAGAATGAGCCATCACAGAAGGACCTTCCAGAATGGTGAGATTTAATGCCCTGCCCTGAAACCAATCAAAAAGGGTATTATCAGAATGAATGGGTAATTCAGAAACAAAGGGCAGAATTTCCCCATAATGAAACTAAGTGTGGTGGTGGGCGGCCCTGCCCACTGTCTGTAATGGCAGCAACTCACACCCTATTCGGCACTTGGAGCCTCATTACTTATGGAGATACATATCGGACCGAGTGACCTGGTGGGTCAGGAGCTGATTTGTGTGCCCGCCGTCAGCTGGCAGGTTCAAAGGTCCGGGCGCCATATTTAAACAACAGTCCAACACACAATCTCACTCTCCCCAACCCTCCAGAGATGCCTGGAAGCCAGAAGAGGAAGGCCGAGAGCCTGGACAGAAAAGCAGCATCCCGCTTCACGTACCAGGCACCCCCGGCCTTGACCTGAGGGCTGCAGGCCCACAGCCAAGTGCTGTATCCCAGGGATGGCTGCAGAAAGCACAGCAGCTGGGAGACCATCGCGGAGCAGGTCAGCGCGGCTGCACCTGATGTGTCATCCAGTGCAGGAAGAGGATGAATGATCTCACCCGCTCTGCCAGGGTAAGTCATCCTTCAACTCCCTCCAATATCAAACCCACACCATGGCTTCAGGCACTCAAAAGGCTACTCTCTTCAGGGGTCTTACGCAACCATTAGCAGGGGATACATATCAACACTTATTCTCTCACCGAGACTTTCACATCATCACCATCCCATCCATCATGTTGCTCACACTCCATCCTCTGGCCCTCCAGAATGCAGCATACATGATGTACCAGATCTCAGGGCAAGTGCAGACATGCATGGCATTGCCTCTCATTTATTTGTAAATAGGAAACTCTTGGACGATAAACCCTAGGTCTAGCAATTCGCCCCCATTGTCTGGGTATCCCTCCTAACCCTCCTGTTCATGCTCTGTCTCCGCTTGATCATGTCCCTCCTGCTGGAGCTGTGCACGGAGTGACCTCTCCCTCCTTCACCTCCTCCATTACATTAGGACCCTGACAAAGGCAGATTTGAGCCCTGGATGCATATCTGCTTTTGCCTTCTCTCTGAAAGGAAATATTGAAGACGTTAATAATTCAAGAGGCAGGAAAGTGAAGCTCAGAGGATGACACGTTTGGAGATTGTAAGGATCTATAGCTTTCCCTGCCCTGCCTGCATGGTGGCTGATGCCGCCTTGTCCCTGAGACACTAGCACACACATACACGTCCAGGTGACCAAAAAGGCATCACAGATATGTAACATCACGAGCCCTGCGCAGGATGCTAAAGTTTAAGTGAAATGGTTGACCCAACCTAGCTCTGTATTCCAATATCTGATATGATATATTAATGACCAATCAGTTGCTCATGGTCAATGAGTGGATGCCCTTTGGCCCATTAGGAGTGTCACATCTGGTAAACACGTGACAGGCCTCATTGATGGAATGTCACATATGATACAGCTGTGCCTCCCTCACTATTGCCTGCATTCCCAAATACTACATTACTGTGTGTAACTCGCGAGATGCAGTGACTGTGATGTGAAGCCAGTGAATTCTGAGTAACAGTGCTAAGGAATCCATTGGCTTTAAGTGGCTTTCATCAGAAGGAGGTATTTCTCCATCCTAAAAGCTGTTCAGAAGGCCAGAAAGAAACAGAGGGAAACATCCCGACTCCAGAAAGACATGCAGAACCTGCTCCGGCTGCAGTCGATGGGGGTCGATGGCAACGAGGACCAACAAGAAGTGAAGAGCCAGCAAGCCTCGCTCTTTGACTCAGAGGCCTCCAAGATCAGCTTCGGGCCCAGAATTCCACTCTGTGGAGCAGGATAAGATGTGCTCATGTTTCTTCTTCCAGAAGGTACACAGAGAGAGCTCTGTGATTAGCAGCCTGAAGGAGGAAGAAGACAGCTCACTAAATTCATCACAGTCTGACATTTTGAGGATCAGCAAATCCTTTTATAACGGATTGTATGACATGAAGCCCACAGACAGCACAGTCTCCCAATCCTTCCTGTCCTCTATCACGGAGGTCTAAGACGACAGTACACGGGAGAGTCTGGACAAACCGCTAACTCCTGATGAACTGAATAAGGCCCTTGAGTCCTTCGAGAAGAGTAAAACTCCCGAAAGCGATGGCATACTGGTTGAGTTCTATTCGTCTCTGTGGGACTGGATCGGCCCAGACCTGCTAGAAGTGTACGAGGGTATGCTTCTGGCCAGCAGCATGTCAGAATCCATGAGGAAAGGCACCATCACCCTCATCTACAAGTGGAAGTGGGGAAGGGAGGAAATTAGAAATTGGTGACCCATTTCACTGTTGAATGTGGACTATAAAATTCTGTCCAAGGTCATCGCCAATGGGTCAAGCCTGCTCTGGAGTTGGTGATCCACCCTGACCAGACCTGCGCTGTGCCCGGCAGGAAGATCTCTGACAGCCTCGTGCTGCTCAGGGATACGATTGCCTATGTGCAGGACAGGGGTGTGGATACCTGCCTCATCAGCTTGGATCAGGAGAAGGCCTTTGACAGAATATTGTACACCCACATGGTGGATGTGCCCTCCAAAATGGGGTTTGGGGAGGGAATCTGCAACTGGATCCAACTGCTCTACACTAACATCAGTAGCACAGTTTCAATCAATGGGTGGGAATCAGAAAGCTTTCCAATTAAATCTGGAATCAGGCAGGGCTGCCCTCTCTCCCCTGTCCTGTTTGTGTGTCGCATCCCCTTTGCTGAGTCCATCAGGAAGGATCCGGGCATAAGAGGAGTGACAATCCCAGACAGTGGAGGCACTCAGGTCAAAGCCTCCCTGTACATGGACAATGTCACCGTCTTCTGCTCCGATACGCTGTCGGTGCGCAGACTGATCAACAACTGCCACCAGTTCAAATTGGCCTCGGGAGCCAAGGTAAATCATGGCAAGAGCGAGGCCATGTTCTTTGGGAACTGGGCTGACCAATCCTTTATCCCCTTCACCGTCAGGTCAAACTACCTGAAGGTGCTGGGGATATGGTTCGGAGAGATTGGGGCATGCGTTAGAAACTGGAAGGAGCGACTGGCTATGGTGGAAAGAAAACTGGGCATGTGGGAGCGATGATCCCTCTCCATTGCGGGTAAGAACCTGGTCATCAGGTGTGAGGCACTCTCGCTGTTGCTGTACGTGGCGCAGGTCTGGCCCATTCCTCACTCCTGCGCGATGGTGATCACCCAAGCCATCTTTCGCTTTATCTGGAGGTCAAAAATGGATCGTGTCCGCAGGGACGCGATGTACAAGCCTCTAGATAAAGGGGAAAAACATGCCCAACATCACCCTCATCCTGATGGCCACCTTTGTGTGTGGCTGCATCAAGCTGTGCGTAGACTCTCGGTACGCAACCACCAAGTGTCACTACGTGCTGAGGTTCTATCTGTCCTCGGTGTTGCGAAGGATGGGTCTGGCCACACTGCCGCAGAACACTCCAAGTAGTTGGACCGTGCCATACCACCTGTCCCTCGTGGAAAAATTTAAGTACAGAAACACCTTTGACCACAAGTCCATCAGGCAGTGGTCGGCACGTAATGTCTTAGAGGCCCTGCGGGAAAAGGAGAGGGTGGATCCTGTGGGATGGTTCCCCCAGCAGACTGACAAAGTCATTTGGCAGAATGCCTCATCACCAGAACTTTCCAACAAGCACCAAGACGTAGCTTGGCTGGTGGTGAGAAAGGCCCTCCCCGTCAGATCCTTCCTACAGGACAGGAGTCTCACCCCCTCTGCACGTTGCCCTCGAGGTGGCTGTGGTGGGGATGAGACCGTTGTTCACCTCCTTGTGGATTGTGCCTTTGCAAAGAAGGTCTGGAGGGAGATGCAATGATTTTTGTCGAGGTTCATCCCGAGCAGTGTTGTGACACAGGACTCTGTGCTCTACGGGCTGTTCCCAGGGACACACACCGAGACAAACATCAACTGCAGCTGGAGGATCATCAACTTGGTGAAAGACGCTCTTTGGCCCGCCCGAAATTTGTTGGTCTTCCAGCGCAAAGAGTTGTCCCCGACCAAGTGTTGCAGACTGGCACATTCCAAGGTCCAGGACAATATGCTGAGGGACGCACTAAAGCTTGGGGCAAAGGTGCAATGGGGAAAGGTTGCTGTCTAAGACTTAAATTGTATAGACCCCTTGGGCTGTAAGACTCACATTGAATGCAGTGAATATTACATGTATCACAATCGTAGTGAAGCACCTCAGGGTGCAACAGGACCTGTGTAGACAACTTAAATACCATTGTGCTATCTGACTGTCTGTTATGACCATTTTGAAATGTCTGTAATGTTCCTTTGATTGTATTGAAGCACCTCAGGGTGCGACATGATCTATGTAGAAAACTTGAATATTATTGTACTTTTTGTAATGGTCATTTTGAAATGTTTTGTAATGTTCTTTCAGATATTTTATGAATAAAGTATATTTTTGCAAAAAACAAAATTCCTCCTTCCTTTCTAAGCAGACTCCTGCTCACTCCCATGGCAACATGAGGTTAGAGGGTGACCCTAGAAAGGCCTCCTTCATGTTCACCCTTCTCTCCCATTCCACAGCCTTCCCCCCGCATTGCCCCCATCGTGTTTGTCAACCTGACCCTTGCCTCACAGACCACCCCTGGTTGAAGAGCTAGTCTCTGAAAGTGGAGGCCTGCATGAGTACCACAGCACAGTGGTGTTCCTCGGGACAGTGAAAGCAAAGAGATGGAGCAGTCCAACCCTGCAGCCCCAGCAGAGTGGCATTCATCGCAGCAAGACTATGCCAGGTATGTTCCACTCACCTTGAAGTTACCAGCAAGCTGAGGTACGACTTGTGCACGCCACCCTTTTTCAAACGGTTTTGAGGCCGACGTAATTCCCCACTGGCGTGATGGAAGATTGGAAGGCCATGGCAAGATTCCCGGTGATCAGCTGTTTTAATAAGCATTCATGACATGCTAATGAATGCAAATGGAATTCATGTGGATCTGCTGCTGATGTCTTCAAGGTATAATTGTATATATGTTCATATGTGCCTAGTCTAAATAAATGAACCCGCAACAGGTTTACCCAATCCCTTATGAGTTATTGATGCCTTTACGTCATTATTAAAAAAAAATCTAATCTTTATGTGTGTGAAACATTGCATTTAATTCAGGCTAAATGTGTGAGAATAAATAACCTTCTTTGTTTAAGCTCACAAAGGCTTGCTGCTGAAAGTATTTAATTGGGATCAACACTCCAAGGGTAAGAAAAGACACACCTCTTAACATACAAAACATACTGATCATGGGCGGGAAAGGGAACATGTCTTTTCTACCCATGATGTTTACAAGTGGCTTATTAGAGGGTAGGAGCAGTGGCAACCATTCAGAATCTTGTCCGTACATGATTCAAGTTAGTAGTCCATCAGGTCAGGTTTTGGTCAATACTTGAGATGTACCAGCTACAGACGTGTTAAAGAGAGGTGGTTTTCAATTTTATGATCTGTGTTTGTGCAAGGGCCCACAATTCTGTACTACATAGAAGGGGAAAATGACAAATTGATAACAGATTAAACAAGATAGCAAATTTGGCAACAATTCGAGAATGCCCCATTTAGAAGGCAACATGATCCCACTCAATGACCCCTTTTCACGATCCCTTTTATGGAACCATTGAAAACAGAATGAATCCTAAGAGACATTAGGGTATGTTTATGCTGTGGCTTTAGCACTACACAGTGACGCATGTCATGAGTGAAAGTCCAGAGAAAATGTCTGATCTGGTTCCAGGGAAGCCTCCCGAAGTGACAGCCAGCCTGGGTTTAAGTGGTGCTCATCTGGTTCCTTGAACCGAATAGACAATTTCTCAACTTAATTAGAGCTAATTGATTTGTGTACGGATGTAAATTTTAACTGCTGAATGAGTGGTTCTGTGCAGGTGGATAAGCACCTATTCATTTAGTCTAATCCTGGGAAAATGGATGGGCATATCAACAGGGCAGATGCTGGGCAGTTGTGGTACTGCCTGGTTGGAACTTAGCCTGCACCATCCAGAAGCTGCAGTGTAAAGTTCCTTGCAAATAAGAACTCACAAAAACCCATTGGAGCAGACTGTTCCAAATTCCTGGGTATTCAGTATAAAGAGGATGTGAGAAAAGTAACAAAACATCAGTCGTCATTAGCAAACTGGCAGCGTTAGATGTATCCTGTAATAGATGCAGAAGGAAAAACATAGGGGCCATAGCTTTAAGATCGTCGCCATAGGAATTAATAAAATGGTTGATAAAGGGTTATTGACAGTATTGTTAGAAGATAAGGTATCCCACCACAAAGTGTAGAGGATGCATAATTCCTGACAGCTTTAATGAAGGAGTATTGAGAAAGAAAAATGTAAAAGGGTTTAGGGAAAAGGCAAGGTAGGATAGGGTGAAAAGCTTTTTCAGCAATGTTGTAAAATGTTTCTACAATTGAATGATAAAGACCATTCAAGCTGCTCTTTCCATGATCTAGGCCCCGTGCCCTTAATTCCACCCATTTTATCACAATTACTTCCTGCCCTTACAGGAAATCAAATGAATCAGCAGGATATATACCATTCACTGAACTTCCATTATTCAAGTCAAACCTATGATTCATAGGCTGTTTCATGACCTCAGTCTTTACTTATCCCTAGAAACATGCTTATTCTGCAGGGTCTTGTGGTTTTACATGTTTCCCCCTCCCCACCGCCCCTTTTTCTTTCTGCAAATTTTCTCTTCCCTTATTTCATATGGGATTGAACTCCTCGCTGGGGTACAGTTCTATAGGAGCAAGTCAACCTCTGGTACTATACACATGTGCCTAATCTTCATATCTGAGTCTAGAATGAGTACTGATGGATTATCCACAATGCAGGTCTTCATACCTATCACAATTCTGCTTATTTACAATCTATATTATATCTTATCTATAATCTGTGTTTATGCACATTTTTTTATTCACTCATGGGATGTGGGCATCATTGGCTAGGCCAGCATTTATTACCCAACCCTAATTGCCCTTGAAAAGGTGATGGTGAGCCGCTTTTGTGAACCGCTGCTGTCCATGTTGTGTAGGAACAGCCATGGTGCTGTTAGGGAGGGATTTCCAGGGACGTTGGATAGCAGGCTCCCTGGGGAAATGTCCCACCTGTAACCCACAACCCTGTTGAGATTAAGGCATAGGTACGAGATCAGACCTTGGACCTCTTTGCACTGAATGCCTCAGCCAATCGCTTCTTTAAAGAGCTCAGTCACTGAGAACCTCACAGCCAAATATTTTCTTCAGCATCCCTCCTCTGGGTATTTGACACCAAAAACAGTGTGACCAGTCAGGTTCCTCAGGCAGGAAATAACGATCATGAAAGCTGCCTTAACCTGGTTTAGTAAAGCCACTGGGCTAAGGGAACCTGCCATCCCTATTTTGGCTGCTCTGCATGAAACTCCATTCCCACACAGTGTGGCTGGCACTTCATCCTCTTGGAAGTGGTCAATTAAACTCTTTCCAGAAGGAAGCCCAACATCCTTGGAGTGCACTAACTGTTGTCTTGCCAAATGGGCATATGCTATTTAAAAATAAAAGCCTGACTCCATGCTTGACAGAATTGGGCCAGAATTATAGCCATAGTGGCCACACTTGCTGTGCAGAAAATCAAAACCATTGATGCACATAATCACTGGTATCCTGAGTGTCAGATGAAGTCAGAGCAACCAACTTGTGGAACGTGTATAAAATTGTCTGACCGAATTGAGGCTCCTTAAAGGAATAACGACTCCCACATGTCAGACGTTGATGGACCCGATCTTCACCACAGACATGCCCAAGGCCCAGTCAGTCCTTACTGGTTGGAGTCAAAAGCAAGGAGATTAAAAGTGGGTATGACTTGTTTCTAACGTTGGATCTTTTCCCCATACTTTCACTTCTGTGCTTATACATATGAAAGTAGTGCCAAAAAAGCCCTCTAATTTCCAAATAGTCCTCACCTCCCATTACCCAACTTCTGGTGGCTGAATTTGCAACCTTAAGACATCTCATTTCTGTACTACGTAACTCTTTGCTATTCTTAAAAACATTCATGAGACCCTCCTCTTCACAAATGTATCTGCCTACTTCCCCAATATCTCCTGTCCATTTCAGACATTGAGCAGTAAAGCATGTTGGAAACTCTGACTCATTAAATTTACTCTATAAATGTTGGATTTTGTTGATAGACTTTATTAATCTAACAGAGCCGTAACAAAGGCAATATTCTGAGAACTGAAGTCCGCCCACACTAGCTTTCTGTGCATTCCCCCTCCACCATGCAGTCAAGAAGGAGGGAAGAAGGGACCATCTGGATCCCAAATATTGCAAGCTGTCACTTATGTCAGTTTTTAGTTCAATCATTCACCAAAAGGTGTGTTTGAACACAGCAATATTAACGCCTCACCATACCAATTGTATACAAATCCTTGGCTTGAAAGTTCTTCCATTTCTTTAATTACGTCCCTTGAGCAGCAATGCAAATGATCACCAAAGAAATCTGCTAAATCACTGTCACAAGAGATACAAATGATTGAAAAAGGCTACATTTCAACACGCGCTGGAAGAGCTCTGGAAGCAACTCACTGAATTGGTCGAGAAATGGCAAAGATCAGACAGACAACAGGAAGGGGACTTAAGGCAAATAAAGCATACTATTGCGCAGAGATAATTGCCGTTGATAATTTCCTTCCAAGTACTTCTTTAATTGGTCAGGAAGTGGGCTGCGTCTTCAAGCATGGGAGCTGTGCTGACCACTCCTGGCACGTTCCAGAAGTCACACTGACACTAAATCCAATACATATTTTCAAACAATAGTTTCGTGTAAAAGTTGGAGCTCATCATTTTGAACTCCATTTACCATCTCTGTATAGGTCTTTATATTGAAATCCTTTCTTTAAAGTCTAACCCATATCCTCAGGGATATTGTTGTCTGCAAAATTGAGACTGTTTACACAGAAACCTGAACCTCTTCCAGTCTCCCACTCAGCCGCCGTCCTTATCTGATCATCCACTTCTTAATTACAGACCCACAACACTCTATAGTTTCTCCCAATCTCTGCACCAGCATCCACCAAACTTACCTTCCATCTGAATCTTCTTTAACAGCTTCTTTACTGTTCCTGACAATTAATTATTCTTTCTGAAGCTCAGTGCTTGCTGACACCAATGATTGCTCCATCAACTCAGACGTTGTCTTCCTTCCATTTCAAAGCTGTCATGATCGTCTTACTTCCAGAAGTGCCTTCACTTGACCCCCACCATCCTTGCCAACTCCAATCCAATCTCAAACATCAGCTTTCTCTCTCTGTAATGTGTCATTGCTACAATACTCAATGCCCAGCTCTCCCTGTTGAAAACTCCTTCAGTCTGGGTTCCCTCTTGCAGATAGCACTGTGATGGCTCTAGTCAGAGTCACCACCAAAAGTCTGTGTGACCTTGATCAACAACTAATAACACTCTTCATCCTCTTCAAACTCTCAGCAATGTTCAGGATAGTCAACCGCAGGACCCAATTCCAACCATTTATCATCTAGGGCAGTGTCTTCATGTGGTATGATTCACGTCTATTCAGCCACAGCTAGCCCACCCCTGCAATGATTCCCGTACAGTGCCTATACACTTCCTTCTGGTGTGCCTGAGGATTGCAACCTTGGTCCAGTATCCTCGTCTCCATGTCATTCCTCTAGCAAAAGCATTCTCGAATGGGAATCCATTTGGATGCTGGCAAGGCCTAGCTTTACCTCTCAATCACCACACTTGATTCTCCAACTATCATCGTGGTGTCCAACATCAAGTCACGAATGAACCAGAGCTTTCTGCATCTCAAGATTGGAGAGACCATCCTGTTCAGTCACCATCAGAACATCTCTTGGCTCTGACACAATCTCCCCTCCAGCCAATCAAATTCAACCTGCTGGTGAGCAATCTCAGGATTCTGATTGACTCTGAGCTGAATATTACCACCCACCCTCGCCCTGAAGACTGTTATCTAGACTGCCCAATTCACTTCAGAAATATTGACTAACTCTGTCTCTACCTCACTGCACTCATTCATGTTGAAACATCATTCATGCTTTTCCACGCCAAGTTTGATTTTTCTGCCTCACTCCACTCATATCAACTCAGCTAGACTCCTACTCCCAACATATGTCAACATTCTACCCTACTCAAAATCCCATTACCCTGTCTGTGTTGCCTCTTTGGGCTTCACATCCCTCAGTGAATTGTTTTCATAACCCTCATCCTTGTGGTCAAGTACTTCCATGGTGACTTCACTCCATCTTTCCAATGGCATCCAATCCTATACTTTGCCTGCACTCTCCACTCTTTAAACTCTGGTTTGCTGAATGTTCCCAGCTCCACCTGCCCTGAACTCTTGACCTTAACCTGACGATTTCCAGTATTTTGCAATTCTTAGCTATATTCTTCCTCATCTCCAAAAGTTTCCCTGAAGCCTCCCTGTTCACCTGTGCCAAAGGCCACCTCCCCTATTTCCCCTCGTACTCAAACCCAGGCCAGATGTTGAACTACATTCTGATGTATTAAAGGTGCTATATAAATAGTACATTTTATTATTAGACTTTATTAATGTAACACAGTTCAGTCAATAGCCTGAGAACTGAAATTTACTGACAATAATTTTCTGTGTTGCCTCCATTCACCAAGCAGTAGAAAAGAAAGATTTGCTTTCATGATTACTGAATGTCCCAAAGTGCTTTATGGTCAATAAAATACTTTTTGAAGTGTAAGTACTGAAGAAACACAATAGCCAATCTGCACACAGCAAGCTCCCACAAACAGCAATGTGATAATGGCCTGATAATCTGTTTGTGTGATCTTGATTGAGGGATACATATTGGCCAGAACACCAAGAATAGCTTCCCTGCTCTTCTTCAGAGCAATGCCATGGGATCCATTCCATGCACATGAGAGGGCAGACCAGACCATCTCAGGGGAGCTGAGAAGAAATATTTTCACCCAGAGGGTGGTGGGAGTCTAGATCTCACTGCCTGAAAGGGTGGTTGAGTCAGAAACTCTCGTAACACTTAAGAAGTATTTAGATATTCACTTGCGTTGCCATAGCATCCAGGGCTATGAGTCAAGTGCTGGAAAATGGGATTAGTGTAGTCAGGTCTTTGTTGACCAGCACAGATACAATGGGCCGAATGGCCTCCTTCTGTGCTGTGGACTTCTATGAGAGTATCTAGAAGACAGCACCTCTGACAGTGCAGTGCTCCCTCAATACTGCATTGGAGTGAATTTTTGTGCTCACACCCTGGCATGGGACTTGAACTTTCAACCCTCTGACACAGAGGTGAGAGCATGACCAACTGAGCCACAGCTATTGGGGAGGAAGGAGGGAGGGAATGGTCTAGCTCCCAAACATTGCTAGATGCCCTAATGGCAGTTTTTTAGTCCACCAACCAAGGGACACATTTGAGCACAGCAATTATTAACACCGCCCCAAATCATTCTCTTTGCTGCCCATATATCAAAACGAATGAGGCAAGGCCTTGACCATAGGGGGAATCCAAATATGAACATCATGTATGCTAACCAGGTGACCAACACTCATCTGTTAGAACTATCAAGCTGTCCAAACTTGCCACAATCTATTATTGGCTAGCTATCCAGTTGTGTGACCAGAAATAACTTGCTGTAGGACAGACCATAGTGAGTAACTCAGCCAGTTACCTCAACCTTTACATTGGCAACTGCAGCAGCCCAGGGTCTCACAAAGAAACTTTATTCAAACTGTGCCAAATCTTTAATTCTCACTCTAGAACATAATCCAAACAGTACAATATTTCATTGCAAGCTGTATGGTTTCACACATACCTGGGATCATTACTGAACCATAAAAATAAATAAAAATGGCAGGTTTTTTTCAATTGGATTATATGTTTTTTTTAAGTTGCCATTCACACACAATAATCAAGGTGACTGAACTTTACTTGATAAATAAACCATCATTAATTATCCAAGTTACATTAGTTAACCTCTTCAACACTGGATGTAACTTAATATATGCTTTTGTACTCTATGGCCTAGATTTTCACTATGATGGAGAGGCTCTCCATTGTGGCGAAGATCTCAGAAATAGCCAAAAATTCTAAGTCCCTGTCGCTGAAAGTGGCATGTTCCATTTTCACGGGGGCCATACTGGGTTTGGGCTGGAGTCCGCGCATGTGTGATTCACAGAAGCAGATGGCCACTTAAATCACTAGCTGCCTCCACTGAAGTGGGATTTTGGAGGACCAGGAGTGTGAAACCCAGAGTGTGCAGATTAGACCAGGTAAAGGGAGGTCTGAACTTGGTGGATACATTCAGAAGGCCAGGATAAACCTTTGGAGAGGTAAGGTACCCATTTGCATAGGGTCCTTTGGTAGAAGTAAGGCACCCTGTAGGAAAGATAAGGCACTTTTTGGGAGAGGTATGGCACCCTTTGAGAGACATAGGGCACCCTTTGGGATTGTTAAAAGTGAACATGATTACACACTTTTTACGCACAAAATCAATGGGACTATTAAGCTGTCAAAAACTGTCCCCCTGTCAATGAACAGTTAAAGAACTGCCCAGCTGTCAGAGAGCTACCCAGCTGTCAACGAACTGCCCAGCTGCCAAAGAGCTACCCAGCTGTCAACAAACTGTCCAGCTGTCAAAGAGCTACCCAGCTGTCAACGAACTGTCCAGCTGTCAGAAAGCTACCCAGCTGTCAACGAACTGTCTAGCTGTCAACGAGCTATTAAAGAACTATGCAGCGGTCAAAGAGCTGTCCAGCAGTCAAAGAACTGCCCAGCTGCCAGAGAGCTACCCAGCTGTCAACGAACTGTCCAGCTGTCAAAGAGCTATTAAAGAACTATGCAGCTGTCAAGGAGCTGTCCAGCTGTCAAAGAACTAACCACCTGTCAAAAAACTGTCCAGATGTCAAAGAACTGTTAATGAAATGTTCACCTTTCAAAGCTGTCAAGAAAGTGTCCAAGGATACCAGGTGAGTTGGCATGGAGGGTATAAGGGCAAAGGGTGATGAGTGGGGGCATAGGTTGTCATGAATTGTCACTAAGTTGGCATGGGAATGGGAGGGGCCATGGAGGTGGGGTATTGGGGCATGGGTTGACATAGGGAGTATGTGGGGCCATGGGAGTGGGTGAGGAACATGGTTAGCATGGAGGTATGAGGGATCATGGGGGGTGGGTGGGTGGCATGGGTTGGCATGGATGGGGCATGGAGTGCCTGAGGGGGGTGAGGAGTGAGGGCTGGAGGGAAGGATTTTGTTTTACTATTAATTTTTAGTTATTTAAACACAGTGCTGGAGCACAGAGGCAGGCCTTCTGCCTAGACTGCCTCTGCATCTGGCAGCCCCTGCACTCGTTCCAGGGTTGCCTGCCCCAATTCCTATTTCAACCAGCAGCAAACATTATCAGCCATGATTGAATGGCGGAGCAGGCTTGATGGGCCAAATGGCCTAATTTCTGCTCCTATGCCTTATGGCCTTATGGTCAAACCCCCACTCCCAACCCCCTTCCCCGACTGAAAATCTGACCTGCAGGCCAACATTTTTACAGGTTGTGTTCACAGAGCCAGGAAATCTCCCAGTACAGAAGAGCTGTCAGCCTCTAATTGGCCAGCAGCTCTTGATAGGTGCAGCTGTCAGCTGTGGCTCAGTTCATAGCACCCTCGTCTTTGAATCAGAGGGTTGTGGGTTCATGTCCCACTCCCGGAAACCAAGAACTGTGATTGTACTCGAAAGAGTTGCAATCTGTGACTGTTGATAACTCGAAAGAGTTTCAGCCCTCAGGGTCCTTGATCTCAAGGCAAGGCCAGCCACTGCCCTTCAAATGGTACGAGATGTGATGCACCTTCCCGAAAAGAGGCGTTGCGGGGGTCTCACTGGCTTTCAAGAGGCCCCCGTCGCTTCTACATGATTCCCCCCAAATGTTTCAGGTCAATGATCTATCATCAGAACTGGAAACTGTTAGAGATTTAGCCAATTTTAAGCAAGTACAGAGACAGGGAATGTGGTGCAGGGAAGGTTTGTAACAGGGTCAAGGGAGGCAGCAATGACTAACAAAAGGGGTGATGATGCAAGGCAGAAGTGGGTGGTAATGGACAAGCAAAAAAACACAAAGGATTGGTCTGTAAACGGCAACTGCAGAGTGAGTACTAACACCTGCTGTGCGATTAAATGGGAGCAGCGTTTTGTGATCTGAAGTTGTTCAAATCAATGTTGAGTGCTAAAAACAAAAAACTGCGGATGCTGGAAATCCAAAACAAAAACAGAAACAGAAAATACCTGGAAAAACTCAGCAGGTCTGGCAGCATCGGCGGGGAAGAATACTGTTGACATTTTGAGTCCTCGGGACCCTTCAACAGAACTAACACCCCTTTCCTAATTTTACTTAGTTATGTTGAAGGGTCATGAGGACTCGAAACGTCAACTGTGCTCTTCTCCGCCGATGCTGCCAGACCTGCTGAGTTTTTCCAGGTATTTCTGTTCCTGTTTTTGTCAATGTTGAGTGTGGAAGGTTGTAACTGATACCTCTCCTGATGTCACAGGCAGCGCGGATTGCTATTGTTTCAAGCTGACTGTATCACTAAACTGCAGAACAAAAACAAAAGTACCTGGAAAAACTCAGCAGGTCTGACAGCATCTGCGGAGAGGAATGCAGTTAAAGTTTCGAGTCCGTATGACTCTTCATCTTTTATCATTAAGCTGCAGGGCTGATTAACACTGACACTGATGTCCAGCAGCCTCCACTGTAAGGCAGGCTGATATAAAATTCAGGAAGCAAAGACTGCACACTGAACCAATATCCAGAAGCTGGTGACCCCTCACCCCTCCCAAGCCACCTCATCATTGTGACCACTTCAGAGTTTAGTGCCTCATTCTGTGCTTCCTTCTTATGATCAGTATTATCTTCTGCTATAGTGTGTGTACCTGCACTGTCGCCTGCTTTAAGCAGGGTGGCACTTTAATGCAAATAGCTGTTAAAGTATCCAAAGACCAACTATTAGAATTTTCTATAGACAGTAAAAGTTCAATTTAATTTAGTTCCATTTGATGGAGTACCTTTCATGTTTTTACATTTGAAAGCATTCGGCTGTTAAACTTTATCTTGCAAAGTTTGATTACCTTCACCCAGAATGGTTAATTTTATTCCTTGGATTTATGTGTAGCATAATTTCACAGCTAGCCTCTGCCTTAGGAACACCAATGTATGTGACATTAGGTGTTATAAAAATGTGCATTTATATGGCGCTTACAAAACCTGAGGACATTCCGGAACATCTCACAGCAAATGATGTGCTTTCAAAGTGTGATCACTGAGGGAAAATAGCAGCCAATTTCCACACAGCAATTTCAAACAATGAAGAAATAGTTTACAGAGGATATGTGTTTTTGATGAAGTTGCTCAGGACATGGGGAGGTCACCTCAGCTCTTCTTGAAATTGCGTCACAGAGTCTTTGGCATCTACCTGGGAGGGTAGATAGGACATTGGTTTAAGGATTTATCCAAAAGCAAGTGAAAGAGTGCAGCACTCCCTCAGCACTGTACCGACGTGTCAGCCTGGATTATGTGCTTGAGTCTCTGGAGTGTATTTAAAGGTGAAAGTGCCACCAGTGAGTCAAAGCTGGCATCTACATTTACAATCTTACTGACTGCAAGACTAACTGCAGAGCTTGCTGACAGAGTAGTAGTAATGGGTTTACAGCTCTGGTGGATGTGATCAGACACCATTTAACCTTTCTTTCCTCCATTCTCCAAGTCCCTTTAGAATTGATCACATGTCAATCTCTGGGATTGGTAATGCTTGGGAAAATCCAAACTATGATATCCTTGTGCTTACGCAATTTTTTTTATTTATTCATGGGATGTGGGCTTCACTGGCTGGGTCAGAATTTATTGCCCATCCCTAATTGCCCTTGAGAAAGTAGTGGTGAGCTGCCTTCTTGGACCGTTGCAGTCCATGTGGTGTGGGGACACCCACAGTGCTGTTAGGGAGGGAGCTCCAGGATTTTGACCCAGCGACAGTGAAGAAATAGCGATATATTCCCAAGTCAGGATGGTGAGTGACTTGGCGGGGATCTTCCAGGTGGTGGTGTTCCCATCTATCTGCTGCCCTTGTCCTTCTAGGTGTTAGAGGTCGTGGGTTTGGAAGTTGTTGTCTAAGGAGCCTTGGTGAATTTCTGCAGTGCATCTTGTAGATGCTACACATTGCTGTGTCGGTGGTGGAGGGAGTGAATGTTTGTGGAAGGGGTGCCAATCAAGCGGGCTGCTTTGTCCTCGATGTTATCAAGCTTCTTGAGTGTGGTGGGAGCTGCACTCATCCAGGCAAATGAGGAGTATTCCATCACACTCCTGACTTGTGCCTTGAAGATGGCGGACAGGCTTTGGGGAGTCAGGAGGTGAGTTACTCGTCACAGGATTCCTAACCTCTGACATGCTCTTGTAGCCACAGTATTTATATGGCTGGTCCAGTTCAGTTTCTGGTCAATGGTAACCCCCAGGATGTTGATAGTGGGGGATTCAGCGATGGTAATGCCTTTGAACATCAAGGGGTGATCGTTGGATTCTCTCTTGTTAGAGATGGTCATTGCCTGGCACTTGTGTGGTGTGAATGATACTTGCCACTTCTCAGCCTAAGCCTGGATATTGTCCAGGTCTTGCTGTATTTGGACATGGACTGCTTCAGTGTCTGAGGAGTCACAAATGGTGCTGAACATTGTGTAACCATCAGCAAACATCCCCACTCCTGACCTTATGATAGGAGGAAGGTCATTGATGAAGCAGCTGAAGATAGTTGGGCCAAGGACACTATCCTCAGGAACTCCTGCAGTGGTGTCCTGGAGCTGAGATGATTGACCTCCAACAACCACAATCATCTTCTATTGTGCTAAGTATGACTCCAACAAGTGGAGAGTTTTCCCCTTGATTCCAATTGACTCCAGTTTTGCTCGGGCTCCTTGATGCCACATTCAGTCAAATGCGGCCTTGATGTCAGGGGCAATCACTCTCACCTCATCTCGGGAGTTCAGCTCTTTTGTCCATGTTTGAAACAAGGCTGTAGTGAGTTTAGGAGCTGAGTGGCCCAGGTGGAACCCAAACTGGGTGTCAGCGAGTAGGTTATTGCTAAGCAAATGCCGTTTGATAGCACTTTTGATGACCCCTTCCATTTCTTTACTAATGTTGGAGAGTAGACTGATGGGACAGTAATTGGCTGGGTTGGATTTGTCCTGCTTTTTGTGTACAGGACATATCTGGGTAATTTTCAACATTGCCGGGTAGATGGCAGTGTTGCGGCTGTACTGGACCAGCTTAGCTGGGGTGCAGCAAGTTCTGGAGCACAAGTCTTCAGTACTATTGCCAGAATATTGTCAGCGCCCATAGCCTTTGCACTATCCAGTGCCTTCAGCTGTTTCTTGATATCACGTGGAGTGAATTCAATTGGCTGAAGACTGGCATCGGTGATGCTGGGGACCTCTGGAGGAGGCCTAGATGGATTAACCATTGGCACTTCTGGCTGAAGATTGTAGCAAAAGCTTCAGCCTTATCTTTTGCACTGGTGTGCTGGGCTCCTCCATCATTGAGGATGGGGATATTTGTGGACCCTCCTCCTCCAGTGAGTTGTTTAATTGTCCACCACCATTCAAGATTGGATGTGGCAGGGTTACAGAGCTAAGATCTGACCCGTTGGTTGTGGGATCACTTTGCTCTGTCTATCACTTCCTACTTATGCTGTTTGGTATGTAAGTAGTCCTGTGTTATAGCTTCATCAGGTTGACACCTCATTTTTAGGTATGCCTGGTGCTGCTCCTGGCATGCCCTCCTGTACTCTTTATTGAACCAGGGTTGATCCCCTGGCTTGATGGTATTGGTAGAATGGGGGATATGCCGGTCCATGAGGTTACAGATTGTGTTCGAGTGCAATTCTGCTGCTGCTGATGGCCCACAGCGCCTAATGAATGCCCAGTCTTGAGCTGTTAGATCTGTTCGAAATCTATCCCATTTAGCCTCCACAATGACTGTGCAGTGGTCACCCCTACTGACACTGTCATGGGGTAGAATAGCATAGTGGTTATGTTTTTTCATTTGTTCACGGGATGTGGGCATCCTTGGCCAAGCCAAAATTTATTGCCCAACCCTAATTGCCCTTGATTAATCCAGAGGCCTGTAGTAATGATCAGGAGACATGAATCCTACCACAGCAATTGGGGAATTTAAATTGAATTGATTAAGTATAATTTACAAAGCCAATATCAGTAATGGTGACTACTGGCTTATTATAAAAGTGCATCTAGTGCCCCAAAGTCCTTTAGGAAAGGGAGTCTGCCATTCTCGCCTGGTTTGTGTGTGACTTTAGACCCAAAACAAAGTGGTTGACTCTTAACTGCCCTCTAAAATGGTTTCGCAGGGCACTCAATTTTATTCAAGGCTGCCATCACCTTCTCAAGAATAATTGTGGATAGGCAATAAATAAAAACTTGTGATGCCCACGTCCTGTGAATGAATACAAAAAATTAAACTGGTGCTGTAGTGTTTAGTGCAGTTAGTGCCCATACCACCAATATTTTCCTTCTACTGGACTTCCAAACACTTTGGCTGAGTTTGATACCTACAAATATTTCCTGTCCTTTTTATATACCTGCACATCCTAGTTACACAATCTCAAACATTAGACAACTCCATGAATTGTGCCTAAATATATAATTGCACTGAGGAGGTGTTGTGGCGCAGTGGGTAGCATTCCTGCCTCTGAGCCGGAAGCTGTGGGGTCAAGTCCCTCTTCGGGACTCGATGTCAAAGGAAAGTGCATCCATAATGTGGCCAAACGGGTTGAGTATCAACTTGTAAATCCTTCCAACATATGCCAATGGCAGACAATAAGTGCGGGAGAGATTCCTGGTCAAAGAAAATAGGAACCTTTACCATCAATATCCTTAAGAGCTATGGATATCCAGAGCAGACTGCAACATGAGGAAAGTACATGTTGCCACAGTAACTTGCACTCCTTTGGGTGAGGGGTTGCAGTTGGCTGGATGTGCTGTGGATCAGATTGGTGCCAACAGCATGAGTTCAATTCCCCCATTCCAGCTGGGGTGGACTCAGGACCTACCTCTTTGCCCTACCTCTGGCGGAGGGCAAGGTGCTGTGGGTTGGACCTGACTTCAGGCGGAGGACTGAAGAAGATATTATTGGGTTGAGCAATGTATTGTGTTTATAAACATTTTTAATGCAACATTATCTCGCCATAGAGCTCATGGAGCTCTGCAGACCCAGACAAACTGCAATTGTAGAGCTCTTTGAGGATATAACAAGCAGCAATTCACCAAGGCTCATTCGACAGCACCTTGCAACTCCACGACCACTACCATCTAGAAGGACAAGGGCAGGAGACACATAGGAACACCACCACCCGCAAGTTCACTTCCAAGCCACTCACCATCCTGACTTGGAAATATATTGCCGTTCCTTCACTGTTGCTGGGTCAAAATCCTGGAACTCCCTCCCTAATAGCACTGTGGGTGTACCTACACCACATGGACTGCAGCAGTTCAAGATGGCAGCTCACCACCACCTTCTCAAGGGTAACTAGGGATGGCCAATAAATGCTGGCCCAGCCAGTGAAGCCCACATCCTGTGAATTAATAAAAAAAAGAGTTGATAAAGGGGAACTGGTAGATGTAGTGTATTTGGTTTTCCAGAAGGCATTCGATAAGGTGCCACATAAAAGGCTTTTGCACAAGATTGGAGCTCACAGTATTGGGGATAATGTATTAGCATGGACTAAGGATTGGTTAACACACAGAAGGCAAAGAGTCGTAATTAATGGATCTTTCTCAGGTTGGAAAGACATAACTAGTGGAATGCCACAAGGATCAGCCCTAGTGCGTCAATTATTCACCGTCTATATTAATGATGTGAAGGAGGGGACAAAGTGTAATGTATCCAAATTTTCTAATGATACAAAAATAGGTGGGAGGGCATGTTGTGATGAGGACATAAGGAATCTGCAAGGGGATATAGACAGGTTGAGTGGTGGGCAAAAAACTTGGCAGATGGAGTTTAATGTAGGAAAGTGTGAGGTCATGCACTTTGGTAGGAAGAATCAAAAGGCAGACTATTATTTAAATGGTAGGGACTACAAGAAAGTGCAGCACAGAGGGATTTGAGTGTTCTTGTGTGTGAAACACAAAAAGTTAGCATGCAGGTGCGGCTTGTAACTAAGACGGCAAATAGAATTTTAGCTTGTATTGCTAGAGGGTTGGAGTTGAAAAATAGGGAAGTCTTGTTACAACTGTACAGGGTGTTGGTGAGGCCACACCTGAAGTGCTGTGTACAGTATTGGTCCCCGTATTTAAGAAAGGATATGCTGGCTTGGAGGCATTTCAAAAGAGATTCACCAGGATGATTCCTGGGATGAAGGGGTTGACTTATCAAGAATGGCTAAACAGGTTAGGCCTTTATTCATTAGAGTTTAGAAAAATGAGGGGTGATCTTATTGAAACGTACAAGATTCAGAGGGGGCTTGACAGGGTAGATGTTGAGAAGATGTTTCCGCTAGTGGGGGAACCTTGAACTAGGGGACATGGTTACAGAATAAGGGGACATTCATTTAAAACTGAGATGCAAAGGAATTTTTTTCTCTCAGAGGGTAGTGAATGGATGGAGTTCTCTACCCCAGAGAGCTGTGGAGACTAGATCACTGAAAGTATTTAAAGAGGAGGTAGATAGATTTTTGGAATATCAGGGAGTTGGCATGAAAGAGGAGTTGAGGCCTGGGGCAGATCAGCCATGATCTTATTGAATGGTAGGGCAGGATTGAGGGGCCCAATAGCCTACTCCTGCTCCGATTTCTTATGTTCTCTGGCAGCATGTATTTATTAAATTTAGTGCATTGCGAAATAAAGGCCACGAAGCTGATTAAGGTTGCACAAGATTTTATTCTTCTGACTTGAAGCTCTATATCCCAGAATGGATTATGTTCACTCGTACACCACAGAAATGTGTGCATATTTCCTGTTCCAAACTAGGACCAGCCATATTTGTAATACTCCCTAAATAGGCTTGGCGCTGACACACATCAACTAACCCAAATATGGAAACACATAAAGCAAAGCTGACACAGCCAAAACCCACCAGGCATTGATCTAATGGGCAACCATATTCCTATCCCCAAATTGCACTCACCAAAGTTAGCCATACAGGTCACCTGCATTTGACTGATAATGCACACTGCATGCCCAGTACACTTTGCTGTGTGTTGGGTGCCTTTAGTGTGAAAACTGTAGTGAGAAAGCATGGTTCAAGCTGAAGCTGAAACGTCGTTTTTTTGGCAAGTGACATATCCTGTCAAAATGCACAGATGGCGTCTTAGAGAGGGTGCACCAGGTAAATCCAAATCCTTCAAAGCTTGGGGATTGCTTTCCCACATTACAACAGTGACTCTACTTCAGCAAGTCCTTTGTTGGCTGTAAAGCACTTTGGGATGCCATGAGGTCATGAAAGGCGCTATATAAATGCAAGCCTTCCATTATCATCCAAGAATCCAACTGTTCTATGCCAGCAAAGTGCACCTTTCAGAATTTTGTTTCACCTCTACTCCCTATTGAACATGACCATATTAATCAATACTGAAGTTAAATACAGAAATAAAAGCAAAGAACTGCGGATGCTGGAAATCCAAAACAAAAACAGAAACAGAAATACCTGGAAAAACTCAGCAGGTCTGGCAGCATCGGTGGAGAAGAGCACAGTTGACGTTTCGAGTCCTCATGACCAGGGGTCATGAGGACTCGAAACGTCAACTGTGCTCTTCTCCGCCGATGCTGCCAGACCTGCTGAAGTTAAATACATACTCTTTAAAATATTTTCTCTCGCCTTTTCCTCGTCTGTTTTTTTTTGTCTCCCTTAAACCAGAATAATTAATGCAATCTCACATTTTTGGGGCATGTGTACCAAATTTGTGCCCCTGTAATTGTACGTAGTTTATTAAAAAATCAAATATTGCTTACAAACTCTAAAAGTAGCCTGTGATAGCATCATAGTCAATGATAATGAATCCTAATAGTTCTATAAATCACTGCAGTCCCTTAAGTAGCAGAATGCGTCTGACAGATTTTTAACTAAGTACCTGTTTAATAGACTGGAAGAATTAAAACCTGCTACAGATATGTCTTCAGTGCTCAAAAATAATGTGGGCTATGGCAGTTTGCTATATTATCATCAGCTGTACCCCTTAATTAGCGTTTTAATTGGTATTTTAACTTAATTCGTTTGGTTTGTACTGATTCATTTGCGGTTTTAATTCACTGCGTACAATCCAGTACCCGAAATTATACCAAAAGCAGGTATTTTGCTATAAGCAGTAAACATTTAGTAAAATGACCTCAGCATGATTCTGCCCTGCGTTATTAATTCTCCTCCAAGTTATGTATTAATTAATTTCACAGCTACTGGTTGACAATGGTTGGATGTTTAGTTCTGTATCCAGTGCTAGAAGGAATGGTTGTGTTGAGAAATGTGTCTTATAATAAGCCCTGTCTGTGTCCTGCATATTGTCTCGGTGGAAGCACTTGACAGAATGACTACCTTAATGGTACAAGGTCTATTGCAAGCAAGAATTCGCTGAGAAACACCTGGTTTCAGACCAAGAGCTGACAATAGCCACAGTAAACATACAATAATTCGCAAATGGCTCATGCGCTATTTGAAAGGCTTTTACTGGGGGTAAAAGGCCAACTCTAAGCTCTTGCAAAACATCATTGCAACAGCAGTTTGCAAATCTGTTTCCTTAGATACAACATCTAACAGCCATAGTGAGCCAATTAGAAGCTAGCACTCACAAGATGCCAGTAAGCACAAGCTACAATTGTTACATGAACTTAGAACCTAATAGTCTTGTGCCTGGCCTTAGGGCATTGCAATATAGTTTATACACTAGGGTTGATTTTATGAATGGTGTGGAGCCATAACCTCCTGGAGTGTGTATTGGAAATCATCTAAAAGGAAGCGAAATGTTTCTGATTTCCCAGTTGTGAAGCGAGAAGGTTGGCGTCTGGACAATGTGATTGCAGGACCTGCTCTACAGCAATGCAATGCTTTTGCCATTAGTACATGTATGATTCCCTGACCCCACGCCCCACACTTACAACTCCCCCACCTTTAGCTGTCCCTGGACAGGGTAATGAGTGTCATTTCCAGGAGGAAGAAAGAACCATTAATCCAACAGGTTCATTCATTATTGAGAGATCAAGATAACCACCTTCACAGCATGGGACAGGGAGAACCGCACAGTCATAAAGGAGACCACTCCATATAACGTTTAATCATTTAAACTATGGGCTCCCTTACAGCCAGTGCAGCTGGTTATATACTGAATGGCCTATAGGGACGGGATATAGAGGATAATTGGGAAAAGAAGGATCACAAGCCTGTAAGCCTGCCCATAATGTAAATGAAAGAACATTATTTCAGAAGGGTTCCCTTATAGATGTGCAAACTTCCTTGCTACATTTTCCTCTTTGTGCTCTCTTTCCAGATAGTCCAATATACCCCAATGCATGAACAGGAATGTCTACCTCTGCCCTCTGCCCAAAACCCTTCCATCCCATACAACTCAATTCCATCCTTCTTTAGCAATTCCTCCACATGGCTTTTGGATCCATTTATATTATCCGCTCAATTGTCTCTATGGCTTCTCTCACCATACAGATCACATCAATTATTTATCAGTCCAGCTTTGAGACCTGAGTTGTTTTTGTATATCAGTACTACTGCCCTTGTAGGAGCTGAAGGATATGTTTTGTATTATTTATCTTTTTCCACTTGACGTTTATTATATTTATGTCGCTTTGCCAATCCTGGCTCATTCAAACTCTCTCTGAAAGGTAAGGTGTTTTCTCTGTAAGAGGGGTAGCTAATACTGCATTTGATGTAGGTAAATACAGCAATTTACCAGTCTATTTAAAATTAGACTAGTTGTTTTTAAGCCCACCTGGCTCCTTAGGCATCTTTGTACTTCTGTTCCCGGACTGAGTCCGCATCATCATGGGCCTCTTGCCTAACTTGAGCATTGAGGCAAGTTGTCCAAGCAGGGTGGACATCTCCCACAACGGACAGACAGGGGGCCTGCCCCTCAAAAAGGTGACCATCGTGAAAAGGGTCATGGACCCATCAAGCTAGTTTCAAGCAGCCCCCCTAACATTCAAAGTTTACACATCTTCTAAAGTGCTGTGAGATCCCATGCACTGCACACTGCCCTCCTTCAAGTATAGTTTAAAAAAAAAATACATAGGATGTGGTGAGTCCAAGGCAGCCAAGATCTTACATTCTCTCAAAGGCATGAGTAGGTTTTGGAATGAAGCCACAGCTGAAGAATTAGTTCCATGTCCAATAGCCCGCAATGCCCCACCCTCACCCCCGAAATAACCACATCCCTTTGAATTCTCTAAGTGCTACCAAAGCTCCAACTCACACTGATTCCAAAAGGTGCACATTGTAATTGAAGCCAATTCATTTCCTAGAGTGAGAGTTTATTTTAGCCTGGTTATCCAGGCAGTTTGGAGTGTTCAATGTGAACCCCACACTAATCTAAGCTAATCTATTTATTTTCATTTAAAAGTTAATGCCAAAGCTTTATTTACTTATCTTGTTTACCCTTTTCCCTTTATTTATTATGTACAAAAACAACTTGCATGAAATAGCGTCTTTGACATAGCAACTATTTTAAGATGCTTCACAGGAACATCATTGGACAAAAATTGATGTAAGGAGCTATTAGGGCAGTTGAACAAAAGCTTTCCGAAGCGGTTTTAAGTTTGTCTTAAAGGAGGAGAGAGAAGTAGAGAGGCAGAAAGGTTTATGGAGGGACTTCCCAGGACCTAGGCAGCTGAAGAGATGGCTACCAATTGTGGAGAGATGAAAATGGGGGATGCTCAGAATTGTAAGAGCAGAGATCTCAAAGGGTTGTAGGAACTTTCTGATAGAGGGAGGGAAAAGACCATGGAGAACTTAAAAACAAGGAGGAGAGTTCTAAAATAAAGGCATTGCCAGTGTAGATCAGTTCCCTTTTTGTAGACATCAAATTTCCTGAATTGCATCTACTCAAAAACTATGGTGGAATTTACACCAGTTTCTGCACTGATGAGAACTTAGGCCTAAGTTCCTGCTGGAAAATGAAACAAGCCTGAATGCAATGCTTCCAAAAGCAGTAACATAGGGTGGCCTGCTCTCCTCTAACAGGATGTTTCCCTCTGCCATTCCTCTTCCCCTTCTAGTATTGGTAGACCAGTTGGGAAGACCATCTCAGCTTCTTAATCTTTTCGAACATGTCGGGTGTTTGGAGGCCTGATTGGTCTCAGGAGCACTGAGACCAACAGCACTTTAGGTAAGGACAGCGTCGTGGAAAAAGTTCAGAAATCATGAAGATAAGTACTATCAAACTCCAGAAGCCAGCTAGATTGATATCAGGGCTGCACAGTGCTGAAACGTAAATCAATGCCAACATACTGGTTCCACAAATCCTGGAAATGTGCACGTTAAAGTTACTGTCCCTTTAAACATGAAACGCAATCCAATTTCTTATAACAATGAGGCTAACACAATTCTGCTTAGCTTATGGTCATAGGAAGTTATTAGAACGATGTTAGTCACATCAGCTTTTCAGTTTAATATTGTACACCGTTGTGAAACCATACTTTACGAAAAAAGACATAATGAATTTACTGAAACTGTAACTCAATTTTTCAAAAAGACTAAAGCCACATTCCAAGGACTTGAAATCACAGTCAAAGATGGCTGAACATTTGCATCACTGTACCTCCTACATTTCAAAGCCATTGAAATGGAGGCAACCCGTCTGCAAAGCCTCACCGGGAACAATTGCTTTGAAGGGGTATGAATGGGAGCAATCTCCTATCCCATTAGCAAAGCATTCAGACAATCACCTGGGTGCTCAACTGGGCAGAGACAAGCCATTAGAAAAATCAGTTGGACAATGGAACATTGGCTATGAAAGGAACTTGTCCAGACATTATCTAATCATGTGCGCCATGCAATTAGAATCTACTAGGCAAGACCATATTTGGGGTAACTGGGCAGTTGGAGAGGGAAGGTCATGTGACAAACCAGCAAGGCCTTCATGTGTTTAAACACCTGTTTTCTCTTCAGGCCAAGACAAGCAGTCAAGATGCTGAAGAAACAAGGTCCCTGTGTGGACCTTGAAAGTTTTGAACTTTGTCTGCTGTTTGATACCCCATGTGCTGCAGAGAGAGATTTTAAAAAGAACTCATCCCAGCAGCTGTGATCTTCAGAAGAACAGATAAATCATCCGTCTACATCGTTAAACAACTTTGATGTTGAACCCAGAAGGACCACTGAGTTCAGCCTGAAGCCAGCCAAGTCACCAACTTTCAAGAGCTGTAGCTTTACTGGACTTTAAATTGCTTAATCTATCCTCCCAATCAGTGGTGTGTGTGTGTGTATCTGGAAGTGTGTGAGTGTGTATTTGCTTTTGCTTATACCAAGTAAAGTACAATAAGTACTATTCTCTTTGAACAAAAACTCAAGGAAACCTGTCCGCCTCCTACATAATCACTGCACATAAACAGTTCAACACTCACTGAATTGGCAAGCATATCCTTTAAAAAAAATCATTTTGCAGTCAAATGAGGAGTGGGGAAAGAGAGAAGCCCGTCAACCCCTCCTCACTTGATCGTAACAACACTTAGGAGAAAGTACCCCAACATCCCGACTGGTTTGTGAATGTCACCAGAGACAAACTATCTATGAATGTCTGTAGAACTGAAAATGCAAAGCTGCTGTTTAAAATCATTGATACCAATACAGCCTCAACACCATTTAGGTGTCGGCTATGGCTCAGGTGGTAGCACTCTCACCTTGGGGTTGGAAGGTTGGATGGCTGGGGGTGGGGGTGGCGGTGGGGGGGGGTGTTTAGGGGGGTGGGGGGTGTTTAGTTGTGGGGGGGGGTGTTTGGGGTGGGGGGGAAGTTCACGCCTCACTCAGAGACTTGAACACAAGATCTCGGCTGAAACTGAACTGAGGGAGTGCTGCACTGTCAGTGGTGCTGTCTTTTGAATAAGATGTTAAACAGAGGTCCTGTCTGCCTCTCAGATGGATGTGAATTATCTCCTAACACTATTCGAAGAAGAGCAAGACAGTAAGACAGTTCCCCCTGGTGTCTTGGCCAATACTTAGTCTTCAGCCACCGACACTAAAAACAGATTATCTCGTCCCTTTCACAACGCTGTTTGTGGAGCTTGCTGTGTACAAATTGATGCTGTGTTTTCTATATTATAACAGAGCCTGCTCTTCAAAGCATGCTAAAATAGCTGTAAGGCATCATGAGGCCATGAAAGGTGCTAAAGAATTCAATTTATTTATTTATTTCTAATTCAATTTGAAGGCACACACTCCGGCCAGGACTTTTAGGATGGTGACCATTCAATGAGTCGGTGGTGAATGCACCCCCACTGATAATGGCTGCCCTGCAGCCTTTTAACGCTCCAACGAGCATTCATTGACTGGAGGTGGGACTTCCACCCCTCACTCGCGAGGAGGACCCACCTCAGAGAGCTGCCAGCCAATCTGATTGGCCGGCAGCTCTGTCATCCCAGCAACGCCAGAGGCTGCAGGGGATAGGTCAGGGACTACAAGCACCCTCCAGAGTCTAAGTCCCGGGAGTCCAGGTATTCATGAGTGTGGAGGTGTCAGGGTGGGAAGGGGGGTAAGGCCCAGGGCGTTGGACAGAGGTGAGGGTGGGGATGTCGGTGGGGAGGCCATGGTGGGGGGGAGGGGGGAGGGGGGGCTGGGAGCACCTGCAGGGCCTAGACCTTGTGGTGGGGCATCGATGTTGAAAGAAGGCTGATGGAGGTGCCCCTTCTCCCCCCCTTTCCTGCCTAAGGCCTGAGCAGAGTCACTTTCCAGGCTTCCCCCCCCGCTGCCCCTGAACTCCTCCCTCCAGCCTGAAAGTTGAGGCTGGGAGGGAAACGGCCCTTAATTAGTCATTATTGGCCATTTAAGGGCCCCAAAAGGGGCAAGGGAGGGCAGGCCTAGGCCTTGTCTTTTCCACTGCAAAATTGCGGAGAGGTCGGGGTGGGCGAGAGCCCGGTGGGAAGGCCATTCGAGAAATTTTATGGACCCCTCCCGCTCCCCCACCACCTGCAAACCCACTGGCAAGAGAACGTCAAATTCTGCCCTCTGCTCTTGGAAGCTTTGACTGGAGAAACAGCTGCACAAGGAAATCATAGCTGGGTGCATTTACTTTGAGATTAAACATTAGTTGGCAATAACTATCAGCTGGGTTACCTAGTAATTTTGATCTTTGGGATGTGAGCATAGTCGCACAAAAATGCTTTAGGTGCAAACAGCGATACTGTTACCCGCTTTTGTGAATTGGCACCAATTTCTTTATTGTTGAAGCTAGTTATTCAGAACACTGGTAATCTATCATGTAGGTCATAATGGAGTAATTGCAGTGCTTTTATACTTACTGATCTGTATTGTGCTAGTAATGGTTGGTACATTACACTACAGGGATATTTCTGACCGTAATTGCTGGTGTCTCAGATATACTTTAATATCTGTCAGGTGGGTTAATCATGTTATGATGAGTAACTGCTTTGCATTTATCATGGAAAAGCCATAATAGCCTTTTCAGAAACATACCTCAAAAAAAAAATACTGTTGACACTACAAATGCCTTATGTCCATAGTAAATAATTAGTGGCACCATCGACTGAATCATTTGTGTAATGCTGCTGTCAATAAGCAAATTCAGCTGCTGATTAATGGCATTGTGTTGTTTCTTTACTGTAGGACCGAGTGTCTTACTGTAGCGGAGCACTTACTGGGCCTCAGGGACAGGCTTTCTGCATGTATTTGTCTGGATCAGTTTCCCTTGATTTCCCCAGGTCACACTCCCACAAGCTTAAAGGCTCAATATTTGCTGCATTTTGCCCATTTTATCCGTTACCTCAGTGAAAATCCTGGCCCCCCCGCCTGTGACCTCTGCATGGCTCAGTCAGACCTATTAATCGGAGGGGTCACCCCTGGGCAGGATGCTGGCTGTCCATGTTGCCCTAGGTGAGAGGGCAGCGGCCTCAGTGATAACATCACAGATTGGGACTGAGCAACCCAGTGTAGTGCAGTGAGTGCCTAGGGGTCATCCTGTGTCAGAGCGAGGAAATAAGCCAGCTCAGAGCAGCATCTGCCTTCTGTGAATCCACTACCGAGGGTTTGATTAATTTATTGTCTCTGCCTGGATAATTTGTCATAATCTTCTGCCAGTCAGCATGATCAATCATCATTCAGAGAAATGAAATTTCTTATGTGAAGATTATCAGTCTATGACAGACCATGTATGATTCAATTATTTGACAGTCCTGAGTGTTTCAGTTAAACCCTAGTAGCAAAACAATGTAGGAAATAATGACAAAATTTTATCAGGCGACAGTGAAATTGTGTCAGGCGTTTGCCTGTTTAAGGCTACAATCTGCATTCATTTGTAATTCTTATTATGGGGAGCATTGACAGCACCAGAGGAAGTGAACTGTTTTGCCCCTTCCCATTATGGAACCAAGATGAAACAATTGCTAAACAAAAGAGTACATTCTTGTTCGAATTAAATCATTCTACTCCATATTGTCCATCAAACAGTTATCAGACTAACCCCTTCACTGCAACATTCTGGCTAAGAGCTCAACCTCTTATGTAATATATGTCATTTGCGGCTCCTCGTTAAAAAACAAACTTGCTTTCATTCAGGAATTAGAGCACATATTTTGTGCAGTCGCTGTTCTCTCTCATAGCATACCCCTTTCACGATGGCACAATGAGACTGCTGGCATGCCTGTGTGCCTTATTATAGATTGTGCTTTTGTTACGGTCAAGACACTTTGGCCGATGGTTCTGATTCAAAAGCAAAAATAGAAAATGCTGGAAATACTCAGCAGGTCAGGCAGCATCTGTGGAGAGAGGGAGCGAGAGGCAAGAGTTAAAGTTTCAGGTCGAGGTGAGTTCTGTTGAAAGGTCGTGGACTTGAAACGTAGGCTCGACATTAACTCCGTGAGAGAATGAGTTTTGATTGCGTTTAAATCGGAGCTAATGTTAACTTTCTTTCTCCCTCCACAGACGCTGTCAGACTTGTTGACCTCTTCCAGCATTTTCTGTTCGTACTGGCAATGGCTTTTGCACTTACTTACTTAGGTTTAAAAAAATTTTTCCACTTCCTTTCTTAAAGGCCTGAACTCTTGCTGCTGTATAGCTCCACAGATGCCTGCAGCCCTCCAGTGCCTTGGCTTCAAGGGGTTATTCTGCATAAGGGAGCCAGAACAGTGAATGGCACTTGGCTATTCGCCTATAGCAGGCATCACGCCAGCACTCAATTGTGCCCCTACTTCTTGTCCGCACTTCCAGATTTTCCAGAAGGAGTGACTGGATTGCCAGACTCTGACCCTTTGGTCAACTACAGCAAAACAACTGCTGCCCCAATTGAGAACAACCAGCTGAGCGCACAGCAGGGACAGCATGTGACGCCTTCAGGGTTTGTATAACTTAAAACTTGGCAGTACATTTATCCACTAAATCCATGGCTCTGCCTCCGAAAGAAAAAAGCCTATAATCCTATGGTATTGTTTGCTGTTTATATGTGTCTCAAAGACACATTTCTAAATCACATTTAATTTGATGGTTCATATCAGTGAACTAGCAATATGCAGAATATTTTTCTAGCTGATGCTACTGGTACAGTTTTAATCCTTCCCAAAAGCATTTTGTCTTCTCGCAAGAGGTTGCGCAAAGAAATTAAAATCCATATTCTGTTTTAGCAAGTTTATAAATCATCATGGATTGGGCAACCAATTAAATGACTCAGCATTGCTGTCTGTTATTCTCCCATTTTTGTGCTGTTGACTAGGCCCCATTCCTGACTCTCACGCAAGCAATTAAAGTTGTTGAAGAACTGGAGAAGACATAGAAGATGACAAATGTTGCACATCTGTGGAAAGCTTCAATCTCTGCAGCGAGGGAGTGAGATGCAAAGCATGGAACAGCTTCCAACGTGTCCGTAAAATGGAACTGAAACATTGCCTGCCTAATGCTTTTGTTAAAACAAGGTAATATTATCAGTGTGGGAGGGGGACTTCTCAATCTATAAAGATCTTTCTTCCTTTCAGAAAAGAACTCCCAGCCTTGAGCATAAGCACAAAAGAAATCCACCTGCTGCACAAAACTTTTTTATTGCCGAACAAAAAGAGAAATGTTATCAAAACTTTCCATCTCGCACTCACCAGGACCTCTTGCAAGAAATAACAACGGTAAGGGGAAATAACAATTTATACTGTATGAGAAGACAACGCTGATTGGTTGGCCAGTGGGCTCTGATTGCCAGAGGCATTGCCATGGAAAATACAGCAGAGAACAGTTAGCTGCCAAGCTTTTATTTAAATTCAAACCAGGTAGTTCAATTCTGATTGGTCAAGGCCTTGCCATGGGGAATGAACCAGGGAATGGCTGTCACCCAAGCTTTTGTTTAGTTGAAAAAGGTGCAATGCATGGACATGCTCCTTTCTGTCTGCAAAGGACAGGGCCCTGTATGTGACTATGCATGGCATCTAGCATGTGTAAGTGAGCCACATTGTGAGCCTGACTGATAATCTTAAATTGGTTTTCAGTGTAATTCTTAGCACAATCAGGATTGTTTAACAAGTGCTGTCCAATCGCAGAATGACATCTAATGTTGTTGGACTTTAAGTTTTGAGTTTTGCAAGTATGGGCTGGTTGGGTACGGTCAGTATTTTGCCTGTTCTTTTCGATATGATCCATCAATCATTGGGAAGTACAGCCTACATACCTGGAATCATATGGGCACCGAAATTCATATGTCACATTATTCATTTGTGTTATAGGCATAACATCTTTTTGGCTAGACGGCAGCATCCTGTTAGCAGAGCAACAATGTGCAATGGCTAGCTTCACCCGTTGCTCAAATTTTGGAGACGCCTTACCCTTCCAGGGTAATGTGAGGTGGACTGGGCACTCCCAGGACTGAAAGTGGTAGCCTTAGGCCCAATCATGAGTTTGTGCGGTATAGAGCAAGCAATAATGTAATCAGGGTAGCTATCATCCCACAGAATAAAAACTTGTTTTTTTCTTAAAGGTCGAAAAAGAAATCTTCACAATGTTCCCAAAAGCAAGCATCAAAACAAAATGATTTGGATTTACCCAATAATAAGGAGAATAATTACCCTACTCACTAAACAACATTAACCTTTTATGATGATGTGCTGTTAGCACGGCAGTGAAATGCCTTGGGTCATTTTTACCACATTAAAGGTGCTACATAGTTGCAAGTTGTTGTTGATGTTGCTACACATCGCAATTACATAACCTTGCCCACAAGTTTCTTTTTTAAATGGGGTTTTAATTTTAAATTTTGATTGCTCTACTTTGGTGGCTGTGCCTTCAATTGCCGAAACCCCAATATTTAACAGAATTCAAGTCGATTGGTGAAGTCAAAGCAAAGATACAGAGCTTTTCCTTGCTGAGAGAGTTCATTGCTTTTGTCCAGTGTCAACACTCCTCACCCAGTGCCCCAGCTATCCCCTATTTATATGTGTTCAAATGCCATCACCTGTTTCCCGTAACAATGTAATTGATATTAACAAACCTTAACAACGTAATTAATCAGTCATTGATGCCTAAGCTTTGGAATTCCCACCTCTCCCCCTTTTCTACAAAATTTCCTCCTTTAAGTCACTCCTTGAAACCTACCTCTTTGACTAAAACTTTAATTATCTGACCTAATATCTCCTTACGCGGCTCAGTACATGTCACACTTTGATTGATAATGCCCCTGTAATTAAGAGCCTTGGGATGTTCCAAGGCACTACATAAAGGTAAGTTGTTATTGAGATAAAAGGGATAGCTTTGCATAATTGGTGGAATTACAGAATAGAAGAAGGCAATGAGTCCATTGAACTTGCTTTCACCACTGTTCCTGGTAGGGAATTCCATGTCTTAACAGCCCTCTGCATACGTAAAAAAAATTCTCCTCGGTTCTCTTTTCATTCTATTGATAATAATCTTATCTTTGCCCCATTTAGTGAACAACTCCCTGATCTACTTATGCTGTCAAAAACCCTTCATAATTTGAAATTACTCTTTCAGCTCTTTTCCTAATGTAGTGCAGATGTCTTTTTGAAGTTGCTGTCTTTCAGAAGAGATGGTAAACTGAGCTCCTGTCTGCACCCTCATGCTCATGTGACAGATCCCAAGGCACTATTTTGAAGAAAAGCACGGGAGTTCTCTTGGTGTCCTGCCCAATATCCCACCTCTCAGCCACCATCACCGGAATAGATTATCTGGTAAATTTACCTCATTGCTGTTGGTGGGCTCTTGCTGTGTACAATCTGCCTCCTGCTGTTTGCTACACTACAACAATAACTACACTTCAAAAGTATATCATTGGCTCGAAAATGCAAAGAGACCTCCTGAAATCAGTGGGATGAAAATCAGACAGGTTCTGTAGCAGTCGGCGATCCACTCTGCCAGATAACCACCAAGGCAAGTCAGAATTACCACCGCAGAGTTTGCTACAAGCTGAAAGTATCCTCTCCTGCTCCCATGCACCAGGGCAGAGGTTAGACTGAAGGCAGTGTGAGCTATTTTCATGCATTTGCTCATTATTTCTATCAATTGTAAAGAAAGTTGGTGCATGAGGTGCAACTAACTTGAGCTGATTGATTTTCTCTCCAGATTATTTTCCACAGATGGGGAGAAACACCAGGCTTCCTGCAGTGAAGTTATAAAGTGAAGGAAAATCGAGGGCAAATCCGTTTCAGTACAAAATGCTCGTGGAAATCTATTCTGGTGTTTTCCAAGCTGAGAAATGCTCACAGTGACTGGGTAGCAACAGTTTTACATGCATTGTTTTATACTCACTGCGTAATGTGTTTGATGGTTTGGGCCTTCAGCCTGTACTGCAATACCCCAAGAGGAAAAAAACAATAAAACTTGGAAATGAAGGGTAGCAGTAAAACTTGCCTGAATTGGTCTTGTATACCTTAAAATTGAACTCCAGTATTACTGAATTTTACTGGGGTTTAAAAATCTTGAACCGGTTTTCCCTGCAATACAAACTCTTCTACAAATCTTGTACATGGCCAGAATTTTTAGCTCATTGGGTGGGGTTACATCTGACCAGACCGAGTGTAAAATGACGCGCGATGATGTCAGGCGAGCGTCCCGACGTAGGTCAGCGGGCGTACGCCGGAGTCAGCAACGCATCCGCCAACAATTAAAAGGCCTATTAAGGCCATTAAAGTTATAATTGAAAGAAATTTTTCACTGCCTGTCCAACCTTACGGTTGACGGGCGGGCGAAAAGGCCAAGCGGCCTTTGCATTTTTTAGGAAACCCTCATCCACGAGCGGGATGAGGTTTCCAACAGCAAATAGAAATAAAATAAAAATCTTAACATTTCATTTATAACATGTCCCTGCTCATGTGACGCCCATTATCCCTGAGTGGGATTGCGGTCCAGCCCCGATCACGGGTGGCAGTCTGCTTCCCGGCCATCCTCGCCCACTCCCGCTGAGCCCGCCCGACGAGGGAAAAATCCTCCCCCATGAGTGTTGCTGAAGAAAGAGACATGCTGTCAAAGCTTTTCGTCTTGCACTCATCAGGACAGATTCGCAAGAATCCCAATTATAAATGGAACTGATTGGTTGGAAAGTGGACTCTGATTGTTAGACACATTGCCATAGAAAACATACCAGGGAACAGTTAACTGCCAAGCTTTTGTTAAGATTCAAACCAGGCCTGGCAACATCTCTACCAATCAGAGTTCACTTGCCAACCAATCAGCACTCTCTTCTCATGCAGTATAAATTGTTGTTCCCTTTACAATTGGTATTCTTGTGAAGCTGTCCTGATGAGTGCAAGACGAAAAGCTTCGACATGTCTCCTTTTTCAGCAGTTCTCAAGTTCTGTACCATCAAATGACTAAATCTTGTGCAAATACAATTATTTTTGACTTGCATATATGATTGGCCATCTTCCATTAAGTAATAACAACTAGAAGAAATTGTGGTATTTCAGAAAGCTTTATCTCTAGCTTGGGAAAGTCAAATGGAATTATGTTGGGAAGCACTTCCTTATATACAGGGGTCTTGTGGGAATCTCACCCATTGGCTGGAGAATCGGTGGGGAACCCATGTCAGTTCCATGGGAGAGACCTGATGGTATTAAGCACCCTTCGGACATTTAAGTGGCCACTATGTCTTCCTACGGATTCAGGACCCTGGTGGCAGAAGTCCCGCCTGCTGAGAGCTGCCAGCCAATCAGAAGCCAGCAGCTCTCCATTACAGGCAGTGCCACCGAGAGTGGCGGCAGCAGCTGATAATGCACATGCCAGATGGCCAGGATCACTGAGGGACCCCAGGCCATAGGTGAGTGAGGGTGGGTTGGGGATCATGGGGCTGAAGCCATGGGAGCAGGGGGCTTGGACGCAAGGGCAGGGGTAGCTTTCAGCAGCCAAAGCCCTCCCAGATGCTGGGTCCCCCAATCAGGTGTGACAATGAGGGACGGGGGGTCCACAAGGAGGCCGCTGTGCAGCACTCACTTAATCCCTGAGAACCACCACTGAATTGCAGGAGGCTCAGGGATAATGGGTATCAATTGGCTCATTGATGAGCATGATTGATATCCCACCCCCTGTGACCAGGAATCCCGCAATTTAATCGGGAGAGGTTCTGCCGCCACACTGGGGGACTGACACATCACCTTTCCTGAGAGCGTGTGGATCCGGCCACCATTTTCCCACAACCACGACCAGCATTAAATCCAGCCCAGGGTAGTGAAAAATTCTACAAAAAGCTGTTGAGGTTGGGATCAACTAGAAATTTCACGAGAATGATCCCAGGAATGAAAGGCTTAACATATGAGGAACGTTTGAGGACTCTGGGTCTATACTCGATGGAGTTTAGAAGGATGAGGGGGGATTTGATTGAAACTTACAGAATACTGAAAGGCCTGGATAGAGTGGACGTGGGGAAGATGTTTCCATTAGTAGGAGAGACTAGGACCCGAGGGCACAGCCTCAGAGTAAAGGGAAGACCTTTTAGAACAGAGATGAGGAGAAACTTCTTTAGCCAGAGAGTGGTGAATCTATGGAATTCATTGCCACAGAAGGCTGTGGAGGCCAGGTCATTGAGTGTATTTAAGACCGAGATAGATAAGTTCTTGATTGGTAAGGGGATCAAAGGTTACGGGGCGACGGCGGGAGAATGGGGTTGAGAAACTTATTAGCCATGATTGAATGGCGGAGCAGACTCGATGGGCCAAATGGCCTAATTTCTGCTCCTATGTCTTATGGTCTAAGTGTGATTTATAGATTTTTGTTCGGCTGGCTATTACAAAACCAATGCATGCAAATGGAGTTAAGATTCAGATCATCCTGGGTCTAACCGAATGGTGGAACAGGCTCGAAGGGCTGAATGGCCTACTCCTGTTACTAAGTTACAAAATGCAAATAGGTTGAAAAGAATTCCAGTGTTGGAAATTCCTGTCAAGTGTAATTATTCCTTATTCATGTTAAGATTAGGAAGCTCCGTCAGATACACAATGGAAGACAAGGGTCTTCCTGCCACTCACGTGATAGAAGAAGTTATTGTGAGTGTTAGTGACTGAAGAAAAATGAACCCTAAACCTTAAAAAAAAATCAAATCTCTTAGGGGAGGGTTTTTCCCTCTTCCCGCCCGTGAATGAGGTTTCGCCAAAAATGCAAAAGCCACTTGGCCTTTTTGCCCGCCCGCCAACTGAATGGTTGGACAGGCGGCGAAAAATTGCACTCAATCCATTAGTTAAGGTCCTTAATAGGCCAAATAATTGTCGGGCAGGCTTGCTGCCAACTCCCATGCGCGCCCACCGACCGAAATATTGCACGAGTGCGCGATGACATCGGGACCCTTGCCCGAAGTCATCCTACGCCATTTTATGCTTCAGCATGTCGGGCGCATGCTCGCACGCCAAGTGAAAAATTCCAGCCATCGCCTTGGCAGGCAGCCTCACCAAGGCCTATGTGTTTCTCTTTTCACCCTCCCCCTCACAAGTCAAAGTTCACCTCAGGCACTTTCCTTCAGCTGTGCCCAAGGCAGGTGACGAGACCCCAGAAGGCTCTCTTTATGGAACAAGAATGAATGAACCGTGGACATTCTATCCCCTAAGGGAATAAAGGTCTCCTTCTGTCAGGTCTCCCACATTGTGGCTTAGGCTCAGATCTGGCGAGACTCCACTCTCACGGAAAGGGCAAATGTGCTGTAATAGCAGAATACCACAGAATGCTTTAAAACTCAGCACCAATGAAACAAATGTGTATGAAATTATTAGGAATGACAAGCTTAATTATCCTGCATTCCAGTAGACCTTCCACTTGGCAAGACGTCAAGGTAATTTTGCCAGGCTCTACTTCCAGGTGCAGAGTCTGACTAGATCTAAGCACAGGTTATGGATTCAGTCCTGTAGATAGCTATCTCCTACCCTGAAAGATGACAGAGACCTGCAACGCTACTGCTCTGCATAACAGGATGACCTTCAGGGATAATAAAAAAAAGACTGACGTTTATATAGCACCTTTTGCAACCTCAGGACATCCTAGAGCACTTTACGGTCAATCAATCGCTATTTGAAATGTAGTGACCGCTATGATGTAGGAAATGTCACAGCCAATTTCTGCACAGCAAACTCCCCTAAACACTAATGTGATAGTGACCAGTGGTATTGGTTGAATAAATATTGGCCAGGGCACTGGGAAAAAAACTCCCCTGCACCTTTTCAAAATAGCACCATGGGATCTTTTATGTCCACTTGAGAGGAAAAATGGCACCTTGGCTTAACATCTCACCCAAAAGACAGCACCTCCAGCAGTACAGCGCTCCCTCAGTACTGCAGTGGTAACATGCTAAGTTTCTGATGGTGTTGATTGAGAGATGAACAATAGTCCAGTAACTGACAGAGCTGGTCTTCTTCATACTGTGACATGGGGGCCGAGAATTTGGATCATGAAGTGACCCTTTATCTTGCTTTGCTCCTCCACAGTTCTTAGTTTTTCATCATTTGGAAATTGTTCTGGTTTTTCTATCTTGGAAACTAAAGTAGATCACCTGACACTTGTCCATATTGAGCTCCATTTCTAAATCATGAATCACAATCCATCTATGTCTCTTCTGCACAACTTACTGCTCTTTAAGTTAGCTACACTCATTGTAATCTTTGACCTGTATTGATTGGCCTCCTAATGGCTCAGATTTAAAATTCTCTTCCCCATGTTTAAATCTCTCCATGACCCCACCCCTACCCGAGAGTTCTTCATTCCTTCTGATCCTGGCGTTCCCCATTTCCTCATCCTACCATTAGCAACCCATCTCTGATATACACTTTATGTTCCCTCCCTGTAACCCTCCACTTAAAACCAGCTTTAGGCTGATGGAGCCTTGTTTACCAGGGGCCTAATTCTTGCTAAAAAATTAAAACTTCTTTCCAAATTCGTTCCCAATGAACAGATGACAATGATGGAATATTACATTTAAAAAAAAAACCTTCCTGTGGGATTAGCAGCATCAGCCCTCACAACCGGCTCCAACTCCCACCTCATGAGGCTTAACTAGGTGTCACTAATGGTAAACAGGCAGCCTGGAATTGGTTTCCCCAATCAGGGCAAGTTACCCGTGAAGGCACAAGTGGTATTGCCAGGGCACACTGAATATCCAGATGAGGCCCAAGGACCAGTTTCTATCAAATGTAGGGCTTCTAACTTGGCGTGTGTTCATTGTGGATTGGAGGGGTGGAGGAGGTTACGAAGATAGGGAGGGGAGGGGCCATAGAAGGATTTGAACACGATGAGAATTTTAAAAATCAAGGCAAATGGAGATCAAGACTCAGTACAAGTTAGTCTATGGTAACATTGTTCTGGATATGCATAAGACTACAGAGGCTGCAAGATTAGAGGTCAGTCAGGAGAGCAGTGGAATAGTTAAGCTCGGAGGCAGCAAAAACAAGGACAGGTCTTTCAGCAGCAGATGGATTGACACAGGGGTTGAGATGGATAATGTCATGGAGGTTGAAGTCGGCCGTCTGGATGACGCAGAGGATGTGGGGTCGGAATCTTAGCTTAGCTTAGTTAAGGTGCTTAGTTGGTAGAACTCCTGCCTCTGAGTCGCAACGTTCTGGGTCAGGGCTTGAGCACAAAAATCAAACCTGACACTCCAGTGCGGTACCGAGGGAGTGCTGCAGTGTCAGAGGTACCGTCTTTTGAATGAAATGCGAAACTGAGGCCCCACATGTCTGCTCGAGCGGAGGTAAAAGATCCCATGGCACAACTTTGAAGAAGAGCCGGGGGGTTGGCGCCCTGAACCAATACTTATGCCCCATTCAGCATCACAACAAATAGGTCATTACCACATTGCTGTTTGTGGGAGCTTGCTGTGCGCAGCTTGGCTGCCGTGATTCCTACGTTACAACAGTGACCGTACTTCAAAAAGTATTTAATGGGCTTTAAAGCGCTTTGAGGTGTCCAGTGGAGGTTAAAGGCGCTACATGAATGCAAATCTCTCCCCCAGCCTGAGCGGACTTGGAGCGGTCAGGGACTGGGTGACCATGTGGCTAAAAGAAAGAATGGATTGGGAGCTAGGAATACGATTCGGATGATCCGTGTTGGGCAGGTGGAAGCGAGAGATGGAATCATATTGGCACCAGATACATGGAAATCAATCTTATCTCCAATGTTTTTTTTATATACCGGACTTTACTGTCTGATTGATTATTACAATCGTCCCATCAGTGGCCTCACTGTGAAAGGGAAAGGTCATATTCAGCAAGTCTAAACTGAAAAGGAGGTTCTTATAATGAGCTGCTGAGTATTTCAACAGTCACAGATTGTAACTCTTTCGAGTACATTCACAGTTCTTGGTTTTCCGGGAGTGGGACATGAACCCACAACCCTCTGATTCAAAGGCGAGGGTGCTATGAACTGAGTCACAGCTGACACCTCTTCAACTGAAAAGGAGCTTGGCTTCCACAGATTTACCCATTGAGGTGAAGCCAAATAAAGTGTCAATTGGAATTAGGCTTATTGGAGAAGGGTTCAATGCACTCTAGCCCATAAATCGATCACTCCCTGGCACCACCTCACTGGGTTCTGTAGCTTCACAGGATCATCACCAGGAAAAGGGGGAGGGAAATGAGTCCCGAGATTCCAGGAGTCAGAGCTCAGCACACTCCGGGTTCCAAAACAAATCACAGCCCATATGATGCAGTCCATGTGTCTGTGAGCCTCCAGCTGGGAGGGGAGGGAGGGAGGGAGGGAATGCTCACGTTCAAAGCTGCTGGTTTTCAGTCCTTCGAAAGAAACGAGTTCAAGCAAAATCCTCGCAGGGCAAAAAATAAATCCTGTTGCACCCCACGCGGTCACAATGAAGTGATTATATGGAAGCTAATTCCCTCCAAATGGGAATGCCTATGAAATTAGTCACGTAACCAGGTCTGAATCTCAGCCACTCCCAAATTCCTTCCCCTCCACCCCTGACACCCCTTACTCTCCCCATTCCACCCCCACCCACCTTTGAAAAATCCAGCGTAGTACACACTCTTTGGAAAGGAGCAGCTAAATAAGGCGGACCTGTCCCTGTCTGTCTGTCTGCAAGTAGTGGCGGAGTTTCCCAGTGCTACTGCAGGCACTGACTGGAAAGTTTTTTAACCCTAGGCAACTTTTCTTCCAGCAAAAACAGTGGAGCTTCTCTCCTGAACACCCCTCCTCCTCTCTCTCTCTCTCTCTGTACGTCTTCCATCTGTCCCAGATCCACTGACAATGAACTCCAAGTTGTCTCGTTCTATTTAAAAGCTGACAGCAAGAAATTCCATTCTTGCTGGCGGAGAGTGAAGGATATGCCATTTCCTACACTCGTAGACAGAAAGCAGGAGGTCGGATTCTATGTATGTCATGTATGTGCGTGTGTTATGTATGTGTGTGTGTGTGTGTGTAGAGATTAAGGAGCAAGGAGCAGACAGGCTCATTCAATAACATGTTAGGTTGTGGCTCGGTGGATCTGCCTGGTTTAAGCGGCCCCTTCGTATGAAGTATGAGAATCCTAGGGGTAGTGGTTCTGTTGACGGAGCTCCTCACTGCAGGTAAGAAGACTTTTCTATCTGCCCTGAAACATTCAAGGCTTTTTGCTCGGACGCGATATTTTACCATCAGCCGCACAAGTTATAAACACTGAAGAAATGCTTGTTTGGAGCCCCTTCAGGGACCAGTCAGAAAATGCTGCAGTGGTTTTCTGGTGGAAACTACTTTTTTTTTTATTATTAAACCGAGGCAAAGTTGCCATAGATTTTAGCAGAGCGAGTTTTATCCAACTTTTTCTTCGACTTTTCAATTCCCCCCACCCCAACCCTCCTGACAATTTGTTCAATTTTCTTTTTTGCCTCATTGGCCTCCGATTGCCAGTGAACAGGGCGCTGATGTGGACCACACTGGGTGCCCACTGTGGGCAGCTGGCAGTAAGATGGCATGCGTGAGCGCCTCAGTTACCTGCACCCTCCCAATCCTAACTTGCAGCCCTCCCTCGTTGGCCTGCCCTCAGTCAGGCCCAGTCCTGGTCACCCATCAGCCCAGTCTCCACAGGCAAGGTTGAGAACTCTGTTCCCCATATTAAAACATGGAAAAAGAGATAGGAGTTGGAAAGTATAATTTCAACAGCTTTAATGCGAAACCTTGTAGACTTTCACCTATTCCAGGTCCTTTTACAGCTTTAAGGAAATCCTTACAGGACAGTTTGAACTTGCATTTTTGCCTTCAAGATTTTTTTTTGCATTGCATGCAGTCGGAGCTAGGCTGGCTTTTGCCAGTTTGTGTTCAATGATACAGCATGATTTAATAGGGAGCTTTGAAGAAAGGAAAAGGCTGTCCAGGCAGGAGCCTTGAGCTGTAGAACACCCAGAGTGTAGTGCTGTCTGGAGGCTGTTCTGTGCATTCACAACTGGCCATTGATAGAATGATACAGCACAGAAGGAGGCCATTTGGCCCATCGTGCTAGTGCCTGCTCTTTGAAAGTGTCGTCTAACTCCCTTGCCCTTTCCCCATAGTCCTGCAACCGTCTCTCCTCTTCAAGTATGCATACAGTTTGAAGAGTTCCTGTTACCTCTGATATCCTGCACCGTTACTGCTGTACAAACAATACATACGCTGGCAACCAGGATTTTAATCTGCTGACTTTTTTTTCAAATGTTGCAGTGGTGACTTTTTAATCGGAAACAATAAAACGAACCCTCCCTCCTTAGTGGATAATGGGAATTAGTGGAATCCCCAAATTTTGCTTGGACTCCTGAACTCTCCTAATTAGTAAGCTATAAAAGTGGAACTCAGTACCTGCATTGAAGCCTGTAGTGACACTGGAATTCAGTGCATGCATGCCTCAGTGTAGATGCCCAGCACTATTGCATTACTAATCAGGAAAGCCTAGGATAGGAGCTTCTGTTTTGTTCTGATGTCGAAAAGACAGAACGAACTCTTCAAAGTGCCCAGGTGATCCAGACTGGACAACCTTGAAATGCAGTTTCGCAAGCAGATTGGAGTTATACTGCAACCTGCGCATACCCCGACTTCTGCGAGAGTTCTTCGGCAAGGCGGCCTCGCGCTGAAAGGCTTTGGGGTGTCAGATGATGTTACGTGACCCACTATCGTGTGTCGGTGAATAACCAAAAGCGCTGCACGTCAAGCACTAAAGTAGACCTCTCCCTGAAGCATGGGTACCAGAAGCCTGACTGCCTCCTTCAGCTTCTGCCTGCACCACAAGCAAAGTGGCCAAGAGACTTTCCATATCGCCACTTGATGGCGGAAAAGTGACCCAGTTTAAAAAAAGAAAACAGCGAAGAATTTTGCAAGCACTGACTGTGCCAATACACAGGTTAAGTGCCTATGGCAGCGCTATTTATTTTGGCCTCTACTTTTGAAGGCAGTACAAACCAAGCGAATTTCACCAACAGGAGGGTGGAACTGTGAAGGTGGAGAGTTCCGCACAACAATATTGGGATGAGAGAATCCCACAAGCCAGGCAGCTGTGCAGAGAGAACATACATAGGGAATCAGCTGGCTGGCTATGGAACAACTTTAGAACATTTTCCCAAACATCCAAAAAAAAAGAATTGAAGATGGTTGGTGATAACTTAGGTCTGTATGATAGGCATTGTTGTCTGGGATTGGATGACATTTGGAAATTAGGCATCAGTGAGGTAACCCAGTTTAAACACGCTGTCAATTGACCTACATTACTTGAAAAGAGAGTGAATGCTGCTTTTGTATACAGTAATGCACCGAGTATCTTTACTTCCTGTTAAAGGGTATCAAGTTGAGCAAAATTGTTTGATATTGTTATGGTTTTCTAGCAGATGTGCAAAAAACGGTAACCAGCCACTCACTTTCAGTAAAATATGAGATGCCTGTGATGCACTGATAAATATGCCACTCTTGAGTTGTGTAATTTTCCAAAAATATTGAAGTGAATTTGTCAGTAGCAATGTTAAGGTATCTGGAGCCACCATCAGGGCTTTTGACTCCAATCAAACTCAGATTGATGGGTATGAAGGCTATTCAGCCTATTGCCTGCAAGGGTCCTGTGTGAGCCAAGGGACAGTCTGTTTTTTTGGGCTGGGAGTAACTCCATAGGAGGTTAATTGGCAGTGAATACAGTCACAAGTTATTTAATGATGCCTAGCAAGTAATGTAACAGAGATATATTTGAGGCTTATTGATACAAATAGCCTGGGTATGAATCTCAGTGCTCCACAGGCCCTTAGAATCCTGGACTGAATTCATAGGAACAGGGGAGACCATTCAGCATTTCGAGTCTGGTCGGTCATTCAGTTAGAACATTGCTGATCTGTACCTTAGCTTCACTTGTGCACATTGGTTCCATAAGTTTTAACATCCTTGCCTAACAAAAATCTATCGGTTTCAATTTTGAAGTTTTCAATTTAACCCCTCAGCTTTTTGAGGGAGAGAGTTAAGATTTCTGCTACCCTTTGTAGGGTAGAAGAAATGATTCTTGACATCATCCCTGGCTCTAATTTTAAGGTTATGTCCCCTTGTTTTGAACTGCCCCATCATAGGAAACAATTTTTCTCCATCTACCCTGTCAGGTTTAATCATCTTAAATGCATCAATTTATATCACTGCTCAGTCTTCTACACCAAAGGAATACAAGTCTAATCTACACACCCTATTCTCATAATTTTAACCCTTGAAGCCCCTGTATCATCTTGTTGAATCCGTGCTGCATTCTCTCCAAGGCCCGATATCCTTCCTGGGGTGTGATGTCCAGGACTGAATTCAGGGCATATCTACTTTAGTCAACTTTGTAATGATAGAAGCAATGGGTGCTACAGGAGTTAAAATGCTGGCCTTTCACCTTTGGAAGTTGGAATCTAATTGAGCTCAGATTGAAGTATTAATCTATTGGCTGTGAAGGTCTAGTGTGAGTTTGGGCAAACACCATTATGGAAATCTATGAAGTTCTTGTGGAAACAATTGCAGGAATGAGCATCTCATTGAATGACAGGTGAGCAAGGAGGGTTCTGTACTCTAAGGAGGGGGCCCATTTGTAATTGCAGCAAACATCTCCTGTTGACACATACTACTGCACACTCAGCTTCTCACTGTTGCCACAGTAGCCTGCTTATAGCTAACTCATCAATGTTAAAGATAGTCTCTGCTGTCATTTGACAGTAAACATAATTCTGAGTGGGATTAGGGGAGGGTGCGGGGTGGTTATAGTGATCCCACCACGGGGTGTGCTTAAAACAACCTGGATTGTATGATTGTAACGGGCTCAAGATACACATTGACATCTACACTAAACAGATTGCCAATGAGAAATAAGGACATTGGCCCCGTGACAGCTGCTTTGGTTTCCAATGAAGGAATTTAAAAAGATGTCATTTGGTGTAGATTTTCACTGAAACTTAAAACAAATATAAAAGGAAGATTTGTGTGGGCTAGGGTTCAAAGTCAAGCCGTGGCTGGTGCTCAATATTGCAAAATGAGGATCCTACAAGCTTTTCTCTAAAAATGTGACATAATCCTGCCATAATGTGACATAATCTTGTAATCATAATCTGACTTCACTAAACTATTTGACCAAAATATAAGAATACAGTTGCATTAGTTTAAAGACTGGTATTGGCAGGAACAAAACCCAGTTGGATTCAAATGCTAGCTGAGTTGTAAAGTCAGGAAAGGTGGGACAGCTGGCCCTGTGAAAAATTCTGTATAAAATGACCTCAGGCAGCATGACGGAGTTTTTCACAGCTATACTGCAACCGATGCAGAGTTGAAGTGAGGTAGCCCAAGTTCTCCAGATGCATCCAAATGATCTCATTTAAAGAGGAGCTGGGGAGTAATCCTGGTGCCTTGGCCAAAACTTATCCCTCAGCCAGTGTCACAAACAGATTATCTGGTCATTATCACAATGCTGTTTGTGGGAACTTGCTGTGCATAAGTTGGGTGCTTTTTTTGCCCTGTATTAGGACAATGATGACACTTCAGAAGTGCCTCATTGCATGTGAAGTGCTTTGGGATGCCCTGAAAGACCGAACATGCAAACAATTGTGTGTTTTGTTTTTACAAACTGCACTAGTTCCAGCAGCCCTGAACCGCAACTGCATTATTGGCCCCGTTGTATCTGCACTCTCCACGACATTGTGTCTTAACCCCAGCGTCAAAAGAACAGGCTGGATTATATCAATGTGGCATCTTCACCTCTTCACTGATGGCCTAGTCTGAATGATCCTGCCAATCTGAATGTTTTGCCTAAATTGAATGTTGCCATTTTTCCCCCATGAGCTGGAAATGTTCTATATCGACACACAACTGCATGTAACACAATAATATGTCATGACTTCTCGCTAGATCACATGGACTGCTTATGTTGACATGTAAGCTAGTATCACTAATTTATCCCCTTAATAACAACTTGCATTTAAACAGCAATTTTAATATAGTGAAAAGTCACAAGGCACAGGAATATAATCAGACAAAAAATGGACACTGAGTCAAAGAAGATTAGACTAGATGACCAAAAACTTGGTCATTAGAAAAGTTTTAAGAAGTGTTTTCAAGGAGGAGAGTGAGGGAGCAGTGAGGTTTTGGGAGGGAATTCTGTCTCTTAGGGCTCAGTGAATTGGATATAAGCATGCAACTACACGCAGCAGAAGTGTATCATCTGCAGTAACCACACAGAAAGCCTTTGGGTACCCAACAGGTAGATGCAAGACTTTCTGTAGGTTACCTAGGAGGCTCAGTCTGAGACTGTTTATAGTAAAGTTGCAGCTATCAGCTTTTCTAATTACATGTGGCATGTGCTTTCACAAATATTTCAGTGGTGGTTTGACATATTTGCTGGTGTGCAGTGAAAAGTTTTGTCTGTCTGTCAGTTGGGTTTCTTCACTGTAGTGAATTCTACAACTCTTCAGATGAAATGTTGACCATGATGTCATGATTTGGGGTTAGCCATGAGACTGTATGAATCATTTTGGCAATGGCCAGTGATTACTGACAATCAGATGGTAGATGACAATGATTGACAATGGCATAAACAGCATAGAATGGCTCTGCTCCTTAATTCCCTGACCACAGTCATTCTTATTGTGGTGATTCCAATCACGTCTGAACTCCTTCAGTCTGAAACCTTTCTAAATTGTTACTCGTGGCATCTAAACTGCTCCTTAGAAAACTGATACAAATATCACTGGCACACAATCAAAGTAAAAACATCAGTGAAAGTTCTTTTTATTCCAGTTCTCATGCTTCCAAATAAGAGACCACCCTTTTTATACAGAATCCAACATCAGGACTAAGCTTGACAGATCAGCTGGGCAAGGCAATAAATAACTGCACCATACAGACCTGAGAGGCTCTGGGTTTGGATCATGCACAGTGCTTGATTATAATGCCCCCCACCCCCTTTTTAAATTTTAAAAATATCTAATGCAGCTGCAGTCACTCAGACAACAACTTACAATTATACAGCACTTTTAACATAGCAATGCATCCCAAGCACTAGGCAGGAGCATTATCAAATAACACTTGTTACTGAGCCACATAAGGAGATATTAGGACAGGTTTTGCTCAAGGAGATGGGTTTTACAGTGTCTTAACAGAGGGAGAACTTTGACACGTGATACAGTGGAGCTTTTCTTACCTTCAGTTATTCCTCTGATAAAGAACTTTGACTGAACTGCATTGGGTTCATTTTGCCATGTGTTCATTAAGGTGAGGGGTGTTTGTGATCAAGAACTGTCGGAACTGAGCACTCCTATAGAGCTTAAATACTTATAGGGGTTGATCAATAGCTTATAAACCTGAATCACTGAGCCATGCCCAAGAAACACTTCAGTTGCTAAGTGTTCACTGTTTTTATCCTGGGTGGGATTGACCTTCTAATGCTGCCTTCCAGTTTATAGACTATGGCCTGACTCAAGGTCAACTTGCTCTTTGTATTCTCCTCCATGGGGTAATTTTTTCCTTAAAGGGAAAGCTGCCATCATAACACCAGAGCCCTTTATGAGCTTCTGGCATTAGAAATCCCGCTCAAATGGCCTTGGCACTCTCCTGTATATGATGAACAACGTAGAGAGAAAGAGTTTTTTTTAAAAAAGGTTGACCTTTTCACTTTCTGATGTGGTGCTTGGCTGCATATTCTTTCCTCTTTTTTTCTCAGAGAGTTGTAGGTTCAAATTCCACTTCAGAAACTTGAGTCTGTGATCTGGAATGCTGCACTGTCAGAAGTGCCATTTTTGGATGACGTGTTAGACCAACTGTTCTCTCAGATGCATCCAAATGATCCCATTTAAAGAGGAGCCGTGGAGTACTCCTGGTGCCCTGGCCAATGTTTATCCCTCAGCCAGTGTCACAAACGGATTATCTGGTCATTATCACAATGCTGTTTGTGGGAGCTTGCAGCGCATCAACCAGGTGCTGTTTTGCCCTGCATTACGACAGTGATGACACTTTAGAAATACTCCATTGCACGCAAAGTGCATTTGCATGCAAAGACAGAACATGCGAACAATATTTACTTTGTTTCTATAAATTGCGGTATTTCCAGCAGCCCTGAACCACAAGTACATTATTGGCCCCATTGCATCTGCACTCTCCACGACATTGTGCCTTAACCCCAGCATCAAAAGAACAGGCTGGATTATATCAATGTGGCATCTTCGCTGATGGCCTAGTCTCTGTGATCCTGCCAATCTGTATCCAGATATATAGGGGTTGATCATCAGTTTACAATATCTGAATCACTGAGCCATGCCTGACAAACACTTCAGCAGTTTTCTGCTATGAGTCTCACCCGCTTGGAAGCCTGTGCAGCTACGCAAATACACACAAAATCACCAAACCAGAGAGGAGCCTGTTAATCTGGTTAAGCTTCAAACTGAGCTCTGATGGGTGAAAGGACAGTGTGCCTGTGTACTGTGTCACTCAATCCCAAAGTTTGATTTTAAGGAAATGAGTTATGTTTTCCAATTAATAATTTAAGCCAAACATTAGAGGGAACGCTAATTGTTTTCACGTTTTCCATTTTAATTTCTTTAACTGATACCATTTAGCAACAAGAGATTTCCGAAGCAAAAAGGCCTTTAAACAAGTAATTAAAATCAGAGCTGTTCAATCACAAGTTTCAACCTAAATTATGTGACAATTTTATTATTAGATGGAAAGCTAACAAATAAAAGCTGAAACTAAAATACTTTATTGGAGAAATGCAAACAGATGCTGAAAATTATGATTTTTAAGTTAAAGCTGTTTGAAAATGTTTTTGAACTTCAAGCTATTCCATTATGTATCATACAAAATGTCATTAACACTGAGCAGGAGAATGCAATTAGAATAATAGGTGGGATTTGCTGCAATGCTGGACTTTCTGTGAAGTGACTCAACATTCAACCTCTGTCTCAATTTACCTTGGCAGGGTGATTTAATTGCCACTCACACCTAAAGTAAGCTGGGAGAGGAGTGGATCTCTTTTTTTCAGTGTTAGCGATTTATGTGCAGAGAGTCCCCTGTACACATAGGCATAATGCCAGGGTGCCCCTCCAAACATGGGCATATTCCTCTGACCGCCCCCCACCCCACCGACCTAACTTCCAAAGCAAGCAGTGTGTGCCAGAACCAGGAAGTCCGAGACCCTACAAAATACAGCTCCTCAGACCACACTGTTATAATGTACAGATGCTGCCAGCTAGTGGGTGCCTTACTGACAGTGGAACTCAGGAGTGCTGTGAAGCTGAGAAGAACACAAAGCGATAAGTGGAATATAAAATGCTTTTTTTAATGGCAGTTGCACATGAGGTCACTGCAGTCTCGATAAAGCCTAGTGGAGCCAACTTGGTGCTGGATCTGCTCGGCGCTGTTGAATTTTGCTGAAAGGTCCTTAAGCCAGCGTTATGCTCCCTCATTACAATATGAAAAGGACCTAAGGAAGTTGCCCAGGTATTATGACACAGCAGTTGGTAAGGCTGAGTTATTTAGAAATCCCAGAGGGATACTTTAAACAACTGTCATAACCTATATTTTTATTTTTGTATGTTTGAGATGCAGCTCTAAATTCAGGAATCAGACCACCAGTTCTTAAGAGGTTTTATATCAAAGTATATGAGACATTTGTTAATTTGCACAAGTTAAATATATACAAATGGTTACACATGGTTACAAATTACTACCATCATAACTTTTAACAAATTCCCAAACTAATCTCCATTAAGCCAACAGCAACCCACAGACTTAACCAGACATCAGGCAAACTATTTTCACCTTACGAATTCAAAATGAGGTTCCTTTCATTTTGGTTCTTGTCAAGACAGATGCTGGCTTACAGCTGCTTTGATCTTGCGTTGTCTCTGCCCTGCACACACAAAACTGCTCTCTGTTATACCCACACAGCTCATTGAACGTAAACTCTCATTGTATCACCAGCCCCTTTGAACTCCACCTCTTCTAACAATAAAACCCCTTTCGTAGTACCAATTTTATTAGTAATACAAACATATTGCTTGGTCTTTGCTCGCTAGGTGCCAGATTTCACCCCACTTCTTGAGTGCTCTATTCAAAAAAATGCAAATACACTCAACCTCTCTTACATCTCAGAACTAGTACACATCAAAGCACCCAGACTAGCTGGCTTTAATCCAATTAAGACACACCCACAGACTAAAACTCTATTTTAAAAAAAATATTTTCCAATAATATGATGTACATTAGTAGCTTCATGACACAGGGCACCCGATAAACTCCCGGGGTCAATTTGATATCAGACATGTAACTTTGGGCTGCAGGGCACAGCCTTTACCAACCTCCTTCCTTCTGTTTTACACCTGGAAAATGAGCACAACTAGTGTCTACCCCAACGAGTAGAGCACCAAATAGCAAACTAGTACGTCAGCCAATGCAGGAAAAAAGAACCAAAGTCTGATGATGGGCATGCGGCTGATTACCCGCCTGGTTCTCTCTCATCCCCAAGAGTCCCAGGGCACCGGTTCGAAACTCTTGGGCAGAGTTTTACGGCCCTGTTTCGGCGGGGACATTCTAAACCCCGTTGACGACAGCGGGAACGTAAAATCCCGCTGCCATAAAATTCTGCCCTTAAGTTTTGCACAAATGGACAGGGTTTCTGGGAGAGAAACAAGGGTAAAAATGATAATTCCGTGGTCAACCACAGTCCTCCTTAAAAACTACAGGATCATTTGTTAAAGGGGAACAAATGACTTGAACTCAGACTTTCCGTCGATTTCAGAAACGAGAGGTTAAATGGGCTTATGGTTAAAATGCTGGCGAAACAAACTAGGTGTAAATATTTATTGTACAATATTGATACAATGTAGCGGTATAACGTTAACAGTATCTATTATAGCGTGATGCTTTTGCTTCCTGGTTACAGATATCTGTAAGGCCTTGAAGGTCATTGTAACCCCAGGGCCTGTGGTGGAGTTCACGCAAGGCCAACGGGGCACCCTCTTCTGCCGCGTATCTCAGCAGAAAAGGAGGAACAGTTACTTGTCTCTGGTCTGGCTCTTCTCAAACTCATTGTATGACAATCAAAGAATCCTACGGCTGAATCGAACAGGCCACGTTCAAGCATTCCGTAACTGTAGAGAGCGCCGCTGTGAGCTCCAGTTCTTCGAGCAGGGCCTCGCCAAGGTTTACGTATTGATCATCAACAAATTTCACAACAGCGACGAAGGGCGTTACCGATGCAAAGTCCAGGAAATCGCAAACCTGAATAGGAGGTGGCTGTCAATATCTAATGCAGACAACGCCACGGAAGTGAAAGGTAAGAATAAGCTTTGTATCGATCGCTTGAGTAGCATTGCTTAAAGGCGCAAATAAAATGGTCGGATGCTCGCCAAATCATGGAGTTAAAAATGATTGAACTGCCCTGTAGTTGCCATTAAAAAAAAAAATGTAAAGCCCCCACATATAGCTCACAATTCTCTCTTTGGCTTAGCAACCATAGAGGTGAGGAAAAATGCAGTTGTATGTAACATTTACTACATTTAACTGCATATTACGTCTATGAATAATTGCACTACATTAAATAAGTGTGTGTGTGTGTGTAGTGATTAAAAACTATTGTTTTTGTGCTTGTACATTGCTCATTCCAATTCCAGCTCTTCTCTCGGATTCACCATGACAATTTCTCTCTCCAGACTTTCCCATGACCCTTTACTTCAGCCAAGCCTCTCACAATGGCTTCTCCACAGTGATCCCTGTTGTTGTGCTTTTCCTTGAGAAGGGGTGGCTGTTTCATTGTGTTGCAGTACATTGTTCCAGGTTGACACTATAATTTGTTTTGTTTGAGAGCCTTTCAACCATTAAAAAGAAGGAACTTGGCTACAGTCAGAGGCAAACCCCGGAGAGCTAGTCATGTTCTATCCTCTCTCTCACGCTCAGTCCCCTCATGGTAAACTCTTAATTCCTCCACTGATGTTTCATCTCGACTTTCTATTGGCCATGGTCTTTCTGGCTGGATTTCAACAGTTAACATGTTGCCTTCATTAAGATGCATTTGCATTGGAAAGCCCAAATCTTGTAAACCTTGTTCTAGTTTTCTCTTTGAAAAAAATCTCACAAGATGTTTTCCAAGATCTGGGAGAGAGATTTGAAAACAGAAAAAAAAAAACCCTTAGTTCTGGCTTGGCTCAGCACTGACACCATTCATTTCAGCTCAGTTTTCTGATCCAGTTCCAAATTCACTTTAATTGTTAATTCTGTCTTCTGAAAACACTTTATGTAACCTTGCTGAAACTTGGCAAGGCTGAAAATAGAGCCAAAACCTTACCAGTTGAAACCGCATAATGGCCAACGGTCTGTTATCCTGCAAGCAGTACTCGTTTTTGAGCACTGAACCAAATTTCACCCCATAACGATCCAAAAAAGGCAAGAAGAGGAAAAGTAAGTATGCATGACTTACAACACAAGACGACGCTGATGAAAACCCCTGTCAATATACAGAATAGGATATATATTCCCAGTGATCCATTAAACGAAACATTTGAAATGATCCCCACCCCCCCGCGCCCGAGAGAGAATGGGAATGCTTTCAGCTAGGTAAGGATCAAACCAAGTTATTTGAATCCAGCAGTCTGATTGAAGTGGTAATGTATCTCGCAACTCACAGCGCTGCAATGCTATCACACAAGAAGTGTCCACAGTGAGATAACCTTGCATTGGTCTAATTATTAAGTGACAGAGAAAGCTACAAAACTGCTTGAAGAGCGTTATTAAAATTCCAACGTCAGCAATGTGATTTTAACTTGTGGGCTTTGGTCTTTTCTCAACATTTATTCTTTCATGGGCGTCACTGGCAAGACCCCAATTGCCCTTGAACTGAATGGTTTACTAGCCCATTTCAGAGGTGGTTAAGAGTCAACCACATTGTTATGGATCTGGAGTCACATTGTATGCCGGACCAGGTAAGGATGGCAGACTTCCTTCCCTAAAGGACACAGGTGAACCAGATGATTTTTATGGCAATCGATGATAGTTTTATCATTACTGAGATTAGCTTTCCAGTCAAGGTTTTATTCATTGAATTTAAAAGCCCACCAGCTGCCATGGTGGAATTTGAATTCATGTTCCCAGAGGATTACTAATCTAGTGACATTACCACGACGCCACCATTACCTCCAAATTAGAGGTGTCAGCTGTGGCTCAGTTCATAGCACCCTCGCCTTTGAATCAGAAGGTTGTGGGTTCATGTCCCACTCCTGGAAACCAAGAACTGTGAATGTACTCGAAAGAGTTACAATCTGTGACTGTTGATCACTCGAAAGAGTTACCTTCAAATTAATAACGTGCCACAAGACAAGGATCTGGGGGAATTGGCACAGAATGGGAGGGTTTTCTGTTCATACTCTAATTATCTTATGAATCCACCCAGAAATATTGGCAAAGGACAGTGCTTTTTGCAAGACATATTAACCTATCAAAGTAGCTTAAAATGCAGAAGACAAAATTAAGTTGAGTAAAAATTATAAAGAAACTCCAAAAAAAATGTAACAGGAGTCAATATTTGCAAGGCATCCATAGACTGAGAAGTGTTTATTTTTCAAAAATATACTTTATTCATAAAATTTGTAAACGTACTTAACAAAGCATTACAACTTGAAATTTACGGAAAGTGCTATAAAATTCAACTTGTCTCCATTCAGTGCTCATACATGGGGAGGCAAAGGTGTAGTGGTATTGTCACTGGGCTAGTATTCCAGAGACCCAGGGTAATGCTCTGGGGACCTGGATTTGAATCCTGCCATGGCAGATGGTGAAACTTGAAATCAATGAAAATTTGAAATAAAAAAGTTTAATGATGACTATGAAACCATTGTTGTAAAAGCTCATCTGGTTCACTAACGTTCTGTAGGGAAGGAAATCTACTGTCCTTACCTGGCCTGGTCTACATGTGACTCCAGACCCACTGCAATGTGGATGACTCTTAAAATGGCCTCTGAACCAGGGATGGGTAATAAATGCTGGCTTGGCCAGCAATGCCCACATCCCACAAACGAATTAAAAAAACTCCGAGGTGCCTCCATACAATTGTAATTCTCTCCATATTTACAGTATATATAGACATGCAGCCCGGGGGCTAAACATTTCAAATTGAAAATTACAGAAGGCGCAATAGAATTTAACTTTCCTTCATTCAACGTGTTCCCCTCTGAGGTCTCGCAATACAATTTCAAACTCTTGTATTCACAAATTCAGGCATACAGCCCAAGGAGGTTCTTCAAATTTTCCAGTCCCTTGGTGTACTGTGGCTAAAAGGTCTTAGACAGTGACCTTTCCTCACTGCGCCTCTGTGGTGGCTGTCCTAAGCTTTAGTGCGTCCCTCAGCATATATTCTTGGGCCTTGGAGTGTGCCAGACTGCAAAACTTGGTTGAGGACAACTCTTTGCACTGGACGACCAGAAAGCTTTGGGCAGATTAAAGAGTGTCTTGACGATCTTCCATCTGCTGTTGATGTTTGTCTCAGTGTGCATCCCTGGGAACAGCCCGTAGAGCACAGAGTCCTGTGTCACAGAACTGCTTGGGATGAACCTCGACAAAAACCACTGCGTCGCTCTTCGGACCTTCTTTGCAAAGGCACAATCCACAAGGTGGTGAACAATGGCCTCTTCCCCAACGCACCCACCTCGAGGGCAATGTAGGAAGGATCTGACGGGGAGGGCCTTTCTCACCACCAGCCAAGCTACGACTTGGTGCTTGCTTGAAAGTTCTGGTGATGTGGCATTCTGCCAAATGACTTTGACAAGTCTGCTCAGGGAACGATCGGACGGGATATACCATCTCTTTTTCCCACAGGGCCTCTAGGATGTTACGTGCAGACGTACCTGATGGGCTTGTGGTCAAAGGTATTTTTCTGCAGAAACCTTTCCATAAAGGATAGGTGGTGTAACTACTTGGAGCGTTCAGCGGCAGCATGGCCAGACCCAACCTTCCCAACACCGGGAACAGGTAGAACCTCAGCACATAGTGACACTTGGTGTTTGCGTACCGAGGGTCTACGCACAGCTTGATGCAGCCGCACACAAAGGTGGCCTTCATGATGAGGGCGATTATGGGTATGTTTTTCCCCCTTTGTCTAGAGGTTTGTACAATGTGTCCCTGCGAACACGGCCTATTTTCAACCTCCAGATCAAGCGGAAGATAGCTCCGGCAATCACCATGGCACAGGAGTGAGGAATGGGCCAGACCTGTGCCACGTACAGCAAGAGACCGTCTCACACCTGATGAGCAGGTTTTTACCCACAATGAGAGGGAACGTTGCTCCCAGTTTGAAAACTGCTGGGCTACAGGACTGAATCTTGTAGGATTGAGAAAAGATCAGGTAATGGCAGGATGGGTAGACAAATAAATTAGACCAGGGTTGTCCTGCTGGGGTTCCATTGTCTACAATTTTAACGAGGGTTTCTGAACAGGAGACAAAGGCCTGAGTTAAGGGGGTAACCTTCTTGAATCTGTAAATTGGGGTCTGACATAATTGAAGCTGCAACTGTATTTTCAAAAATGCATTTGTGCATGGGATGTGGGTGTCGCTGGCTAAGCCAGCCTTTATTATCCATCCCTAATTGCCCTTCAGAAGGTGGTGGTGAGCCACGATGTTGAACGGCTGCAGTCCAGGTGGTGTAGGTACACCCACAGTGCTGTTAGGGAGGGAGTTCCAGGATTTTGACCCAGCGGCAGTGAAGGAACGGCCGATATATTTCCAAGTCAGGATGATGTGTATTTTGGAGGGGAACTTGTAGGTGGTGGTGTTCCTACGCATCTGCTGCCCTTGGCCTTGTGGGAGGTAAAGGTCGTGGGTTTGGAAGGTGCTGTCGAAGGAGCCTTGCTGAGTTGCTGCAGTGCATCTTGTAGATGGTACACACTGCTGCCACTGTGCGTTAGTGGTGGAGGGAGTGAATGTTTAAGGTGGTGGATGGGGCACCATTCAAGTGGGCTGCTTTTTCCTGGATTGTGTCAAGCTTCTTGAGTGTTGTTGGAGCTGTACTCATCCAGGCAAGTGGAGAGTATTCCATCACACTCCTGACTTGTGCCTTGTTTTGGGGAGTTAGGAGGCGAGTTACTTGCTTCAGAATTCTAGCTTCTGACCTGCTCTTGTAGCCACAGTATTTATATGGCAAGTCCAGTTCAGTTTCTGGTCAATGGTAACCCTCAGGATGCTGATAGTGGGGGATTCAGTGATGGTAATACCGTTGAATGTCAAGAGGAGATGGTTAGATTTTCTCTTGTTGGAGATGGTCATTGCCTGGCACATGTGTGGTCTGAATCTTACTTGCCATATCAGCCCAAGCCTGGATATTTTCCAGGCCTTGCTGCATATGGACACTGCTTCAGTATCTGAGGAGTTGGAATGTGCTGAAGATTGTGCAATCACCAGTGAACATCCCCACTTCTGACCTTATGATGGACGGAGGGTCATTGATGAAGCAATTGAAGATGGTTGGGCCTAGGACACTACCCTGAGGAACTCCTGCAGTGATGTCGTGGAATTTAGATGATTGACCTGCTACAACCACAACCATCTTCCTTTTGTGCTAGATATGACTCCAAGCAGGGGAGAGTTTTCCCCCTGATTTTCATTGACTTAAATTTTGCTAGGGCTCTTTGATGCCATACTCAGTCAAATGCGGCCTTGATGTCTAGGGAAGTCACTCTCACCTCCCCTCGTCTATGTTTGAACCAAGGCTGTAATGAGGCTGAGAGCTCAGTGGCCCTGGCGGAATCCAAACTGTGCGTCAGTGAGCAGGCCCCACAAGGAAGGTTTTAGACCTCACCCAATGTGGCTCACCAGCTCCCCCCAACACTCCATCCCACAAGATCCCCTTTGAACCCTTGGACTCACATCTTCCTTTCTTATTCTTTCGTGGATGTGGGCATCACTGGCAAGTCAGCCAGCGTTTATTGCCCACCCCTAATTGCCCTTGAGAAGGGGATGGTGAGCCGCCTTCTGGAGGCAAGCAATGCTGGAAAAGTACTGGCAGTGACAACCCCTCTCACTGTGACAACTGCTGTGAATATGAACGGTGAGGAGGAGAAACATGTTACACGTGAGATCTTTAACAAAAACTAAAGCGTGTCTGTCGTGTTTAAACCTGTGCATTTGATAATAATGATCAAAGGAGTACAAAAATCACATGGCTATTTTTCTTTGCTTTGAATTTATCAGCAGTGCGTGTACCACAATCAACTACTGCGCTGGTCTCGGAGAGTACAAGTGAAGCTTCGACACTCTTTGAAGGTAAAATGGTTTCACCTCTCAGATTGAATTGCATATTAACACTATGGGAATCTCTGATCATGAATTAACCAACTGTCAGTGACTTATGATGGGTAGGTGGTGCAGAGGAGATATATCAGAATGGTTCCAAGAATGAGGAAATTTAGCTACAGGTTAAGCTGGAGAAGCAGGGGCTTTTCTCCTTGGGGGAAAAGGAGATTGAGGGGAGATCTGATAGAGGTGTACAAGATTATGACAGGTTTCGATAAGGTAGGAAAAGAAAAGCTGCTCCCCCCCCTCCAAACCGGTTAGTTGGTTGTACAAGGACTAGAGGGCACAGATTTAAAATTTTGGGCAAAGGATATAGTGGGGATGTGAGGAAGACTATTGTAGCGCTTGCTGCATAATGACCTGGAACTGGCTGATTCCAAGGATGGTGGAAGCAGAGTTGATCAATAGTTTCAAAAGGAAATTGGATAGGCGCTTGTGGGTAATAAACTAGCAGGGCCTACGGGGATAGAATGGGGGAATGGGTCTGACTGGATTGCTCTACAGAGTTCATGAACTTGATGGACTGAATGGCCTCCTCCTGTACCAAAATGACTGACTCTATGACCAAGGAAACTCAGAAAGCCAAGAATAAATTACGCGACTCCATTCTGATACAGGATTAAATGCCGCGGTCACTTCACTGCACTACAGCCAGTACAATAAACAAGATAGGAACAGGGGAGGCCACTGAGGGGCTACTCAGGCCTGTTGCAGCATTCAGTTAGATCATGACTCTATCTACCTGCCTTGCTTATGACGCCATTAAATCCCTTGCCTAACAAAAATCATTCAATCTCAGTTGTGAAATCTCAGGCAGTTGTGTAGACCAGCAAACTAAGGTGTTTATATGTGGAACCCTCCACAGGCAGTTTATAAAGACCTGACCTGATAATGCACAAACTTTTCCCAAGCTTATCTTGGATCCAGGTTGCAGCAGTTCTCTTTCTAGTATTTCGAGGTACATAGAACTTACAACATAGAAACAGGCTTAACTAGTCTAGGCCAATGTTTATCGTCCATCCTCCCACTCCACTTATCAGCACAGCCTTCTATTCCTTTCTCCTTCATATATTTAGTCACATTCCCCTTAAATACATTAATGCTTTCACCTCGCCTACTATGCAGTTGCATGTTTCAGAATCTAATAACTCTCTGGGTGAGGAATTCTCCTATGTCCCCTATTGGATTTATTAGTAACGCTCTTATGGCATTTAGTTCTGGTCTCCCCTCAAGTGGAAACAATTTCTCTACATCCACCCCATAAAATACCTTCATTGTTTTCATGACCTCTATCAGTACTCGGTACTCTCTTTTCTGGGAAAAAAATAACATTTATGGCACAAAGTGTCTTTGTTACAAAACACAAAATAAAAAGAGGCAATCGCAGTTATGAACGTACAGTAAGCCAGCAGAACAATTCAGCACAGTAGTTAGTGTCTGTTGCAAAGTGAGCTGCCACAGTTTGCTGCTTTTGTCAATGAGACATCTGATATCATCAGAAATCCTGCTCTGTAAATTTGAAAATCCCGTTTTTAAACAATCTCTGGTCAGCAACTTTGAGGCTGTAGTGAAGATCCAAGGCTGCTGGCAAGTTTGCAAAGTGTTTACAGAAAATCAAAACGCACCTGGACAATCCAATACTGATCTAGGTTCCCCGCGCTATTTTTTAGGTGTCTCAATACGAGGAGTTTCACTGATATATGTGACATTCAACTTAAGTAGAAGATTTGTAGAAGAAATTAGTGGTAGTAAGTTAGTAGAATAAATTAGATAGATACATGGATGGGAGAGGTCTGGAGGGTTATGGACTAGGTGCAGGTCAATGGGACTAGCGGAATAATATTTCGGCACAGACTAGAAGGGCCGAATGGCCTGTTTTCTGTGCTGTAGTGTTCTATGGTTTGCTCCTTTTATTAATGGCAGTGCCCAATCTCACTCACAGTCTTCACTTGCAGCTACTGTTCCCATATAAAATGCCTCTTTACTCTTCCTGCGCTGTACTAATTTGAAAGTTTCCTATATTACAACAATAACTGCACTTCGAAAATACTTAGGGTGAAATTTTACGGCAGCGGGATTTTATGTTCCCGCTGTCGTTAACAGGGTTTAGAATGTCTCGACGCATTTTACGGCGCTGTCCCCGCCAAAACGGGGCCGTAAAATTCTGCCCTTAAAGTGCTTTGGGATGTCCTGAGGCCATGAACGTTGCAATGTGAATGCAAGATTCTTTCTTTAATTTAACTCGCCTTCTGATTTGCAACAGCTACAAAGTGATTACTTTACATACTTTCCGTAATAAATTCTTGGCCCTTCTTGTGCTCCATGTGGTCAACATCAAGGAGATTTCTTTCTATCCTTTAGCTTCAATAGGTAGCCTGTCAAATTCCTTGTTTCATTGTTGCTTAATCGTCCTATGCCTGAATGGTTTCCTTTCCTCATTAGCCAACACTGCATGCTTTTTTTTTTTTTGGTTTCATTGGCCGTGCCTATCTGTAATGTTTGCCTGAAGTCAGGCTCTGCTCCCTCAGTAACCCTATTCACTGAGAATTACTACAAACGATTCTGGTCTTTTCTACGTTGGTGCCTCGTAAGCTCTTACTTACATCTGGAGTCGATTCGCCAATCCTGGCCCTGGCTCCATTCAGGTGTTAGCTCGGAGATCAGTCTCTCAGTGGTCAGTGTTACGGCATCCTTCACCTGCTCTATTCATTCAAAAAGCAGGCAAAGGAAAATCTCCCTGTAAAAAATCTCCCGAAAATCTTCAGTAGACGCTGTTCAAATAGTGGAGAATTCTCAAAGCGTACATTCAAAGTAGATCATTTTTCTTCATTAGCATAGCCAGTGATTGGTGCAAAGGGTCAACATATGACCATCTCTCACCCACTCAGTTTACTATTGGTTAAAAATCTCCATTTCACTCCCAAGAGCCTCTGTTGTCCATCTATGGCCTCCTTGTTTGGCATGCAAGTCCATGTGAGTTTCCAATTGGACTGCCTGACCGTGTGTGCTGATATTCACCGTTCCAAGTTCCATTTCCATTCTGCCATCCCCACCCCCACTCTCTAGTCGACCAAATCTCGCTCTGCCACTGTTCGTCTCCGATCTTAATGTTCCTTTGGCCAAAGGTGGGGTCACGTTTATCTGATTTGCTGCAGTGTGTTGACCTTCAGTTTGTTTAATTCCTTAAGCACAGCAGGGATGGGGGTGGGGGGACGGAATGGCTTCAGCCTGTTCCTGTCAAGGGCTATTTCAGGATTCAGTTTGCCCGAATCAGGCCTCGCCCACAATGTTGGCTATGTCCTCAGATCAAAGATGCAAGATTCTGACGATGATGCTGGGTTGGGAAGGCTATTCAAATTGCCTTCATTTTCTTAAGCACCCAGACGCTACAGGTAGCTGGCATCAGTTTTAGCGAAAACCAGTGCAATTTGACGTACATATTAGGCGCATTTTCCCAATTTTGGCCAAAGCAGAAACGTTAATCCCAATTTATCCTTCATGGCCAGTGCTATCCATACGTCATAGGGTAGCCAGCCTTCCAGGGCTGCCCTTGAATCTCAGCAAATAGCCTCAGCAAATCAAATATTCATTTCCTGCACACTGCTACAAGGGAACAAACGCATTGGAGAAGGGAAAACAGTCTGTTTGAAAGGCAGGGTGTTTGGAGGTGGGATCATGTGATTCAGGAATCTGTCCAACCAGAGTTGGCAGCCTGAGAACATCATCTGGCAAACTGCGTTGGAACCTTCCTTCACTGACCTTTCAACATTTTGACTGAGCAACTGGTATTCGGCGAGAATTTGCACAGGAAACATATAATAACAAAACATAATTTCACTGAATAAATAACGGTGACCCACACAATCTAACTCCTGCAGCCTGGTGTTAAGAACTGACCACAAGGTTTTGCGAAGCAACACAACTAAACAACATTATTTTTTCACTCGCAGGTCCATTTCGGGAAACTTCCGCTGTGTTGATTTCCAAGAATCCGAAGGAAGAATGGAGAATTTTTGGAGGTAACGTTCCTTGCCGTTCCAGATTAATTCCCCAAGCACGGGAGCAGGGAAAACTATTTAACAAGAGGGTGTTTTCTTTGGCACATTGGATTAAGTACCTCCACCATGTGAGTCAAAAACTTCAGGATTGAAGGCATGAAAATTAGAAAGGGGGTGGTGAAGAGATTTGAGGATATGACAGGATTTTTTCCTTCTGTACTGCAATATATTTTGATATAGAGTCTTATGCCTAAGATAAGATGCAAACATTGGAGGTCTCGTGGCGCTGTGGGAGCATCCCTACCCCTGGACTAGAAGCTCTGGGTTCAACCCCCACTTCAGGACTTGATGGTACAGAAGGTGTATTCATAACAGCCAAACGGGTTGATTATCAGCCTGTAAATCCTTCCAATACTCCTGCTGGCTGGCAGTAAGAGCAGGAGAGTTTCCTGGTCAGCCATACTGCAGAAGGCAATGGCAAGCCACTGCAGTACTTTGCCAAGCATAGTCATGGACCAACCCAATGGAAGTCCAAGGTTGCCAGTGCTCTCTTAGGGCATAGTACCTGAAGGAAGATGCAAACCAACCATAGGTGAAAAAATTGGATGCTAAAGCAGGTGTAGTAAGGAAGTTACAGGAGGTAAGTGGTGAAAGATGGTCAGCCTCGAGCCTTTGGATGGGGAGAGCAGAAGGTGAACAGGTATCGAGGAAGAGTTCCCAAGCTAAAGGTTGAAGGAGGAATGTAAGGAGGTCAGAGATGGAAGAGGGAAGGTGGTGTAATGAAGGAGGAGGAGCAGCAATCAGGTCTGATAAGACTATGGGAAGATTAGTGAACCGGGATGAAACTTTTGAATTTGGTGCCTTTGAAGGATAGGGAGCTATTGGAGCCTGGCAAGGCCAGAAGTAAAAGGGAGCAGTATGCATCAGGACAAGACACTGGCAGCTCAGTTTTGACAAGTTGGAGTCACTATGAAGGGTGGACACATTATGACTCATCCAGTCCACATTTTGTGAGGGTGATTGCACAGGATGGGTTTAGATAGCATGAGTTGGATGCACACGGTTGAAGGGGATGGTGAATGAGCAAAAATATTTAGGCCTTGTTTTAAAAGCAAAAACGTTTCCCTCTTTCCCTATTTTTCCATTTAGCACAGTTTGAATCTGAAGACAAGTAAGTTCATCCTTAATGCAAGTTATTGCAGACACTGGGCAGCCGTTGAGTTTGTAATTTATTCTATACCATTGATATCAGCTGTGGCTCAGGTTGTAACACTGTTGCCTCATGGTCAGAAGATTGTGGGTTCAGGTACCACTCCAAAGACCTGAGCTCCTAACCTCAGCTGACGCTTAATAGTGCAATTCTGAGGGAGTGCTGCACGGTCAGAAGTTCCATCTTTTGGATGAGATGTTAAACTAAGGCCTCAGAGCTCTCATGGCATTATTTTGAAGAAGAACAGAGGAGCTGCCCCCTGTGTCCCAGCCAATATTTATCTCTCAATCAACAACACTAAAAAAAGACTGCTTATCTGATCATTTATTTCATTACTGTTTGTGGGAGCTTGCTGTGCACAAGCTGTCTGCTATGCTTCTTGTATTAATGCAGTGGGGAACACTTAAAACATGTTTCATTGGCTATAAAGGGCTTTGGGAAATTGTGAGGCTGTGAAAGATCATTATAAAATGTGCTAATTTCAAGAGAAAGTTTATTATACCCAAAATGCTTCAGATTATATGCGAAAATTCAATGTAAACTTTAATCATAAAAATATGACTAAATCACACAGAGACTGTAGAGAGTTGTTCCCTTTTCTAGTAACTGAATACATTTACGTTCCAAAGAAGGTTTACCTGCCAACACAAAAATTGACTCTTGCACTTAACATTGTCGGAATCCTGTTAATGTCTGTGCCTTGTTTTCAGATCTGTATCTTTATGCAACATTGGTGTGCTCCCTGGGGATTATATCGGTGATGCTTTTTGCAGTCATTATTACTTGTCAGACTTTGAAAAACAGGAAGAAAAAAAGAGGTGATTGTGATAACCCAAAAGATAAAGTTGACACTTTTGCACGTCTCCCTTATCAGGCAATTTATTCAGTTTCGCTCTGTGTATACTGAACTTCATCGTTTTTGCTGGTTTTTTTTTGCAGGGAGAAAATATTTGACAAAAGGCCCCAATAGCAGGTATCGTCTTTGCCTAATTTTTGTGGTGAATTTTGTCATGGAAAATGTAATATTTTTTCACTTAGGGCGCCCGTTGCCAACTCCGAGCTCTTCCCGGGTCGGTGTGGTACAGTTAGATGCTGAATAAGGATTGTTGCCGTACCTCGGCAACATCTCTCAGCCGGAACCTTGGAAAAGCAACTCCAAACTAACCAGCCCTCCCGTTACACCAGCGGGGGCAGGCCCGTCATGCCGGAACGTACAATGATGCGCGATGACGTCGGGCGTGCGTCCTGACATCATCACGCGACATTTCGTTCGGTGGGCGCACGCCAGAGTCAGCTGCGCGCCCGTCAAGAATTGAAAGGCCATTAACAAACTAATTGATTTCACATTTGCGCTGCCCGTCCAACCTAACAGTGGGCGGGGCAGGCGAAAAGGCCGAGCAACCTTTAAGTTTTGTCGGAAACCTCACCCATGAGCGGGATGAGGTTTCCTAAAGCTATTACAATTCGAATTGAAACTTTCTTTTGAAAAATGAAAACATGTCCCATCTCAGCACAGTCACATGAAGGGACATGTTTCATTGAATTTTTACTGTGTTTATTTTTTTAACAATCGTTGCCTCCGGGAGATTGAAGCGTTCTTTTGCGCGCGCGCACGAAAGAGCGCTGGACCCGACTCTCCCTCCTTCCCCACCCCCCCCCCGCCCACTAGTGCTCAGCGCTGCTGCTCACGTCCCATGTTGGGTGGGCCTTAATTGGCCCGCCCGTGTGAAATCACGGTGCGGAGCCTATTGCGGGCGGCAGTTGGCTCCACGGTTGCTCCCACCGAGCCCGCCCGACCCATGAAAAGTCCTGGCCTAGTCCATTAATACACTTTCGAAGACAGAGGGAGTAGTGAAAAAGTGTACAAGGCCAAATTTGCCACTTCCTGATGGGTATGAGGCCTAACCAACAGCTTCTTATCTTATCGTATGCGTTCGATTGGATGATAAGAACTAACCACGTGAATCTTAAAATAACGGTCTTGTGTTTTACAGCTCTGGAGAAACAGTGATGAGTACGGGGAGCATGTCCCTCCTACAACCCAAATCAGAAAAGAAAAAGATTGTAGTGCAAGATCCACCGCCACCAATTCCAGTTAAAAGTAGGTTTCAATCGATCACAAACTGTAGCTTAAATGTAAAACAACAATGGTGTTGATTTCTACTCTTTTTCCTTTGTGGGGCTTTGTTCTAAGCAAATTATCTGCTGACTTTTTCTGACAATTGCAGCTGGCATTTATATAGTGCCTTTAACGAAGGAAATGTCCCAGACTGCTCTACGTAGTGACTGTGGCTTTGCTGTTTTGATTCTTTCACAGGATGTGGGTGTCGCTGGCTAGTCCAGCATTTTGGTCCATCGCATATTGCTGATGAGAAGGTAGAACCACTGCGGTCCATGTGGTGTAGCTATACCCACAGGTGCTGTTAGGAAGCGAGTTCCAGGATTTTGGCTCAGTGACAGGGAAGGAACAGCAATATAGTTCCAAGACAGGATGATTGTGTGGTTTGGAGGGGAACTTGCAGATGGTGGTGTTTCCTTGTATCTGTTACCCTTGCCTTTCCAGATGCAGGGGTCACAGGTTTGGAAGGTGCAGTTGAAGGAGCCTTGGTGAGTTGCTGTAGTGCATCCTTGTAGTTGGTACAGAAATATTTTGTTGGCTTTAAAAGGGTTTGGGACACCCAGGAGATGTGGAAGGCACAATATAAAAGCAAATTCTCTATTTTTTTTACAACTAACTATAGGTCCCAATGCCAATCTTTTAGCCCAAATTGAGTGAGCTGACCTCAGTCATGAGAGCAGAAGTGGTGTGCTCTTTCCTGGTCACAATTTAATAACTTTGGCAGGAACCTCCCTACATGTGGACATCAGGTGATAACAGGCACCCCATGGTTGAATATGTCCAGGCTGTCTCTCAAACATTGGTTGAGGTAGTAGAATGTTTCTGGCAAATCAGCATTAACCCTGGAAAGCAGATAATGGTCAATCAAGATAGAGATGACACTAAGCGAATGTAAGACATTCAAGTCGATTCTAGAAGTTTAACGCAATCTTTTAGGAATAACAATATTTTTTCTGATCGTTTTACGCCGGCTCTTTATAGAAGCCATTGCTTGACATGAGTGTCTAGCCACTTGCACTAGAAAATGTGACATTTCAAGATGATCACATTTTTGTTGTCATTTTCACCAGGACATATTTGCGAATGTCAGTTATTTAATTGTTTCTGTGCTGAATATTTGAATGATCTGCTAATACAAACAGATCATGACTCTTCCATGGTGGTGGGGGGCATGAGTACAGGTATGGAAGATTTTATCAAGCTATTGATGGCAAGCTCGTTAGGATTTTCCTTGTGCTACAGCTATTGAATTACCTGTGGGAATACCTCAATGATTTATCCGTCTAATGCTGCAACATAGTTCAGAGGATATTTTGCTATACTATTATGACACAGTCGATGATAAATGCTGATTTGTTCAAATCCCAGAGGGAAACTTGAAACAACTGTCATAACCCATTTTTGCAATTTGTATGTTTCGAGATGCAGGCTTTGAATTCAGTAATAATAAGACCGCCAAGTCTCAATTTTTTTTTATAAAACTAAATTAAACATTTATTAATACAAAGATTGTAAGCACATACCTATGTCTA